>NC_135501.1:14346157-14646157 GCF_052857255.1 Amblyomma americanum
TTCCTCTAGTGTCGTTCGGCTTGGAAGATGAACAGGAGGCGAGCTTGTAGATGATGACAGCAGAGCATAATTTTACAACATACATATACAGAGAGTTAAACTGGAAAAGCAGAACTGAATTTACAAAAGAACAAACTTTGCACTACTTTACTCATCGACCGGGCAGGTTAGTGCCTAAGTAGCATCACATTACATGCTCAGCATGGAGCCCCAGCTCAGACTGGACTGCATCCGTTTACATGTGCTTTTAAGCACTTGATTAACAAAGGACTAAGGGCGGTCATTTCCAGTGGCCCGCCCAAAGCATCAATTCTCCAATCCAAAATAACATGCGAGATGGGGACCACCCCTTGGGTTGGGCTTAGCCTCGAACCCAGAGTCTGTTAACAATACAAACTAAATAAACAACAAAAACGCCACCACTCTCTCTCAAGTGAGAGTATACACAGGCTCTCTCTTCGGAGCTAATTCACTAGCGCCTGTCTTTCCACATTCTTGGCGAGTACTGCCTGTCCGCCATGACAGGTGTCCGTCACGGCCCTTCTGGGAATGCGCTTTTGTTCACGAGGCACGGCGGGAAGCTGTGGGTGCCTTCCCGGCGATAGCCCACGTCGAAAGGGGAAGGAGGGAAAGAATGTTGTCTTCGCGGTAGCGCATAGCGTCGGCTGTGGTACGGCGCGCTCTGGCCCGCTGACAGCTCCCTTGTCCTGGAATGTGCCCGGAAATTGGGGAGGATAAAGCCTGTTTCCCCGCGGCGGCGGCGGCGGGTCCGGTTGTTCTGGTCGTCACTCAAAGAGCATGGCTGGGTAATTGATGATGCCGCTGTCACGGCGGCGGGTCCCTTCGTTCTGGTCGTCACTCAAAGTGCATGGCTGGATAATTGATGATGCCGCTGTCATCTGGGTCTCCGTCTACGCCGCGCCGTGGAACGTGGAACCTCGCAGCACACAAGGAATGTCACACTCGCTCACCCTCCAGAAGAATGTTCTCCGAACATTTGAGTCCATGCAGCTCCCCTTGTCTTTCTGAATCGCCTCGCACAGTGCGTCCGACAAAACACTTTTCGCTGCACTCAACACCACTGCACAACACCAATGCCTCCGCTGTCATAACTGGCGTCTGCAGGGGCAGCACTGATCTTCTTTTACAGATAAACATGAAACTCAGCACCCAAGCCTCTCCTTTCTAGTCCAAACTGGACGAAATAAATTTACCACAGTTACAAAGGAGCTCCCACTTCTAGCACGATCACGGCACAGACAAAAATATAGATAACGAAAGGAAGTAGGGCAGGTTCTGCATGCGCTCCGCATGCTCTCCTGTGAAGGTGTTACTTAATGACAGAAAGGTTTAACTACTAACTCCGATAACTTAACACATACGCATATAGCAATGTTATGAGCTGCGGCATTACACAGTTCTGACCCGTTCACAACTCCGCTCTGTTTACACCATTAGTCCGACTTAGCTTTCCGATTTCGCAGCGGATATCGGCCTTCATGAGTCATACTAAGTAAGTCTGTGACCCTTTGTCTGCTTTGGGACTCGCGAGGGCTCGTGGCAGGAGCCTCTCCTGGCGTTATCTGCGCGGCAACCTCGCGCGCTTCTTCTTCTAGCAATGCATGAAGTAAATCCGGTGGCATTCTGGCCGTCACCTCTGGCGCCTGCCGAACAAATGCAGGAGAGGGCGTTTCTTGCGAACTATCTGCGCGCTCCGCTTCACTTCTGTCCCCATCAAAATCCGCGCTTTCCCTTTCCTCATTTCGTGAATACTGAACCGGTGCCGACTTGAGGCGATTTGCGTGTATCCTTATCAAGCGCCGGTTCACGTCTCGGACTCTGAAGTTTACTGGAGAAAGCTTCTCGACAACCTCGCACGGTCCTCTCCACTTCGTCTGGAACTTACGAGCTAGCCCAATCTGCCTTTGGCAGTTTTCAATGTACACGCTGTCCCCCACATTAAACGGCGCGTCTCTAGCACTGCGATCGTGCACCTCCTTCCTGCGCTTCGCCGCTTTCTTTAAGGCCTCCTTTGCGATGTCCCTCGCCACTTGCAAGCGCGATTCTAGCTCCACCTTATAGTCGTCCAGTGAAGCGTATGGGACACGACGGGGGCCCTCTGGCACTTCACTAGGCTGGTCCGGGTCTCGGCCGTAGAGAAGAAAGAATGGCGATTCGCCCGTGCTCTCGTGTGCTGCGGAATTGTAGGCAAACATTGCATACGGGAGCCACAAGTCCCAGTCCCGCTGGTCGCGCGAAACAAAATGCGACAGGAACCCGGCCACGGTTTGGTTCAGTCGCTCCACCGCGCCGTTGCAAGCCGGATGGTACGGTGTTGTCTGCTTCTTAGCGATCTTAAGCAGCTCGCAAACTCTCCTCATTAGCTGCGACACGAAGTTCGTTCCCCGATCTGTCAAGAGTTGCCTCGGGGGTCCATGTCGGAGCACGATCTGTTCGACAAATGCTCTTGCAACCGTGTCTGCCTTCTGATCTGGGAGTGCTACCGCTTCCGCGTATTTTGAAAGGTGGTCGACAAATACTAAAATGTACTTGTTTCCGGAAGTGGTCGTGGGCAATGGGCCCATTATGTCCATACCTGTCCGCTCGAAGGGAGCCGAAACCTCAGGGAACGGCTGAATTGGAGCTGGTCTTCGTCCCTTGGGTGTTTTTCTTTCGAGACAGGAATGACACTTCGCACAGTAGTCTCTAACATCCTGTCGCATGCCACTCCAAAAGTACAAACGCTCCACACGCATGCGTGTCTTCGCTACGCCAAAATGACCGGCGCATGGCGCATCGTGAAACGCGCGAAGAACCCTTTCTGTCCACGACCGAGGTATGACGACTCTCTCCCAAGCGGTTTTCTCTAATCTCCCTTTCCTGGTTGGCCTCGTGCGCCGACACAGGGTGCCGTCTTTGTCAATGAAATAACCTAGCTGTTCGGGGTGAGACGGTGCGCCCTCTAAGCTTTCGATTATTCGCTTCAGGTCAGGATCTTTGCACTGCTCTGTGCGTAATTCGGCGGGGTCGACTACGGGGACAAACTCATCTATAGCTGCCACGGCAGCTGTGCGGCTGAGTGCATCAGCATTCAGATGTGTCTTTCCTGACTTGTGCTCAACTTCAAAGCAGTATTCCTGCAGGTGTAGATTCCATCTAGCGAGTCGCGAGCTAGGGTCCCTGACACTCATCACCCATTTCAGAGGATGGCAGTCTGTGACTAGCTTGAATTTGCGGCCGTAAAGGTAGCATCTGAAGTGCTTTACTGCCCAGACAACGGCGAGGCACTCCCTTTCCGTAGCTCCGTACTTTTGCTCTGTGGGGCTCAGCTGTCGGCTAGCAAAAGCAACGGGATGTTCTTTGCCCTCGATAACCTGAGATAGCACGGCACCAACTGCGAACTTTGACGCATCTGTGGCCATAACGAAGGGCAAATTAAAATCCGGGTGGCGCAACAGCGGTGCACTCATTAGCTTCCTTTTCAGGGCCCCAAAAGAATTCTCCGCGTTTTCGTCCCAGCGAAAGGCGACATTTTTGGCTGTTAAGGCGGTGAGCGGCTTAGCGAGCTTGGCGAACTCCTCTATGTGCCTTCGGTAGTAACCGATCAGGCCGAGAAACTGCCGGACCTGGCGGACGCTAGTCGGGGATGGAAAATCCGAGACACACCTTAGTTTCTCAGGGTCCGGTCGCACGCCGTTAGCTGAAACAACGTGCCCGAGGTACTTCACCTCGTTTTTGAGGAATTGGCACTTAGAGGGCTTCAGCTTGAGACCCGCTCCTCTTAGTCGCACCAAAACCTGCTCAATATCGCGCAAATGGTTCTCAAAACTGTCACTGTATATGATAATGTCATCCATATACACGAAGCACAGCCTCCCCAGAAGACCTGCCAGGATAACATCAGCGGTTCTCTGCCAGACAGCAGGGCTGTTGGCCAGACCCATCGGCATTCTTTTCTATTCATAGTGCCCTGAGGGCGTGTTGAATGCCGTTTTCTCGGCATCTGCCGGATCCATTGCTATCTGCCAGAATCCCGCCGCCATGTCCACTACCGTGAAGTACCTGGCAGAGCCCAGCTGAGAAAGCGTCTCCTGTATATTGGGGATGGGGTATGGATCGATGCGAGTTACGGCATTTAGTTTGCGGTAGTCCACTACCAATCGATACGAGCCATCTGGCTTTTCCACCAATAGTGCTGGTGCTCCCCAGGGTGACTTTGAGTGTTCGACAATGCCGCGATCAATCAGGTCCTGCACCTGCCACTCCATCTCCTCACGTTGGGAGTAAGGAATCCTGTACGCACGCTGGTAAACGGGCGATGAAGTGCCGGTTTCTATCCTGTGCTTTATAACGCCACAGCAGCCCAAATCCAGGTTGGACGCGGCGAATACCTCCGAGTAGTCGTTCAGCAAACCAGCCAGAGCCTCCCTCTCCCTGGATTTTACGTGAGAAAGATCGAACGACACCTTTGGAGCAGCCGAAGGACTATCATGCTCTACAGTTGCGAGTACCGTATCGGTGGGCTCACGTTGCTCTATCGCAGAGGTGAAGAAAGCCAATGTTTTGTTCTTGGGAAGGCTCAGTGGCTGCTGGCTACAGTTAACCACCCGTAGGGGCACTCTGTGGGCGTCATTAACTGTCACGAGGCACGCGGCTGCCTTCAGGCCATTGCTGAGAGAGTCGACCGGCTCAAGCACTCCCACGGCGCCGCTCTCTACATCTGAAGGCACAAACGCGTTCAAAATGTGCTCCGACCAAGGAAGGACGACCGCCTCCTCGACCAGCCGGACGGCAACCCGCGAATATACCTTCTCCAATGTTCCCACTGTTTGACGGGTGTCAATATCGGTAATGCGAATCTCAGCCCCTCTCCTGTTCAAAAACGGAACTTTTGAGCCGCCCGCATTAACCTCTTCCTCAGAGAATGAGACTACTACCTTCCCTTTTCTCAAAAAATCCTGCCCTAATATACCTGACACTCCGTTTGGCAGAGACACCGTGTCCGGGCATACGTAGCAGGGGTGCTCAAATGCAATTGCGCCGAGAGAGAAGTGTAACCGGTAGAGTCCACTTATGCCAAGAGGATCCCCCGTTATGCCTACAAATTTGGTTGCCATACCACCAGACGCTTCCAACACCTCGCGGTCCCCCTTCCTTCGAAGCGTGTTAAAACTGCTCTCCTTAAGCAATGTCACATTTGACCCCGTATCTATCAACAATTCCATACAACAACCATTTAACTTGCAACGCACAACAGTGCATGCCTCGTCGGCCACACAAACTACCACCACCTCATCATCTACTGCTCCCTCCCCACGCTCCTCAGGCTGGGGAGGACTAACTAGTTTTTTGACTCGGTATCTGGAGCCCCGCTGTAGGCTTGCTTAGGGCGTGTCTCGCCTGCTTCTCTTTGTGGCTCCCCACGGCGCATGTTTTGGCAGAACCTGGCGATGTGTCCGCGACCCTGGCAAGCGAAGCATACGATTTCTTCAAAATCTCGCATACCGCGCCTGTAGCTTTGTGGCGGTCTCCGGTTTCCAGCGAATGGGCGCTGTTGAGCGCGCGCTTCAACCTGGCATTCTACCTGCTGAGATAGCAGCTGTTCTAAGCGATCTAACCGCTCTGTCAAGAGAGCAACCTCAGGGTTGAGCACCGCTCTCTCTATGACGCGTACTCTCGCTGCGGCTGTCGTTAACGCCTCATTTTGTTCCTCATCCAATGCGGCCTCCACGGCTTGGTCGAAATTGCTCGGCTTGCGCGAGAGCACGAACCGGCGCACGGGGTCTTGCAGACCAGCCACGAACAAAGCGGTCATTTCCTCTTTACGTATATCCTCCGCGTATTTCTTCTTAAGCTGGTCTCCATCCTCCTCCCTGCTTAACGTATCGCGCGCTAAGCGCTGAAGCCGCGACGCAAACGTTCGCACGTCCTCCCCTACCATCTGTCCGGCGTCACGGAACCTCTGTACTCGCACGTGACGGGGTTCAGTGTCAAAATGCTCAAACGCGAGCTTCTTAAATTCCGCAAATGATTTTGTGGATTTTACTTTTTCGTCTCGCCATGCAAAATCATGAGCAGCTCCTGCCATCTTACACCTCGCCATTCCCAGCATTTGAGCATCGGACCATCCCCCCATTTTCCCAATCTCTTCTAGCATGGAAAAGAAATCGCAGATTGGAACCCCTGTCTTATCTCCCGTAAACGTCGGAATGACGCTTCCTAATGCCAGCATGCTTGCTCCGAGCGACGGCTGTGGAGTGGGAGCTCCCTCAGATACAGTCATTTTTTTTTTTAAGCCCTCCAGTGCCTCAAGCCTCTCAAATGGGGGTAAAAGTCCCACAATCAGTCCCGTGATTCCCTTTTGATTACAATTTTGAAGTCATGAATGTCACAGCATTCAGAGGACATTTGCTTTTGAGACCCCACTTCTGACACCAGTGTGATGACCCCCATAATGCGCAGGTCCACACGGGACGGAGAGGCAAAGAGACACCGTATGGCTCAGTTTAAACAAACAGGTATATTCAATAATTACACATGATTAAGATTATACATCAGAGGCTGGGGCGTCCGAGCTTACGTGCCGACGGGCTTCGGGGGGGCGATGGAGTGGCTCCGGAGTTGGGCTCGAGCGGTTGCTGGCAGAAGCTGCACGCCGACGGGCTTCGGCGCTGAAGGCCCTCTTGGCGAACGATGTCGTCCTGAGCGTGTATGCAGTAGAATTTCAATAGTCGTCCGTTTCTTCGAGGATGGTTCACAAACCCTTCCTCTAGTGTCGTTCGGCTTGGAAGATGAACAGGAGGCGAGCTTGTAGATGACAGCAGAGCATAATTTTACAACATACATATACAGAGAGTTAAACTGGAAAAGCAGAACTGAATTTACAAAAGAACAAACTTTGCACTACTTTACTCATCGACCGGGCAGGTTAGTGCCTAAGTAGCATCACATTACATGCTCAGCATGGAGCCCCAGCTCAGACTGGACTGCATCCGTTTACATGTGCTTTTAAGCACTTAACAAAGGACTAAGGGCGGTCATTTCCAGTGGCCCGCCCAAAGCATCAATTCTCCAATCCAAAATAACATGCGAGATGGGGACCACCCCTTGGGTTGGGCTTAGCCTCGAACCCAGAGTCTGTTAACAATACAAACTAAATAAACAACAAAAACGCCACCACTCTCTCTCAAGTGAGAGTATACACAGGCTCTCTCTTCGGAGCTAATTCACTAGCGCCTGTCTTTCCACATTCTTGGCGAGTACTGCCTGTCCGCCATGACAGGTGTCCGTCACGGCCCTTCTGGGAATGCGCTTTTGTTCACGAGGCACGGCGGGAAGCTGTGGGTGCCTTCCCGGCGATAGCCCACGTCGAAAGGGGAAGGAGGGAAGGAATGTTGTCTTCGCGGTAGCGCATAGCGTCGGCTGTGGTACGGCGCGCTCTGGCCCGCTGACAGCTCCCTTGTCCTGGAATGTGCCCGGAAATTGGGGAGGATAAAGCCTGTTTCCCCGCGGCGGCGGCGGCGGGTCCGGTTGTTCTGGTCGTCACTCAAAGAGCATGGCTGGGTAATTGATGATGCCGCTGTCACGGCGGCGGGTCCCTTCGTTCCGGTCGTCACTCAAAGTGCATGGCTGGATAATTGATGATGCCGCTGTCATCTGGGTCTCCGTCTACGCCGCGCCGTGGAACGTGGAACCTCGCAGCACACAAGGAATGTCACAACGTCATCGGAGTCTACAACGTTGCCAACGGCAGTGAACGCCGATGACCTATAGTAACAGAGGCGAGTGCACAGTTTCGACGGCGGTGGTGACATCTGGGTGATGTCATAGCTGTGACGTGGTTCTGCCTTAATTCAAGGTTAAGCGCGCGTACACGGTGGACTCGAGGAACACGACGAAGAAGCTACAGAGTGGAGTAGTACAGGTTTCACTTTAAAACACGCTGGGATTCCTAATAGCGACGAATGTTCACACTGAAAATGCTGGTATCTGTTACCTTGGTATATGTCGGATACGATTCATCTTCGCAGGTAGGCGCATATTCTCGTGCATGCAGTATGCTCCAAAAGCTACTCTTTATAATCATATTCCTAAATGCCCGTGATAACATACGCTGCCGTTGTGGGACAATGCCAGGCGCCCAACTTAAGGTACTCAATTCTGTTCCTTCGCTGGTAGTGTTGCTGCTTTCTGGTGTTGTTTGCGAAAACATGAAGTCGATTTAATCTATCATGTTTAGTTCATGGACGAAAAACTTGAATGCATATTGCGGGGAAACGAAAGGCAAAAGAAACGGAAACATCAGCAGGTGAACATACCCTGGAACCAGTGATCAAAAGAAGCGAGAGCTGACCCGTCGTCAACATCACCACAGCAGCCTAACTATGCCCATTAAAGGATAAACGCCTCTCCTACTGAGTTCCAATGAGCCCTGTTTGAAGCCAGCTGTGGCCACTTCATACCCGCCTATCTCCTCTGCCCACCTGAGTCTATTGCGTTCCATGCTATGACTGCCTTCCCTCGGAATCCATTTTTGGAAGTCATCCATTTACTAGATTTCTGTCAATATATTGATATAATTTTCACGCGTATGGACCCGTCGTTCTCTTTTAGAACTTGCTGCGCGAGTTGATGCATATCTATTGTCAAGTGTTCCGATCGGAGAACGCCAACACGCCAAGAATGTTCCAACGACTGGGAGTCATCAATCGACAGAGGCTTCAAAGGGCCGTCGGCGTGGTTGCGGCGCTACGAATGCAAGTGGCGGCGTCAGCAAGGGACCCCCCCCCCCCCCAGTTGTTTACGGGATGAAATGGCCATCCGCTGCCTGGGAATGTTTTTCGGTAGCATGGTTCTCGTTAGTGCACGACGCCAGACCCACCCTGGACATAACGACGTCGTTTTCCTCGATGGGACGGCGGGGGCGGCGGGCGGCGCGGGGCTGCAAGTGAGTCACAGTAGACGCGGCTGTGTTTGACTAAGTCAACGACGGAGGAATGCTCGTGCGTCGGAAAAGACCTCGTTTTACCTTTAGTGCCTTCCTTTACGTGGAACCATTTGTGCAAGTGCCGCGGCGGCGTTTCGTTCCCACGGAGCGCTGTGAAGTGCAGGCGATTGACCTTCGACGTTGATAGGGCACCCATTCTGGCTTTTCATCACTGCTGCAAGGACAGCACGGACTATAACTTGCCAGAAGTGGCTTAAGTGTGTTGTTGGGGACGTCCTGGAAGGCGGATCCTAAAGACTGGACGCGTGATCGACATCACAGTGAGTGGACGCATTTTTAATTAACTAAATTCCCCAACTAAGGACTTCGGGACAGGGGGCCCTATTTAAGCAGCAGTCTGGCATGAGATCAAACAGCTCCCGATTCACTCTTTCGAACTAAGTAAATATGTAAATAAACCCTTTTCAGTGTCTTCTCCACTTCGAAGACCATCTCGTCTCTTCGTCACCCCGTAACAGCAGTCTCCCGATCCGGAACCCGTGAACCTCGACCTTGGCGAGAGACGGCCCATACGAACCAGGGGCCCGCATCTAACAACTGGGTGGCAGCGGTTGGATCGACCATGCGGCGTGGTGTTGCTTCTGTGGGTGAGTGCTTGAACTTTGCTTGAGATTCGCCAGGCTTCAAATGTTTGGGTTAATACTTTGAAGTGCTGGGAATCGAGGGAACTTGATCAGTGAGACGAGTGTGTATAGCTCACGTCAACTGTTGTTCAGCAATGTCAAGACTCAGAGCAGCAAAAAAGGATCTAATGAAGTTGCTAAGGACTGATTTGGTATCATTTTGCGAAGAGGTGGATGTAGACGTAGAGGAGAAGATGAAAAAGTCAGACATTTGCACATTGCTCTTGGAAACCGCCGTAAAGAAACAATTGGCGGTACGTGGGAACTGCTCAAATCTCAACGAAAGAAAGAGGAAAATGAGCGAAAACAAATTGATGAGCAACAGCTAGTGGCCGAGCAAGAGGAACGGGAGCTGAGAAGGTTGCAGCTTGCGCATGACCAAAACAAACTGGAATATGAGAGCTCGAAAGGCACTACTCCAGAGAAAGCGAGTCAGGCCGAATCGTTTCATATAGACAGATTGATAAAGCCGTATAATATTTGCGAGGAACTTGGTTATTACCTCGTGAATTTTGAGAGGACGTGTGAGAAAGGGGGTTACGCTAAGGAGACATGGCCGCAAAAGCTACTAATGGTGTTGCCCTGTGAGGCGGTCACTATAGCCGTGAGGCTTAATGCGAAAGATGCCGATGACTACGAGAAGGTGAAAGCGAGTCACCTAAGAAAGTACTGACTTTCGGCGGAAGAATTCCGACAGCGGTTCAGAGGTGCCCGCAAGAAAGGTAGCAAGAGCTATGTACAATTCGCAACCAGTTTGAAGGCCAACCTTACAGAATGGTTGAAGGGCCCGGTGGCGTATGGCACCAAAGTTAAGGTTATCGAATGTGTAGGCCTCGAGCAGTTCTATAACAGTATCCCTTAGGCCGTTAAGTTATGGGTGCAAGACAGAGAAAATGTGAGCATGGTGGAGAAAGTTGCAGAACTAGCGGATGAATATGCAACACGGTGAAAGCTGAGCTCCGAGTCAAGCGAGGGTGTCTGAAGAAGCGCCAGAAACCGTTCGTTCGGTGTTCCACTGGAGTGGTTTACTCCATTCCTATGTCTTGTAGAAAGTTTTATGTCGGCCAAACTGGACGTTGTCTGAATGACAGTCTGGGGGAACACGCCCTAAATTTAGAAAACCGACAGGACAAATACGTGCGTTTGGTTGCGCACGTTAGTAACTGTGAAGAATGTGTGGCCCGGTTTGAAGAGACGAAGGTTCTTGGCAAGAGTAGAGATAAGACGGCACGGATTAGCCTAGAAGCCTATCATATAAAGAAACTTGGTGGCGAGTGCATCAGCGAACCTTCTTTATCTCTGTTCGCGGCTGAGATCGCCTTTTTTAAAGCGGCTAAGTGTTAATTTCACAAATTTTCCTTTTCATGTCTCACGCATGTCTGCCCGCGCATGCGTTCTGCTTTAGTGGTTTTTTCGCACCTTGTTTTGTTATCTCATTCTTTCTTTCTTTTTTCATGGTATATCACCCCACCCTTCGGCCTTTATAAGGTGTGGCCTTCCGCCAATAAAGCCAGTTGACAGTTTGCGCTTGTGTGTGTGTGTCGCCTTTCTCGTGTGTCGTTTTATTTGCGCAAAAGAACATTTCTAGATCAAGATAAACAACCAACTCGCCCAACAGGAAGTTTTAATGAAGTTTATTTCTTATACAGTGGGCCCTTATTTCTGTGTTTCTACCTCTTTTTGTATCACTGACCGTCTACTGAGTCACATCGTGAACGCGACATGCCGGGCAAGACGCTACGCCTTCTGCATCCGGAAGGGACTTGTTTCTGATGATGTAAGTGCACTCTTCGGCCCAGTGAAACCTTCGTGGGGGCATGTTAAACGACTGTGCAGGTTACTGCGCTCGGAACTCTGGCGGCAAGTTCGTCTTTTTCAAGACTGGCTGCGCTTGGTTTGTCTAAAAGATCACCCAGAATGGCTCGCAATGAGGAAGTTAACATCTCTTAGGCGGCAAGCTGCACGGCTCACGGAGTGCACGTGGAAGTAGATTTTGAACCAGTTGCTTTTGTGCTTGGGACAGAAGAAAAAGACGCAAGAGAAAAGAAATGTAGTAGTCCTGGGGGATGTGTCTATTCCCGAGAATATACTGCATCTTCTGCAGAAGGGTCCCAAATTCGGATTGCAACACGATGTTCCAGCGCATGAACTGATTGCACTCAACCGAAAAGTGGCACTGAAGGCGAAAGATGAGGACCGCGACCGCTGCCTTCTTGAAGGTGTGGACTGCTTGCGGAAGTTTCCTCCAAAAGATCCGGACTTGCGCAGTGACAATGTCTTTAGTGGCGTGCTGTCTTTCTTTAAGAGCAAGGACCTGATGCTTGTACAAGCGGATAAGGAGGGCGGGTTTGTTGTTTTAGCGCAGGGACTTTACAATGAGAAAGCGCAGGTAGCAGTACATAAGAACTTTGTCCCTGTCAAAAAAAAGGGAAGTGAGAATTAAGGTTAAATCGGAATGCACTCGCCAGGGACATTACTAATAGCAGGGGAAACAGCCTAAACCCTTTTTTTCACAGCTAAGACCCACAAACCGGAGATTCCGTTCAGGACAATTGTTAGTGAACAGGGATCGTGGCAGGTAAACGTCAGCCAGTTCTTGCTAAAGAAGCTAAAATGCCTTGTCTTGGACGATCCCTTTCTTACCAAAAAGTCAGTCGATGTAGCACAGTTTGTTAAGTCTAATGAAGACATTGGCTTTGGTTTTTCCATAGACATACAAGACCTTTTTTATTCCGTGCCTAAAGATCCAATTCTACTGTCTGTTAAGGAATGCATTGAAGAAAACGGCGACGCGTCGTTCCAGAACTTAGCAGGCTTGTCTGTAGATAACTTTTTAGCACTTTTGCAGTTTTACTTGAATGCTACTTTTATTGTTTTTAACGACCAGCCTTTCTTGCAGCGATATGGCATCTGTATAGGGTCTTGCGTAGCTCCTATTCTGTGCGATATTTTTTTAGCTAGGGTAGATAAGCGGCTGGAGCAGACTTTTAAGGAGAGCGGGACAGTTTTAAAGGTTTTTAGGTATGTAGACGATTTTTTAGTACTTCTAAAAAAGAAGAAGACCTTCACCTACCCCTCTACAGTAGGTGAAGTTTTAGATACTTTTAACGGGCATGGTCTTGGTTTGACTGTTACCCATGAACTGCCCGACGTTTCCGTTTTACAGTTTTTAGACCTCAGATTAACGTTCTCTGAAGGACACGTCTGCTGGGGCTAATATCCACGCGCAAAAAAGGAGTTCTTGCCGTATGACTCGGCGCACTCCAAGACAATAAAACGAGGAATAGCTTCGCTTTGTATGGAATCTTCTCTCCAAAAATCGTGTCCACATCAAATGTTTGACAGTTTTAATCATCAGATAAGCCGGCTTTTGGCTGCAGGGTTCCCTTGGTCGGTTCTGACTGCCGTTTCCGAGGCCATTCTTCAGAAGTCCAAACGTGGAGCAGGGCCAAAAATTGCTGAAACTCAACAAAAGGCCCCTAGGCCTGAGGTCGTGCCGTATATCCACAAAATTTCGCACAACCTCAAAAAAGTTGCAAGCAGACACGGTGTACCTGTCGAGTTCTCGGCTCCCAACAAATTGGGAAAGCTCTGCCCACGCATTTGTGACGCAAAAAAACGTGGGTGTCTGAAGAAGCACCAGAAACCGTTCGTTCGGTGTTCCACTGGAGTGGTTTACTCCATTCCTATGTCTTGTGGAAAGTTTTATGTCGGCCAAACTGGACGTTGTCTGAATGACCGTCTGGGGGAACACGCCTTAAATTTAGAAAACCGAGAGGACAAATACGTGCGTTTGGTTGCGCACGTTAGTAACTGTGAAGAATGTGTGGCCCGGTTTGAAGAGACGAAGGTTCTTGGCAAGAGTAGAGATAAGACGGCACGGATTAGCCTAGAAGCCTATCATATAAAGAAACTTGGTGGCGAGTGCATCAGCGAACCTTCTTTATCTCTGTTCGCGGCTGAGATCGCCTTTTTTAAAGCGGCTAACTGATAATTTTCACAAATTTTTCTTTTCATGTCTCACGCATGTCTGCCCGCGCATGCGTTCTGCTTTAGTGGCTTTTTCGCACCTTGTTTTGTTATCTCATTCTTTCTTTCTTTTTTCTTTTTTCATGGTATATCACCCCACCCTTCGGCCTTTATAAGGTGTGGCCTTCCGCCAATAAAGCCAGTTGACAGTTTGCGCTTGTGTGTGTGTGTGTCGCCTTTCTGGTGTGTCGTTTTATTTGCGCAAAAGAACATTTCTAGATCAAGATGAACAATCAACTCGCCCAACAGGAGGTTTTAATGAAGGAAAGGCTGCTTGGGAAATACTACTGGCCGGGATGTTTCCGAGATGCTGAACGCTACGTGCAGTCATGCGACGCATGTCAGCGCGCAGGGAAACCAAGAGAAAGATGGAAGGCCACGCTAAAGCTGGTCCCGCTTATCTCTGAGTCTTTTCGACGTCTGGTCATTGACACCGTCGGCCACTACCCTGAACTAAGTCAGGCTATAAGTACGTGCTCACTATGATATGCGCTGCTACCGAGTTCCCAGAGGCGGTGCGGCTAAAGGAGCTTAGCTCGGCAGAGATAGTGGACGGTCTTCTCTCAGTTCTCACTCGAATTGGCTTTCCTGCAGAAATTCAGGCGGATCAGGGGGCAGTTTTCACGAGCGCACTCAAAACCACGTTCTTACAGAGGTGTGGGGTGAAGTTGATTCATAGCTCCGTTTACCACCCTCAATCGTACAGCGTGGAGAAGTGGCACTCGGTGCTCAAAAGAGTGCTACGTGCTTCCTGCTATGAGCACAAAGACGATTGGGAAAGTTTCCTGCCAGCAACGCTGTTCGCCCTGAAGATAAATCAGATTCTATCAGCGGGACCCAAGCCTAAAGATACGTCTTACGCAATTCGTGAAGATTATTCAACACGCGTGGGAACAGCCCGAAAAATGCTTTTCACTTACGCCCAAGAAAGGAGAACTAGTTATAAGATCCGATTCGACAAGCCCATCATGAATGACAGACAATTCATATACAATTCCGAAACAAATTCTGTCGGGGAAGTGCAACTATAGCAGTCGCCAGCCGCTTACAGGTCGCCGCCACGCCCCCGGCCACAGCCACCATGCGTGAGATACTTAGAAGCTACTTATCATACTTTAGCGATTCTTCTAGCCAATATTCGCAGCTATCTGCCAAAGAACGACGCTGTTGAAACCTTTCTAAATGGCAGCAGTACAGACGTAGCAATATTTACTGAGTTCTGGCTAACTTCCGATATCTCGAATGATGAGTTAATGCACGATGTGCGATCTTTGACGGTTTACAGGCGCGACTGAGTGGGGCGGAGGGGTGGCGGTGTGCTTATTTTTGTGAAGTCGAGTGTTCCCTCTTTCTGTGTTTTACTAAACAGTAATCATAAGATTGTTGCCCTGAAATTAACATTTCCTTCCAGCACAATCATTTTAATTGCATGCTATCGTGCCCCGGACGCCGACATTTCATTTGTTAACCAACAGTATTCAATCCTACTAGATCTTCGGGCCCGCTATCCCCGGGCGAGGTTCTTACTTTGGGGCGACTTCAACCTCCCTGATATTAACTGGCTTGACTTATCGGTGCACAGTGGCCAATCGAAGGAGTTCAGTAATTTAGTTCTCGCCTTCAATCTTACTCAAACAGTTGGCATGCCAACCCGCCAAAACAGTACTCTTGACCTTGTTCTTGCTTAGAACCCTGAATACATTCAGTCATTATCATGCATTCGCGGCTTCAGCGATCATTGCTCCTTATTTTTTAAACTGTCCTTACCCATCCCTACTCGTCAACCAACAGTCAAACATATCCGAGAATATAACAAGGCTGACATTCAGAAAATCATCACCGAGCCGGACAAGTTTCTTCATTACTTCCGCATGTCCTCCACTTCCAGAACAGTAAATGAGAATTGGCTGCTTTTCAAGCAAAAATTGTTATCACTCGTTGACCGATATGTACACCTAACGCCCTCGTTTTCTAACGCCCTCAGAAAACTTCAAATAAAAAGAAACGACTCTCACGGGCAGCAAATATTCGGCTAGCGCCTTGCGTTCGGAAAGGTATTTATATAGTCTTCGCGATTACAGAAACCTTTTGCGATGCTCAAAAAGAAAATTTTATCATCTGGATCTACAGGACATTATTCGCTCCAATCTAAAAAAAATCTGTAAACTTTTAACTCCCGGCATTAGGTCATCACATATCTCATTGGTTAGCGATAATGGTTCTGAAGTTCCATGAGGCAAACGCAGTGATGTAATGAATTCTTACTTTTCCTCAATTTTTACTAATGAACCAACCTTAGATATCCCTCCCCTATATAAGCTTCCATTTTCACACATTCCACCCGTTATTATCAATACACATGGTATCATAAATCTTATTGAAAAACTTAATGTTTCAAGCGCCCCGGGACCGGACAATATATCATCTAAGATACTGAAATGCACCAAGGACATATCAAGCCAGTTTCTGCAAATAATATTTATACAATCGATTGCTACCGGCTCAATTCCAGACGACTGGAAGCTGTGCAAGGTAGTACCGGTTTTTAAAGCAGGTGACCGTTGTGATTCTTCTAACTACCGACCGATGTCACTAACTTGCACTGCTTGCAAACTACTAGAGCATAAAATATATTCACAAGTTGCCTCTCACCTTGATTCCAACAGCTTCTTTTTTTCCCCAACTAGCACGGCTTCAGATCCGGTTACTCATGCGAAGCCCAACTTTACCATTTCACGACCGATCTTCACCTAAATTTAGATTCTTTATTTCAGACGGACGTCAAATAACTTGACTTCTCGAAAGCTTTCGATCGTGAACCTCAACAGCGCCTTTTAGCCAAACCTTTATGCTTGGGTCTTGATCCGATGATACTAACATGGTTCCGTTGTTTTCTATACGGTCGTGGTCGATCCACTGCTATCGATAATGTTCATTCGCCCACAACTGAAGTTCTTTCTGGTGTCCCGTAGGGCTCGGTGCTCGGCGCACTTTTGTTTTAAATCTTCATAAACGATGTTCCTTCCAGGATTTCATCGTGCATCCTTCTTTTCGCAGATGAATGCTTCTTGTACTGTCGCATATCCGCACACAATTATCAGTTGTTGCTCCAAAATGACTTAAACAGAATTGAAGACTATCGTTGGACATGGCTAATGAAGCTGAATGTATTAAGTGCAAATACATGCAGGTAACACGCAAGCCCACTAACCTCACATACGCATATTCGTTGTATTCAACCACCCTTTCCCAATTTGAATTATACCGTTACCTTGGAACTCACATCACCAGCAAGCTCTCGTGGTCTGAGCACATCACGAAGATTGCAGCTGATGCATCGAAATCACTTGAGTTCATCAGACGGCACCTCAGCTTCTCCCCTCCCTCTATTCACAGTCTAGCTTACAAAACTTTCGTCCAAACGAAACTAGAATTTGGCTTCCCAATTTGGAATCTACATGAGGCTTACCTGATCGATATCCTAGAAGCCATTCAAAACCGTGCAGTCCGATATATTTAATCCGAGTACGACACCCACTCCAGTGTTACCAATATAAAATTATCGCTTGACATTGAGCCTCTGACGCACAGACGAAAAATCGCCCGTTTGTCATTATTTCACAAGCTATACTTCTGTTTTCCTTCGCTTCGGGACTCTCTTCTGCTTCCACCTTTCCGAACATCACGCCGTCTTATCAACTCCATGAGCATTCTACGTCTGCACGGCTCTTCAACCGCATTTAACAAGACACTCCTGCCTCTTGCAATTGAAGAATGGAATTCATTACCAGGCCATATTGTAATAAAACGCGATACATATAAGTTCCGGCTGCTGCTTACTTCCTATTTGAAAACGTGATGTGGAGAAATTCTTGCCTGCTTCTGTTTGCATCGGTTTACTGTTGTTGTTTTCATACTTTGTTAACGCTTCTTAAAAGGTTTTGTGTATATCCTGCTGATCACTGATTGTGACAATGTTTGACAGTGAAATACGTTGTTTTGTTCGATGTTCTGCCCCTCCCCCTTATGTATTGCACCTCCCAGGGGTATCTAAGGGCCAATAAATGATAATAGTACCGCACGAAGCGACGGGCTTTACTCCTGCAGAACTAGTGTGCGGAAGGGCCCTTTGTTCCCCGCTTAGGATGCTTAGAGAGATGTGGGAGGGGACAGGAGAGAGTTAGTCAGTAGTGGAGTATGTGTCCCAGTTGCTAAACCGTCTGAGTGCCACGCGAGAACTGGTGGATCGGAATCTTAAAGCGGCTCAGGGCGCGACGAAGAAGTACTACGACAAGAATGCTAGACTGAGAACCTTCAAGGTTGGGGATCGTGTGCTTATTTTCAGGTCCGCACGCAAAAATAAGATGGCAGTTCACTGGGACGGGCCAGTCGAAGTTTTGAATCAGATTTCAGAAACCAACTACACTTTGAAAATGCCAGGGAGGGGGCAGCAGAGGAAAGTCTATCACTGCTTTAATGAAGCCTTATGTAGAAATGAGCGGGGTTGTAAAGATGGGAGTAAATATCCCCTAAGAGCTACTAACCGAAAACCCTGAGTGGAAAAGTAGCAAGAAAGAAAATGCTACCAACCGCATAGAGCAAATCGTGTCCCGTTCCGCGAGCACCATGGCTCTAGAACGAAAGCAACCCCAAGAATTGAGGTAACTGCTGTGCGAATTCCGGGAGCGTTTTAGCGGCCGGCCGGGGAAGACAATTCTCATCACGCATGAGATAGACCTAACTTCGACCGATCCAGTAAGATCGAAAGCCTACAAACTTTCTACAAGGCAGAAAGAAATAATTGAAGCGGAGATAAAGCACATGCTGGAACTTGGCGTGATAGAGACAGCAGAGAGCGACTACACTTCTCCGCTGATACTCGTAGAGGCACCAGGCAAAGAAGATCCGCGACCATGCGTGGACTACATGAAGCTGAATACCACAACGAAGGACCAGTTGTACCCAATACCGAACACCGAAGAAAGGATCGAGACAGTACATTTCCACCCTTGACATAGTTAGAGGGTACTGGCAAGTCCCCTCTCGGGAAGCGCGAGCCGGTATGCAGCATTTATCTCTCCCATGGAAGTATTCCGACCTTTGGTGCTCAGTTTTGGCCTAAAGAATGCACCTTTTAGCTTTTCGAAGCTCATGGACATCATCCTCAAGGACATGCAGGGTTTTGCGCTGCCTTACCGTGACAATGTGGCCATTTTTTCTAACTCGTGGAAAGACCACGTTTCCCATCTCGGGAGGGTACTGACGAGTTTGAGAGACGCTGGGCTAACCATTAAGGCCAAAAAATGTAGTTTTGGCTCGTCACATGTCACCTATCTTGGTCATGTGGTCGGTAGAGGGACGAGGAGGCCATCAGACCTCAAGATAACCCATACTGCTGAATTCCCGCAGCTCCAAACTAAGACAGGTGTACGTTCATTTCTCGGTCTTGTGGGATACTACCATAGGTACATACCCAACTATGCACAGCTAGCATGTCTTTTGACGAATGCGCTTCGCAAAGAAAAGCCCAAAAGCGTTAGCTTGGACGCAGCAAAAGAAAATTCGTTTCAAAGCTTGAAAAGCGTGCTGGTTTCGCGCCCGTGTTATGCGCACCGGACTACACCAAGGATTTCGTGGTCCAGTGTGACGCCAGCGACCGAGGGTTGGGGATCGTATTAAGCCAAGTCGGAAACGACAATGAGGAGCACCCTATCCTCTATGCCAGCAGGAAGTTAATCGTAACGGAAGAAGCCTACAGCGCTTCGGAAAAGTAATGCGCTTGTCTGGTTTGGGCCACTCAAAAGCTAGCCTGTTATGTTTACTGGGCGAAATTTACTTTCGAGACAGATCATTGACCACTTGCATGGCTGCGTTAAGTGTCGCCCAAGAATGGCCGCTTGCTACGATGGAGTCTAGCCCTCCAGCAATATAACTTTTCTGTGTGATACAAAAAGAGAAAACGCCATGGCGATGCCGACAGATTCAGCAGGTTATTACCATAATTGAGGTATCCGTTCTGTGGCAATTCGTTGCCTTTTGGTATCTTTTTTAGGTACTAGTTTGTTTTGTTTTGGGCGTAGTGTCATATTATTCTTTTCCTTTTGCTTGCAAATTTGTTACTGCTCTTCAACTCGTGTACGGCGAATTGGGCTTTGGTAGCTGATTTGGCAGACACGGAAGCTGGTCTTAGTACACGAAATTATTGCTGTCAGCCGCAAAATTTTGTGCTTACGTTTATATCGACAATGCAGTCGTATTGCACAACAGCCTGGTGGCTCTCGGGTGAATTTCGTGCACTGCCTGGGGAGTGGCGCTATGGTAAGTGGTTGTTTTCAACTAATGCCTGTGTTGTACGAGGTTTAGGACCCTGTTCTGTGCTCGCAGAGAACATCAAGAAGGGCCTCCCACGCTACAACTCAAGTCCATCTCTCCTCGACCAGTGATTCTGACCACTAGCCGATCGAGATTCTCCTGGCCGCGGAGGGGCCAAGAATGTTAAAGCGACTGGGAGACATTAATCGACAGAGTATGCAAAGGGCCGTCGACGTGCTGCGTCGCCACGAATGCAGGTGGCGGTGTCAACAAGGGAACGTTGTTGACAACGTGCCCCCCCCCCCCCCCCCCCCCTTGCTGTTTACGGGGTGAAATGGCCATCCGCTACCTGAACGTTTTTTAGTTCACGACGCCGGACCCACCCGGGACTTAACGACGTCGTTTTCCCCGAAGGAACCGCGGGCGGCGCGGGGCTGCAAGTGAGCCGCGGCACACGCGGCTGCGTTTGACTAAGGCCACATTCTCACAGTCGGCCTCCTCCACGGCGCGGCGGCGACGGAGCAGTAAAGCGCGGCAGCAACGGAGAGGCGCGGTATTCTAATCGAAAGAGGCGCCGGACACCAGCAAGCCTGTTTTAGTGGGCCCTCGCTTCTACCACGTGACTCTACTCCAGTGCTTTTTTTTGTCTCCCGCGTGGAAAAAAAGAAACAGCGGCAGCAGCGGCGGGGTCCGAAGGAGATGCCGAAGGTGCGGTGAAAGTCGCTGTCGTCGGCTTGGGTTGCTTTGTTTGACTATTATCGCAGAAAAAAACAATCTCCACAGTTTTTACAGCGAAACCCCACGCGTACAGCACCAAATATATTTATACGAATATAGCAAGTTATACTATTAAAGCGCTGCGCGCACTGCAGTCACATTATTCTGGCCAATATGAACGAAATCGAACATATATAGGGTGTAATGAACTCTGTTATCAATACAGGAATGGTTTGTCACGGCTTGCCAGATTGGTCTTTATACCAACGCTCGAGAATTAGGCTAGCAAAACAGTTTGGAGAATATTTTACCAGTATCGGCTAATACACGAGCAAATTTTCAAATTTTTCTCGATAGCAGAACTCAATGAATGTCTGAAAGAGATAAATCCGTCATGCTATATCATTCCATACCGGATCGTTTTGCTCACATTCCTCTCTGTATTAATGCATTTTATTCAGATCTGCACCTTTATGCACAACCATGTCTAACGCAAATGCTTGTATTTTATAGTTGGGTATTTACTGTATGTGTTCGAACTAGGCAATGTTATGTTGAGTAAAGGGATGAATTTTTTCCCTACGTTTCTCTCTCCCTCCATGTAAATAGAACAGGTGTCCAGCTAAATGTAACCACGTTTTTAACAATTCAAGGAGTGTGCTAGGCGCATAAAATGAGTTCATTCCTGTGAGGTTCGTGTGGCCTGCTCTGAAGTATCTATTCAAGGCAAAACTTGAGTTTCAGCTCGGTGTGCGTATGTGGCAAATATAGCAACAGCTTTTAGTCGGATTACAAGCATATTTTGACTATGGCCAATGCGATGGTGTCTCCAAATTAGAGCCACGTCGTTTCCGAAATGTTGCTCATCCTACCCCCCAAAATTCGACCTTCATTGATTCGGACCAAAATATATTTTCAGGCTAATTTTAATGTGCTTGATAGGATGGCAGTCTCTAAATTTGACCTCGGACGATTTGGACCAACCATAACTCGTGCCCGACACGATGACGACCTCCAAATCTGGTCCGGGCCATTGCTAAAATGCTTTCGCTCGAGCTTTGGTATAACCATGATTAAACCCTGACTAACTTCCTTTTTCGCACCGCACAGTCGAATAATAAGTTTAGACTGACTAGCTAGCTTTTTAAATATTAACTTCTTGTTTAGAGCAAGGCACCGTCCAAGTAATCTTTTCATCTAGCTCTAAAAGATAGTTCGAGAAATCCAAATATACAGCAGTGGTGCTACTTGAGCGCATCAGATGCAAATTCGCTTATCGTATATCCCGCGCCCAGTGCAAACACAAAACTCATCGTATATTGCCAAATGAAATAAAACCGTCATCCGCTCTCTGTTCCTTGGCAGCGGGAGCTTTTCGGGGGGGGGGGGGGGGGGGGGGGGCGCAAGACGCGTGCAAGGAAAGAAAAAAATGGTGGGGCGGGGGGGGGGGGGGGGGGCTTTATTTTGCGCCCGCGCACCCTCGCACCGGCGCATCGCCGCCGCCGAAGCAGTGATGGGAAAGACGGAACGCTCGCCAGCGCCATCTCTCGCTCGCAGCAAGCAAGCCGTGGGTCACGTGAGGCGAGCTCGCGCTGTGACTGGCACGTTTTTTTTTTTGTGGGGCGGGGCTGCGTCGCCGCCGCTCGACGGAAACGTAGAGCAAGGCCCAGCGGCACCGGCTGCCCGATTTGGGGTTGGGGCGGGGGGGGACCAGTCTAAAAACATACCCTCCGTTGGCTCCGGCAGCGACGGAGGCGACTGAGGAAGCCATAAACCGGCTCTAATACCCTCTTTATACCCTCTTTACACGGGCAGCCTTAACCATGGTTAAGCTTAACTGTGGTTATAGGACTTAACTATGGTTAGCGCAAACCGTAGTTGGCCGCGCTTACACGCGGTTTAGGCATGTCGGTTAGTGTGACGGAAACCACCATGTGATCACCTCCATTGCGAATTTGTGACTGCACGTATACCAGTGTATTATTAAATACGGTTACTTTAAAAAGGATAAATGAAAGAAAAAAAAGGTTGTTTATCACACTACCCCCTGCGGGGCAGAGCTTTGGTTACGCATGTGGCGGACATTAACGAAAAGCAAAAAGAAGTCTACAAACGATGGTTTTAGCTGACTTTTTAGCCGGCATAATAGCCACTTGTAGCCACTACTGTGCTGGGAACCGTCTTGGGAGCATTGTGCCTCTTTTGATTGCAAGCGCACCTCGTGTACGTGATCAGTGCAGTCACGTGCGGCGTCTAATTGCCTGCTTACGTTCTGTGTGTGCAATATCGTGTATTGCGAGTGTGTCGACATTCAGCATTCAGGCTGCGATGGCTTCACGCGGGCCTGTGGCGGACGGTGGGGACGACGCCGACGTTGAGTTTTGGGCTGTGTTTGCGGCGCATCAGGCAGCACTTCAACGTCTCCGCATGCAGCGGCTTGCTCTGAGCGCCGAAATCGACATGCTGGAAGCGAAAAGTAGGCGTCATCGCAGGCGATCGAAACGCCTTTTGTTGGCGGCGGTTCTTCAATGCACGCGGCAGCGAGCGTTATGGATGTATCCACGCCCAAATTCGTGGTACGAGACGACGCTGCCCCATCTTCCGGACAGCGGCTTCCGCGATAATTTCAGAATGAACCGCCCCACATTTCACTATATTGTGGGCGTTTGCGAGAACATGCGTCGGCAAGACACCAGCATGCGAAAGGCAATCGCTCTGGAAAAACGCGTGGCGATTGGCCTTTACCGCCTCGCAACGTCAGCTGAAGAGCGGACTGTAGCGAACCTTTTTGGCGTGAGCCCTGCCTCTGTGAACATGATATTTCGCGAGTTCTGCGCCGTAATTGTGAACAACTTGGAAGCTCAACTTGTGTGTTTCCCGAAGTTGCATGAATTGCAGGAGCACATGCGCCAGTTCGCTGCAGTTTGTGGCTTTCCTCAAGGTGTTGGTGCCCTGGATGGCTGCCACATCGAGGTGTGCCCTCCAAAGGAAGAGGCGGCAGATTATTTTAACTATAAAGGGTGGTACAGCATCATCCTCCTCGCTGTGGTTGACCACAAGTACAAGTTTTTGTACACCAACAGTGGGAGTCCTGGCAAAAATAATGACTCTGCAGTGTTTCAAACCTCACGACTTCCGCGTATTTTAGACAGTGACCTGTTTCAATTAGAAACCAGGACAATTCAAGGGGTGCAAGTTGGCCCAGTGCTTCTTGCTGACCAAGCGTTCGCCCTGCAGAGGAATGTAATGAAGCCCTACTCCTTTTCTGGAACTGCTGGGTCGCCCGCACAGACCTTCAACTACCATCTGTCAAGTGCCAGACGTGTCGTAGAAAATGCGTTTGGACGTGTTAAGGCACGCTTCAGAATGCTGTTGAAAGGCCTCGAGTGCAGTATTCACAATGTGAACATTGTGGTCCGAGCTGCTTGTGTGCTACACAATGTCTGCGAGCAATTCAGTGATGGGTGTGATGCAGGATGGCTGAGTGCGGTGCAAAGTGCAAACGAAAGGCGTCCCCAACCAGTATACACGAGTAGCCGATTAGAGCCGTCAGGAGTAGCAATAAGGAATGCCCTGGCGAACCACCTTGCAGGCAACTGAAGCATTTTGCATAAATCTGGCAAATCTGGCATAAGGTGGCACAATCTTTAGCTTTTCGTGAGAGCTACAAAAACAGACGCTTAGTTTTTTGCTGATCGGCAGAGATTTGGTTGTTTCATTACCAGTTTATAAAAGAAGAGCGTCCACTTCTGAACAGGCCATAGCAAAGTTAAGAGAAAAGTGACAACAGAGATGAATGGTAATGTATGCATATTCAAATAACCTAAAATGAGTGATATCAGAAGACATTGTTGTAAGACTGGACACGGGCTTTAGAATGTTCAGACGCTGGCGCTCAACGAAGAAGACGACGAGAAGCGCCGAACACTCCGAAGCTCGTGCGTTCTCTGGACTGAACGCGGTCTCTGATCTGTGCCTGGATGGTTCCGCTAGTTGTTCGTGACGCTGTGCTTATTACTGTGCTGTGCTCTTATTACTGTGCTGTGGTGTGGTGTGCTGTGTGTGTGCTCTTATTACTGTGCTGTGGTGTGGTGTGCTGTGTGTGCTGTATTAGTAGTGTGCTGTGTTCTTATTACAAGTGGTGGAGGTGCCAACGATCCCTCGCCCTGGAGCTTCGCACCCGCGCATTGCCTACCACCTGCGGTCGCGGCCCTCACCTGCTGCCCGTCTACAGGCCACCTACCCGGCAGTTAGAACCCCAGCGACCTGCAACCCCACCTTACCATCCGGTTGCCCACCCCCGATCACAGCTGCAGCCACTCAACCCCTGGTGCACACAAGACAACCGCACTATTTGCTACGCCTGTGGCATCGCTGGTCATGTGGCTCGTTTGTGTCGCAGTCGTGACCACCGTCCCTACGATTATAGGCGTGAGCCAACGTACGACCTTCCGCCGTCGTCCTCGCCTGCGTCACACTTTCCGCCTCCGGATTCCTCTCCTAGTTACCATCCCCGCTCCCACCGCTCGCCGTCTCCTGGCCGTCGTTCCCGTTCTTCAATGCTCCGTCGCCAACCCGCCGTCCACGCGGAAAACTAACCACCGCAGTTCCGGAGGCAAGAACTGCGTCATCAGCGGCTCACTCAAGACCTGTTTCTGCACCTGCCAATATTACTGTTTTCGTTGAAGGAGTCGCCGTCGAAGCACTTGTTGACACTGACGCAGCCGTTTCGGTTCTCAGTCACACCCTCTGTCGCAGACTCAAAAAAGTGACGATGCCCCTTCCTCCCGTTTCTTTCCGCACGGCCAGCGCTCAGGACATTCGACCGTTAGCCGCCTGCACCGCCCGCCTGCTCATCGGGAACGTTCCCTACACAATCGAGTTCATCGTCCTCGCCCGCTCCTCTCATGACGTTATCCTTGGTTGGGACTTCCTCTCCTCACATCACCCTGTTATTGACTGCGCCCGTGCTCAGCTTGACTTGTCGCCCTACAGTGACGCCCCACGTAACCGGTGCTGCTGCCACTACTGTGGTCGTCTCAGAGGACACAGACGTTCCACCTTTCTCTTCAGTGCTGGTGCCTCTATCTTGTGCTGTGCTCTCAGATGCAACTGTGACTTATACCCCCTCTTTACGATGCACTGACCAGAAGTCTGTTTTGCTGCCTCATGCTGTGCTGACAATTGTTCGTGGCTCCAGCGCTATTTATGTGGCCAACCCGTTCTCCTGCCCTACCACTTTACTCCGTGGCCAATCTCTTGGTAACGTTGCTGTTCTCGAGCCCGCCTCTGCATACCCCCTCGTCGTTAGCACGGCCGGCCTTCACGTCAGCGCCATTACGCCTGTTCCCATCACGAATCAGTCGTCTGTCGATATTTTTCACCATTCCGTCGACGCCGCCCTGACGTCTACTCAACGAGACCAGCTTGTAGCCGTTCTGCAGCGTTTTCAAGCTTCGTTTGACTACCGGCAACCTTCCTTGGGCCACACCACCACCGTTACCCACTGTATTGACACTGGAACGCATGCCCCTTTGCGCCAACGTCCGTACCGCGTGTCAGCCTCTGAGCGCAGCATCATTGACGCCCAGGTGACCGACATGCTCCAGCGTCACGTGATACAACCGTCTCACAGCCCGTGGGCATCGCCAGTGGTTCTGGTCAAGAAAAAAGACGGAGGCCGATCGCCCAAAAACTGCATTCGTCACACCCGAGGGACTCTATGAATTTAATGTCATGCCCTTCGGACTCTGCAATGCACCCGCCACATTCGAGCGCATGATGGACAACATACTCCAAGGGCTCAAATGGCACACATGCCTTTGTTATCTAGACGACGTTGTAATCTTTTCCTCGGACTTTCCGTCTCGCCTCCAGTGCCTCGAGGCTGTTCTTCGCTGCCTGGCCGACGCTGGCCTCCAACTTAATTTAAAAAAGTGCCGCTTCGGAGCTCGGCAGCTCACCATTCTCTGTCATGTCGTGTCGAAAGATGGCGGTCTCCCGGACCCGGCCAAGTTGCGAGCTGTGGCTGAATTTCCAAAGCCCACTTCTGTAAAAGACCTCCGCAGCTTCGTCGGCCTCTGCTCCTACTTCCGCCGCTTTGTCCGCAATTTTGCCACTATCGTCGACCCCCTGAACAAGCTCCTTTCCAGCCACGACCTTTCGGCCTGGTCTTCCCAGCACATCAGCCGGGAACCGCTGGATCATCGTTGCCATCGACCACCTTACACGTTACGCTGAAACATCGCCTTTACCATCTGCTACAGCCCACGACATTGCATCCTTCATTCTCCATCGCATCATTATTCGCCATGGTGCGCCCAAAGAGCTGCTCAGTGATAGAGGTCCGGCCTTCCTCTCAGAAGTTGTAGAAGCTCTCCTTCAGGAATGCAACGTTGTTCACCGCACCAGCTCCGCCTACCATCCCGACAAATGGCATGGTTGAGCGTTTTAATCGCATCCTCGGCGACATGCTGGCCATGTATGTTGCTTCCGACCATTGTAACTGGGACCGCGTTCTGCCTTTTGTCGCATACGCTTATAACTCCGCTGCTCAAGCCACCACCGGATTCTCTCCGTACTTTCTCCTGTACGGCCGTGAGCCTTCTTGCACAATGGACACCATTCTACCTTACCGCCCTGATGCTTCCGAATTTACAGCTCTTTCTGAAGCCACAACTTATGCCGAAGAATGCCGACAGCTTGCCCGGTCCTTCACTTCTCACGCCCAGCAGCAGCAGAAAAGCACCCGTGATCCCCCTGCACTTTCTCCCGCTTACCTTCCTGACTCTTTGGTCTGGCTCTGTGTACCCTCCTCAGGTCCCGGCCTTTTGTCCAAACTTGTTAGCAAGTACCAGGGACCCTACCGTATTCTTCAGCAGACATCCCCCGTCAATTACCTCATCGAACCCCTTACGCCATCCTCTGATCATCGCCGCCGAGGCCGCGAAATTGTCCACACGACCCGCCTCAAACCTTACTACAACCCCGCCGTCGTCACATCGCCCTAGGCCGCCAGGATGGCGCCCTTTCGCCCGGGGGGAATTGTAAGACTGGACACGGGCTTTAGAATCTTTAGACGCTGGCGCTCAACGAAGAAGACGACGAGAACCGCCGAACACTGTGGCGCTCGAGCGCCGAACGCTCGGTCGCTCGTGCGTGCTCTGGACTAAACGCGGTCTCTGATCTGTGCCTGGACGGTTCCGCTGGTTGTTCGTGACGCTGTGCTTATTACTGTGGTGTGCTGTGTGTGCTGTATTAGTAGTGTGCTATGTTCTTATTACATTGTTTACATATAAATTACACAGAACTGGCAACAAAACTGAACTCCGATGTTGACCAGATTGCAAAACACTTGAGCTAAAGTAGTAACCTCTTTGAATGACCTGAGCATAGCTACAAAGGTAGTTGCAAAAAAATAATAAATACAATTTTTCACAAATCTTTCATATCCTGTGTTTTGCACTGTGCTTTCTATTCTTAAATACTCTGAAAGCAACAGTGATGTTACTGGTTACCTGCACCCACTCGTTATTCACATACTACTCTTGTAGTGCATATGCATGCTTACAGCTTTGAAGTTATGCCTGTAAAATATCGGTATTATGGCTGCAGGGCAGTGCGCACACCCGTGAGCGAACCTTGGTGAGCCTCTGTGCACTTCTCGAACAGAGGGGCTTGACATCTCGTCTGTTTTGCATCAAGTAGTGCCGTGCAGTGACCGAACGCTCCGCGTGTGCAACCTCGGACGATTAACAGCTGGACACCCTGCTGCAGCTGTTGTGTGCGAACTGTTGTGCGCGTGTTTTTCCGTTCTTTTATTAACTCTGCACGCGTGCGACTTGTACAAATGTATTATGTAAATAGTGTATTTATCACCTCATCCTCTATCCTTTCTTACTGTCCACTCACCTCTTTCATTTCATTTCTTCAAACTGCCTGCTGTCCTGTATTTCCGCTGCCCCAGCTCAGGTGCTTCAGTATCGATGACAGATGCCGGGGCTGGCAAAAATCTTTTCCTTCCTTTTGTTAATTTTAAAATAAACACTTACTGCTACTGCTAATCACATGCTGTTGTATCATGAATGCAAACCAACAAATATTGAGCATTCATAATGAATGTTCAGTTTATTTATTTTATTTATTTAAAATATCCCCAAAGGCCCTCATTCGAGGTTATTACATGGGGGGGGGGGGGAAGTGGGTACAAGGCATTGTTTCAAGGTTATAATAATGCACTAAACCAAACCGGTGAAATCACAAACATCTTTTTTTTATGGTGCAAAGGCATCTATGGCCAAAGAGCGCCATGACACAAGGTAATTTTCTTTTTCTCAAGGTGGGGTCAAAGACCCATTTACCAAGCATTTCACCCTAAATAAGCCGAGCACCAGGCAGGGGAAAGCTTGTACCCATTGTATCACCGGTGGGTACCCGGCGGCACTGGGGATCGAACCCCGCACCTCTCGCATACGAGACAGATGCTCAACAACTTGGCCACCGCTGTGGTTTCACAAATATCAATGAAAAATAGACATCCACAAGAAGAGTCTGAACAATGCACATAGCAGCAGAATTTTAGGAACAGATAACAGCACCGCAAGGAAAAGACAACGCCGGAAAAAGTGCGCTGAAGTACATATGAAAAATAAAAGAAGACAAGGCAGAAGACAGTACGCTGAAAAAAACCTTTTTAGTTGTTGAAACATGTGTGATTAAGGTGTTGGAACTTATTTAGGTCGCATATGGCAATGTGTGATGGTAAAGTTCAGTTATTGTGCAAGGTAAAAAAGAATATGCATAATGGGATGGCTGGTAGTTAATGTGTTTAACTTTGTGAGGATGATCACGACATGGAAAGGCAATAGGCAGTGGCTGAAAGAATTCACCATGAAGGAAAGGATGGTGATAAAGGTTACGGAAAGTGATAGGTAGGAAATTTTCTTACTCGGGTGTAAACTTCAATGAGGTGACACTGGTGTAACATGAATAATCAGAAAAGATGAATCACGCAGCACGGTTTTGCAAGGCTTTGATGTTACTTATGATATAAGTCTGATGAGGATCCCAAATGGCAGACGTGTATGAAGAGTTTCGGACTGAATAATGTGGTATGCGCAAGATTTTTTTACATTTGTTGCGGCCTCTCAAATTATGTTTGAGAAGTCTGAAAGTACGATTAGCGGAGGCAAGAGTGAGATTAATGTGATTATTCCATGATAAGTTGGACTGAAGGTTCACGCCAAGATACTTGTAACTTGTGGCGAGTTCTACACTATAGCTATGAAGAGAGTAGGTGGTAGGAACATGTGGCTTGTTGGTGAATTACATGACCTTAGATTTGGAAAGATTTAATGGCATTAACCAATTAGAACACTGTGCTTATCGCTTCTAGATCAGACTGTAGTAATTGGTTGTCAGCGTTGCAGGTTATACATCGATAAAGCACACAATCATAAGCAAATAGCCTGATCATAGACGTCACGTAACTGGGTAAATCATTAATATAGATGAGAAAAAGTAAACTGCCTTCCAGACGTAACATTAGCAAAACATGAGTTTGAGTTGTTAACTGCTGTGAACTGGATTTTAGATGAAAAGAAATCTGCTATCCATGCAATAATATAAGGGTGAATGTTCAGTTGTGAAGGTTTAACAACCTTTGGTGAGGAATGCAATCAAATGCTTAAGAAAAATCGAAAAATATTGCTTCAACTTGAAAACCAGCGTCAGTCAGTGCATGTATGTCGTAAATAAAACCGGCAAGTTGGGTGTCGCATGAGTAGCCCTTGCGAAAACAGCACTGATGATCGAAGATAATGCTATGATCGTCAGGGTAGTTGATAGGAGTATGTATGATATTTACTGCATTTACTGGTCATTTTACTTGAGGGGATGCTTGTAGCGTGACAAAAAATAGACAAGGGACAGAAGACGAATGGGACAAGTGCGACTCTCAACTAGTTTTATTGTAAGATCGATGGCACACATTTATAAAATTTCTTTTTTCCTTCAAGAACACAATCACCAGAACACTCATGCGAATGACACAAATTTCACACGCTTGCATCAGATCAGGCTATCTAAAAGCTTATACTCGTAAGAGTACATCTTCACCGAAGGGCTGCTGACGCAGTCCGGCCCTTTCTTTTTAGCACCAGATGTAGAAAAATACATAACCTGTAGTAATCAAAATTTATATATACGATCAACTCGTATCATGTTACATGCAGTAAAGTATGCATAGTTGTGTGCATTGGCTGTATATTCGCTACATGAAGGATTGCTTTTTCTGAAGAAGTAGAACTTTGTTTTAGTTGTACTCCAGACTAACATGCAATAATTTATATATGAAGAAACAAGGCATGATATATTTGGAGTTTAGCAGTTTGAGGAAGGATCATTCGGCCACGTGACAATATTCCAGTAACAGCCGAAAGCTTTCGCAGGTAGTCTGCATGACTGTCCCACTGTAGATGAGAGGAGAAATAAACACCAAGGGTTTTATGTTTCAGTTTATTTATTTCTTGCTACAGAGCAGTGGGCCCCGGGAAGAAATGCCGTAGCTTGGCAAGCTCCCAAGGCCCACAACATCCAGCAACAGTGGCACCATTGGTCACATGCAAACAAGAAAGGCATACATAAACCTAAGGCATAATTCACAATCCATGAATGAATAGCGGAAACACAAACTAAGCGCACAATATAACATAAAGAACAAGTTATATACAAAATTCAAAGCATGCACTGGAAGCATGATTTAAACATTCTATATCCCCTTCAGCGGCGGTGTGTACAATTGTAAACATCAAATTTGGCGCCACTTTGCGCTCCCGCCCTTGCTTCAAACGGGCCGACACCCCACGTGAGCATTGATGAATGCCTTATAAGTGAACAACTAGTGAAACCTAGTTTCACCTAGTTCAGACGGCATGGCTCATGACTTTGAGCTCTATCAAGGGAAAGGCACTGGCGTAAGCAACGACCATTCACATTTGGGCCTTGGTGGTTCGGTTGTGGTGCGGCTTATGGAAGCGCTCCCGCATGGCCTCAACATGAGATGCTACATGGACAATTATTTCTCTTCTGTGCCGCTCTTCCGAGAGCTGAAATTGCTTGGAATTTTAGCGTCTGGCACGATTAGGGCCAACATAATTCTAGGCTGTGAGCTGAAAAGCGAAAAAGAGCTGAAGAAGGGAGGGCGCGGAAGCTACGACTTCAAGATTGTTGAAGAGGAACACATGGCCATTGTTCGCTGGCACAACAATGGTCCAGTCAACATGATCTCTACAGCTGTAGGACTAGGCAGTATCACTAAGGTGAAGAGATGGAGTAAAGCAGCAAAGGAGCATGTCGACATCAACTGCCCGCAGGTAATCGCCGAGTACAATCGATTTATGGGTGGCGTTGACAAGTTGGATTTTTTGATGTCGCTCTATCCCCTTCATACAAAGACGAAGAAATGGCCAGTAAGGGTAATCTACCACTTCATTTCCTTTGCAGTTTAAGACAGCTGGCTTGAGTACATTCACGATGCTAATGCAGAGGAACTGCCAAAAAAGGATGTGAAGGACGTTATGGCCTTTCAGTCCGACATTGCAAGGAGCTTGATTGCAAGCAACAGGACTGCACCAAACAAGAGGGGAAGACCGAGCACCAGCTCTGCAAAGCCTGCCCAAAACTCACATATCGGCATGCCCATGCCGACAAACTCTACAAGGTTTGACGGAAACAATCACTGGCCCATTCACATGAATGCCAACTTCCTGCAAAGGTGCCGAAACACAGGCTGTGTTTCGAAGTCTTGAGTTTGCTGTTGCAAATGCGCAGTTTTCCTCTGCCTAAATGCCGCAAGGGATTGTTACTATGAATTTCATGCCAAAAAGTAGAAGCAATCGAAGTGGACAAGCTGAGAGGCATTGAAAATTCATTCTGAAGTACTTGTGAAGAGTCACAGCACCTGGAAATAGTTCTGCCTATGTGAGTGGTTGTCGACATACTTTACGGCCTAGAGGCGCCATGTGTACAAATGTCCACATCACAAAAAATTTCTGTTGACTTAATAAACATGTTTTTCTTCATACCACTCAGTGTGGGTAGTTGTTTATAGGCAATATTTGAAGGAATCACAATTTTTCTTCTTCTTGTCTTAATTCGCGCCTGAGGGGGATATACAGATTATAGCACTTAATTTCACAGCAGTGAACACATTGACAACGTATAAAAAAGAACAATTTTCAACATACATGAATGACGACAACATGATATTGGCGTGCTGTCGGGTTATGCTAAGCTTTCAACGAACCTGCATATTTCGACCATATACGTAACAGCCACAAACCATAAAAAAAGAGAATTATTTAGTGAAAGAACGCCCGGAGGTCAGCATTGCTGCATTTATTAATGTCAATGCCTGCATCAAAGATGCGGTTGAGTAGTGCGGGTAGATAAGATCTGTTGTATCGTAGTAATGATAATTAGCAGTGAAACAGTACACGTAGCATACGGTCGAGCCGATCTGTATTCTCCTACTTCGTCGTCTCTTCTCCCCCCATGCGCGCGAGTGTGTGCAGCGCACTTGCCACACTTCATCTTTATCACATTTCCGCCGCACTTAAAAAAAACAAAATGTCTAGCGGATGTCATAGTCTTTGAACCATGCGGGCCGCTTCTTTTTGCGAGTACTTCAGCGAGGCGGCGCAGGAGGTGAAGCCGCAGTTGCCGCTGTGGATTTGCTACACGAGGGTTGAGGAGCGGCTGCCGATTCCAGAGCGGGCGGAACGGCTGGCATCATATGGATTGAAGGCGCGTCCGAAGAAGGACCCTGGACCACGGTTCCGGACTGTGGACTGGGCGGCGGCATTCGGTTGCCGTCGATAGGCGGCGAAATATCAGCGAAAAGGGCCGCTGGAGCTGAGGAGGACAGTTGCTGCTGAACTACTTCTGGGCGAACCGCAGAAAACTTGGACGAGTGCCACACTCGCCCATCATCCAGCAGATAAGATGCAGGTCCACGCTGCTCCACAACCTTCCGAGGCTCCGAAAACCGAGCTGACAGTTTGCCTCGCACATTTGGTTTGCGGACACGCACGTACTGGCCAATCTGAAAGTCACGACACTGGGCGCCACTCCGCTGGTCCGCATAAAGCTTGTATTGCGCTTGTTTCTCGTCAAGCCTCTGCCGCAAAAGCTTAAGCGCTTTTGTCGGATCCATTGAGAAGGACTGATCCGGCAGTCCTACGACGTTAAGTCTTGTGCGGGGCAACCGGCCATGAAGTAGGACAGCTGGTGCAATTCCTGTCGTGGCATGGGGCGTACAGCGGTAGACACCGAGGTAGTCCACAATCGCTGTACGTAGGTCGCGTCGCTCGCACAGAGCTAGCTGAATGTGGGACTTAAGCACTCAATTGAATCGTTCAACGAGTCGATTAGCTTGGGGATGGTACACTGAAGAGTAGCAATGGCGTATCCCCCGTTCGCGGAGGAAAGTTTGCATGGCCATCGATGAAAATTGAGGTCCGTGGTCAGAGACAATCTCTTGAGGGTAACCCTCACGAGCGAAGAGGCCAAGCAGGAATTCTTGAACGGTTTGAGTTGTGATGGCATCAGCGAAGACAACTTCTGGCCACTTACTGTAATAATCCATGAGAGTAATCGCGAAGCGGCAGCCACTGGGAGCTTGGTCGAAAGGCCCCACGATATCAATGGTAACCTTATCCCAAGGTTTCTCTGGGAAGGCGACAGGTTGCAGAGGAGCTGCCACCGGACGAGCCGATTTGTCACAGGACTGGCACACGACGCATGTCCGTACTATTTCTTCGACGTGCTCGTCCATTCGCGGCCACCAGTAGAGCTCTCGCAGTCGACTTTTCGTGCGGCTGATCCCAGGGTGTGACTCGTGCGCGATGTCCATGAGGCGTCGTCGCAAACTTTCGGGAACGACGAGCCTGTCACCTCGGTACAAGACGCCTTGCACGACGGACAGCTCCGAGCGCAGGAGATAGTATGGCCTAAGGTTCTCCGGTAGGGATTTCTTGTCCGGCCATGTCGCCGATGTAAACTGAATGGCTTGAGCAACTGCCGCGTCGCTGATGGTTGCCTCTTGAAGCTCTTGTAGAGTCACGGCTGGCGATAGCAGGCAGACGAAGTCGTCGTCACTAGCGTCGAACTCACTGGGCTCACTGCACGATGTGGTCGGTAAGGGAAGGCGAGACAGAGCATCCGCAACAGAGTTGTCATTGCCTTTGCGGTACTCTACAGTGTAGTTGTAGCACAACAGGCGAGCCGACCAACGTGAAATTCGCAACGGCCGATGGCCCGTTCCTTTCGTCGACAGCAAAATGACAAGTGCACTGTGGTCGGTGCGTAGAACAAAAGGCCGGCCCCACAAATACACGTGCCACCGTTCGCACGCCCAAACGCAAGCTAGGGCCTCACGTTCACCAACAGAGTACTTTCTTTCTTGGGGTGTCAAGGTACGGGAGGCAAACGCAACAGTTTGCAGGGAATGGCCATTGTCTTGCTGAAGCACTGCCCCAAGGGCATATCCGGAAGCGTCAGTCGTTACGACCATGGGAAGGGCAGGATCAAAAAAATGCAACACGTCACATGACGTCAACATGGACTTCAGTAGTTTGAAGCTTGAATCCGCAGCAGCAGTCCAAGTGAAGGCGGAGTCGCTGCCTCGAAGTAGGGCGCGCATAGGCTCAACGACGTCGGAGTAATGCGGGATAAACTTGGAGTAGAAACCCGCAAGTCCAAGGAGGGAGCGAAGCTCGCTGATGTTAGATGGAGTCGAAGCCTTCGTAATCGCCTCGATGGCAGAAGAAAGCGGAAACAGTCCACCGCTGACAACATGCCCCAAGAAAGTGAGCTTCGGAACATCGAAGACACATTTGTGGTTGAGCTTGAGTCCGGCTTGGGACAGGCGCTCGAGAACAGCACAAAGGTTGGTCAGGTGCTCCTGTCGGGAAATGCCATGGACTATGATGTCGTCGATGTAGAAGAGGACACCTTTGCACTCTTTTAAAATTAAGTGCATCATCTTCTGAAAAGCCGAAGGCGCTGAAGCAAGGCCGAAACACACTCGTTTGAAGCGGAAGAGGCCATCATGGGTAATGAATGTGGTCAATTCCCGACTCTTAGGGCTAAGTGGTACTTGATGGTAAGCCGAGGCAAGGTCCAACTTCGAAAAACGCTGTGACCCGGCCAAGCTATGTAGAAGTTCTTCCGTTTGAGGCAAAGGAAAACTGTCGACCACAATAGCCTTGTTCGGCTCACGCAAATCGACGCACATTCGGATGGAGCCATCTTTTTTCCGAGCCACGACTATGGGTGAAATCCACTTGGAAGCGTCGACCCGTTCAATGATGTCTTGAGCTTCAAGCTTCTGGAGTTCCTCGGACACCTGCTGACGAATGGCAAACGGCAGCCGTCGGAGCTTGCAAGCAACAGGAGAAACGGAATCCTGCACTCTGACTTTGTGCACGTAGCCACGAGCAACTCCGAGTTCCTTGGAGAAGAGATGTTCGAAGTGTGGACGTAGCTCAGGAGGTAACAGAGGCGTATCAGGTGTCATGGAAAGACATTCCAACGATGCACCTTTGATCTTCATTTGTAGAGCGGCAATGGAATCCAGGCCCAGCAGCGTTGTGCCTCCCGAGACAACGTACAACAGGATGCAGGCGGTACGGTCGTGGAACTTTGCTGTGGCAACAAAACACCCTTGGACTATAATCCGAGACTTAGAATAGTCCAATAGTTGAACTGCAGTTGATTTAAGCGGGAAACATTTAGCGAAGAATCGGTGGTATATATCTTCAGAAATAATTGACACAAATGAGCCGGTGTCAAGCAGGAAGCGGATGAACTTGCCTTCAATCAGGACTGAGGCGAAAATTCCGTTTTTTTGACTTTCAACATTGAGAAGAGACGCACTGCTGGAGCCATCCGGCATCGACGATGTGTCAGCAGTATCTGCAACTTGCTGAACTTGAACAGGACGGTCGGACGACTTGCAGAGAGAGTCGAAATGGCCCACCTTGCCGCACCGACGACACTTGCGGTTGCGGGCTCGGCATGCAGGGTTGTTCGCTAGGTGAGTTGTAGAACCGCAGCGGTAGCACATGCGCTCTGGTATTGCAGCAGCAGGTTGTGATGGTTGACTTTGGCACTTGCAGCAATAGGCCTGAGGTGGTGTTTGTCTCGATCCGCGCTCGCATCTCACACGATGTACTGGAGCGTCCTCCTCAGCCAATTCCCTGGCTTCCCGGGAAGCTTGCTCACACTGTCGAGCAAGGAGCATGGCGCGCGACAGAGTCAAGGAGGAGCCTTCCATGAGTAGGCACTCACGCAGATGGCAACTCGAGGCCTTCTCCACCAGCTGGTCCCTGATCATATCGTCCGCCATGGTCCCAAACCCGCAGTCGCCGACAAGGCTGCGAAGGACAGCGACGTACTCATCGGTTGTCTCTCCTGGAGCCTGAACTCGACGGCGAAAGCGATGACGTGCGGCGATTACATTCACGGACGATTTGTAATGCTCCGACACAATGGATATCGCCGCATCAAATTCGTCAAGGCGGGGCGCCTCGTCACCGGAGTGCGAAGCCGCAGCTGTAGGCGCTGGAGTGGACGACGGTTTCTCTTCAATGCATTTAAGAACAGAGGTAAACAGTTCTTTGTGGGGAATAGAATAGTAGAGATCTTCAACGTCTATGGCGGCAGCCAACTCTACCGGCACCAGCCCTTTCCTTATGCAATACGCCAAGCGTCTTGCCTTGCATGTCGTCCAAGTGATGTGGGTGATTAACACAGACTCTTGCGATGGAGAGGAAAACACGAAAGAAGGGCCCACTGTACTAGAAATGAAGTTCAATAAAACTTTTTGTTGGGCAAGTTGGTTCATTTTACTTGAGGCGATGCTTGTAGCGCGACAAAAAGCAGACAAGGCACAGAGATGAACGGGACAAGCGCTACTCTCAACTAGTTTAATTGAAAGATCGATCGAACATATTTACATAGTTTCCTTTTTCCTTCAAGAACACAATCACCAGAACGCTCATGCGAATGGCACACAAATTTCACACGCCTGCATCAGATCAGGCTATCTAAAAACATACTCGTCAGAGTACATCTTCACCGAAGGGCTGCTGATGCAGTCTGGCCCTTTCTTTTTGATATGGAACGCCTATATCAGTTCCCGCTTTAGCGCGCATTTGCTTTGACCAATGACCTCTTGTCTTTTTTAGGAATGACGAGCATTTGCAAGACTTGCAGTAAACTACCGGATTCGTTCCACTCCCATTCTCGACGCATTTTTCATGCTCGCACTAACACGGGAACTGATAGAGGCGTTCCATATCAAAAAGGAAGGGTTGGAGTGCGCCACCAGCCCTTCGGTAAAGATGTACTCTAACGAGCATAAGTTTTTAAATAGCCTGATGTGATGCGTGTGAAATTTGTGTGTCATTCGCATGAGTGTTCTGGTGATTGTGTTCTTGGAGGAAAAGGGAAATTGTATAAATGAGTGCGATTGATCTTTCAATAAAACTAGTTGAGAGTAGCACTTGTCCCGTTCGACATCTGTCCCTTGTTTGTTTTTTTGTCGCGCTACAAGCATCCCTTCAAGTAAAATGAACCAACTTACCCAGCAAAAAGTTTTATTAAATTACCTGTCATTATTTTCTTTATCCTCTTTTGATTTCATGTAGTTGTCTAACAGCCGAACCAAGTTGGCGTTAATATCATTGCCCTCTTGTGTCATTCTAAGCATTTTCTTTCTAAATTTGTGGGCCCTTTTCTCCGCTTTCACCGCCTGTGCGGCTTCGTCTTTATGAAGCGCAAGAAGCTGGTGCACAACGGAACTGCTGTCCCGCTTGCGTCGGCTTCTGTCGCCTCCACTTGTTCCACCAACGTTAGCTCGGTTGCTGCAGCCCATGGTTCCACTGGTACTGGGTAGCACAGCCAGGGGAGACATGCTCAGCAGTTGGGGGTCCGCTCTGTCTCCGAGGGGCTCGTCTTCCCCTGACGCCAGTACCTCGGCAGTGCCTGGCACCTCATTGACGACTGGCAGCTGCACACGACCAAACATAGTATATCGCATTTTTCATCTTCCCAGGTGAATGGTCAAAGCTGCCGTAATAGTATGCAATCATCAGCTGCCCCAACCTATGCCAGCTAGAACAAAGGGACAGTTCAAATCTTTTATCTGCATATAACTGCATAGATATATTATTGAAGAACTTAACACAGTCTAGTAGCTGCATAGATATATTATTGAAGAACTTAATTATAGAGTCTAGCAAAAACTAATCACTGAACAGCAATAATGAATAGCATGTTTAAAATGAATGAGACATCGATAGTGTCATTGGTAATATATAACCAGTCTTGTACACGTTGCATAAAATGTAACTGATTACAGTGGTCAATTACCGCCCCAGTATGGCTAAACGGCTCTGTTCCTGAGGCCTGGAAATTGGCCACTGTGATCCCAATTACAAAAGCAGGGAAGCCACCGACGGATCTTGGCAACTTCCGGCCTATTTCTCTAAAATCAACACTGTGCAAGCTCACAGAGGTATTTTAGCCGCACGACTGAGCGGCTAACAATATTATATATGTTATAATAATAACGCGGCTCAATTATTATATATGTTGATGTCAGTACCCAGGGCTGTGTAACAACTGCAGTTTACTGTCCCTGCAAGCCTGCACTTGACAAGACGGTCAGGTTTCGATTCGCGGAACCTTCTTCCTTCTGTGCTGAGCTGGTTGCTATACAAGACTCGCTTTCCTCTGTAGCCGCAGTTACCTTGCTTCCCTACAGCCCACATTATCATCCGCACTGACGCCCTTCAAGCAATACGTCTACTCCGACGCGTCAGCCGCAGCCCAGAAATCTGCCAGAATATACATCGCCTGGTGGCTCGCATCCCGCAAGCCATTCGAATTGAGTGGGTCCCACGTGACCTAATCAATTCACAAAGCTCTGCAGATTCTGCAACCTGCTTGCCGACCCTACCCACATCAATGCCTCAATTCCTCAGTATAGATGATGCTACCCTCCTCACAAGGAACACCTCCGGTGCCACACACGTGCTCTCGTCCCTCAGAGTGCGATAACCCTCCGCCTCACGGGCTTACCCGTGCAGAGGAGATTGTGCTCCGGAGGATCCGGGTAGGGGTTGCCCTCACTCCTGCCGTAACTGGGACGTGGCCTCAATTTCGCCACTTATATCCTTCCTCTTTTCTTCCCAACTCTCCTTATGCCCAGAGGCAATAAACAATGCTATAAAAATAAAGGAAAACTGTATAACCCGTTTTGTTAGTCTGAAAAAGTAATTGATTACAAAATTACATAAAATGTATTCAATTACAAGTAACAGATTACAAGTAATCAACTACGTACAACTTGGTATATAACCTTGGCAAGAGGCCAAACCAATGAACCAAAGTAGATAGAGATGAGGTGGTAACTGCAGTATGACACTTTGAATTGAACTGCTGTGGGTTAAGAACCTTTTGTTCGCGCTTGCCTGACAACCATGGTTGTACAAGTGTCGTTTTTTTCTGTGCAACCTCTTCCCTCCCTTTTCTACTCAGTTCTCTAGTATCCGCAGCCGGCGTGCCTTGTGCAGTATTCTGTACATTTAAAAAATTCATAGTGATGGAATTCCACAGTGACTGAGCGGTCTAATAATGGGTAATGTTTGAAATTGTAAATTACCTCCAAACTTTCCTCGACCCGCCCATCATCATTGATGGGTAGGCTGCCGAGGAAACTGTGCAGCTGCCAGTAGAACTGCCACGGGACACCAGGAGAGCCAGTGGCAGTTCCAGTTCGTCTCAGCTGCCTGGAAAGATAGAAATGATTTCAATAATAAATGTGCTCTTGGTGATCTCTTTAGGCCATCAAACTTCCTGTGAACACTGGTACTTAAGACAAATGTTACATCAATATGCAGGTACCAACTGGCAAGTACTGGTGAAAATGTCACTTAACTGCACCAGTTGGAGCTTTTCAAGTGATTGGTTCAGCTGATAGCATTCTAGCAGTATCTGCATAGTAGGCCAGTGAGGCCTAAAGTTATATATTTCAGAAAATCGAGAAATTTGCTGAACTGTTACCTTAGCTGGTAGCCAGAAGTACCCGAGCACTCTATTATGACACCTTAACTCAGAAAAAAAAAGAGTGAAATTTTGAAGCACGTGTATTCGGTTCTGCACGCAATGCTTACACTTGAGCGGAAGTTGATTGACTGAGAATTTTGCCTGCCAATCAATCAGTGCAAGTTAAATAGGAGATAAGTAATGATCACAACGCTGACCATGCGTGCTGCCATGCGTGCTGGCGGCTGTATGGCAAGGTCACTATGTACAGCGCTCTGTCAGTTTGAAACAAAAGCTTTGAACGACAACAGCTGCCGCGAAAATGAGAAAGACAAAGTTTGCATGCAGAGCGGTGCATGCACGCGTACACAAACGAAGACGAAAAGGTGCTTTTCTTTTTTATTAACTCAGTACAGGGGAATAGCCACCCGATTCTTGGCCGATCCCGCAGTGTGGGTATGTGTCATCTTTTGTTAGGCCAACAACTACGCAGTTTACGAAGAAAAAAAAACGGACTGGCGCTGTGTAACATACGCTGCTCCCGTCACACGGCACTCGTTGTTCAGTTCTTATATGAGTACATACATAATTGAAACATCTTGGGCGCTCGCGAGGTAAATACGCGACGACGGCGAAAAGTTTGCACGTTGCTGAACCAACACACTGCTGCCGCACACGTGGGGCTGACGTCGCGCCATAAAAACAGCGCTAGGTGAGCAATGCAATGAGAGTAAAGATAGCACTTACCGGTATTTTTTGTTGAGATTATCCATTTTCTGCTTCACCTGCTTTGCAGTGTAGGGGCCTTCGCCCGGCGCTAGCCCGGCGTTCAGCTCCGCCGCCATGGCAGCGTATATACGCGCATTGCGCGTATTTCCCCGCAGAGCGGGTAGCTGGTCCTCCCAGATGCGAATCAAAGCCGCTGTTGTTGCATCAGGCCAGTTGACACGCCTCTGGGAGGACGATTCCTGCGACACTGCTGCTGCTGCCTCCATGCCTTCCACGGACGCCGCCATTTTGTCGGTTAAGCGCAAACGGAGGTTAGCCAGCTCGGTTTACGGTAACTACGGTTAGTGGCGTAACTACAGTTTGGCTTTCCGTGTGAGCGCGGCTAACTATAGTTAAGGGTAACCGTAGTTTACTTAACCATGGTTAAGGGTGCCCGTGTAAATGCGGTATAAGGGCCCGTTCACACTTGTCCAAAAATCCGACGAGTGAAGCGGATTCGGCCGCTTTTGACGCCGAGCGAGGCGGAAAGCTGCGCGGCGAGGGCGATCGGGCTGGTGGACCCAAATTTTCCGCGTTCGCCGCGGCGGCGAACGCGGAAAATTGCCCTCGCCGCGCAGCTTTCCGCCTCGCTCGGCGTCAAAAGCGGCCGAATCCGCTTCACTCGTCGGATTTTTGGACAAGTGTGAACGGGCCCTTAGAGCCGGTTTATGGCTTCCTCAGTCGCCTGTAGCTCCGCCTAATTCTGGCGTTTTTGAATTTCGCGGCAGTTTTGGTCTGGTGCCGCCCACTTTTTGGGAATTTTTTGGCTGTAATTAATTAATTATTCATTCGATTCCGAAAATGTCTTAGAGCAGCATCCTCACATCATCCTCTTTCAACTACAACCAACCGTTTGACGCTGCCTCTCCTGAGCTGCCCACAACTGCTGCCGACACATTTTGCGGACACGATTCCCGCCGACATAGCCTAACCCGAAGAGGACTAAAAGCGGGCGAGGGGCTCGTCTCTTTGGGCACCAAATTATTTGTCACAACCATTGGCCTTTTCTGGATCAACTGCAAAGGGTGCAACTGTTGGTCCTCTAAGAAAGGATGCAAGAGTTTCTCCCCGGGAGCAACCATTTAAAGCAAAAATGCAAACGAAGCGCGATTTAGAGTGGGATAGACTGGGCGGAGTCACGTATTACATTTGGATGAGGAACCAAGCACGGATATGACACAGCAGACGGTCCGGAGTAGAAAATAAAAACATTTACCAAGCACACACATTGCTGGATTTAACGCGCGCAGCTTAATGAAACTTATCGCTGTTCTGAGCAAAGTGCTGTGATTTTGCTCTCATGTGCTTTTGCAACAAGCTAAGGTAAGGCTTAAAATATAAGCACAGCGGTTTAAATCGCGTTTATGCATGGCCAAATAAGAAGTGCTGAGCCATGCTTACGTTCCGCCCGGTACTTGACAATCACAAACCGGGGCGTAGCCATGGGGGTGGCTTATGGAGCTGCAGCCCCCCTCGAAATTTTTGTGCTGCTATGCACCGCCTGTAACGTGATGTGTGTCGAACTAAGGAACGGAGGCAACTACATGGTGGTAGGAACAAGAAGCACACGTAGGGTTTATTGGTACGCCTTTATATAGATGATGGGGCGGGGCACCGGCACGACATGATAAGGCAGTCAGTGCGCTGTAACGATAAGACAGATAGTGCACGCCCGATACATCCCCTAAGGGGTAATGAAAACAAAGTTCAGGATACTTGATTAAATTCAGCATCGTAATGAAGTCTTTGCGGTAGCTTGACTGTACGAGCCGACCTTCTTGGGGCCGGTGTTGGCTCAGGAGAAGGTGTTGAAATGTGGCACGCAGCACTTGCGGACGCTGCACTGTTGACGGCGGGCTGTTGCTGGAGTGAGTGAGCATGGGATAGCGCTGTGGCAGCAGTCGTGATGTCTGGAGCAGTTGGGCCGGGGTCAACAGGTTCGTGCTCGAGCAAATCACTATCATCGTCACTAATGTCTGTTGCACACCTCTCACGGGTTTGCAGAAGATGTCGTCTGTTGCGCCAAAAGACCAGACGATCCTCGGCTTGCACTTCGTAGGACCCATGCCCAGCTCTCTGGGACATCTACTACTTGCGCCATCTAGCGGCAGTGGCGGCGACAGTGAGCGTAACTGAAGGGGAAGGGGTACAAAAAAATCGTAAAACGTGAACAAAAGCACCTTCTAAAAATGCTTCGGTGATTTGTGTAATATACACTTAGCTGAGGAATGTGCCGAAGTTTCAGTCCTGTCCTAATAATACACGAGCTTCCCAGTGCGTTTGAATATTATACGATGCTGCCTACGGGAGGGGGCCAAAGTTTTGGCATTTTTCCAGACTTTTTTGAAACTGTATAGCACCGTAACATGGATAGATATCGCAAATGCTTCCCGGTTTTAGGTACCCAAATATATGGTGTTTAAAATGGTGTGCAACGATCTGGCATAACTTTGATCAAGAAGCTTCCTGAGGCCTTTTAAGTGAAACCTGATATTGCCTAAAATATGAAAGATGGCGCCCGGTAGCGAGCTACGCTGCAGAAATGGTTCGGACTGCTTTTGCCTTGCAGACAAGAACACATGTCAGAGTTTGAACCCAGTGTCTCGACCGGAGCTTTAAATAAAGAAGGTTGTTACGATCACCATGCATTAACGCAGCTACATAAAGTATTCGCGGCTGTTCATAAATGCTTGTCGTGGAGAAACTTTGCAAATTGACAGCCCTTTGCTATTATCTAAAAAGTTTATTGGGGCGTGTGATCATGACATATTAGGGTATGAGAGCTAGCTCGCCCGAATTTTAGATATTCTTGTTGCTTTTAAAGAGCGTAGCGGCATTTAAACGGCCAACATCAAAAAGTATTCGCGGATATAAATGTTTAAGTTTATTCTTTTAATGCTTACTTAAAAAAAATTTGATATAGCTTTACTCAGAAAAACTCTAAAGCTGTTCAGCTGTTGTCGGGCAGAACACAGAATTTGGAGTCTAGAAGCAAATAGCGTCTAGATAGACATTCGGGTTGTTACTGTCACGTTCACCTATAATGCTTTCAACTTATTGACTCTAGCGTTGTCCGAATATGGTGACTCGAGTTTGCACTTAGAGTTCTAACCTGGGTTCAGAACCTTTTGTTTTGGTCAACTAATTTTAATAAATGTGCTCGTTTCTATAGAAAATATATTAGTATAAATGTATGAATGAAAAATTTCACGCATGATCACTATTCATACTTTTATTGCTGCAGCTATTGGCAACTTTTTTTTGCTGTTCTTTCATTCTGACTTCTGTAATATGCATGCATGATGCATTGCCCGGATCCATCCTGTGTAACACAACTGAAAAAATGAGGCTTTGCTTTTGAGGTACGAAACTTCGCTTTTAAAGATACCGCAAGATACCGCCAGCTTTTTCCCATTTTTGCAAACAAATTGGTGAATTTAATTGTGTCCACTTCTGTGCTACGAAAAGGCGCTTTTACATGGACGTCATCAAGGAAGCAGTTCATAACGGTATATATAAATGGTAAATATGGTGGCTGTCGCAATTTGCGACGCTGCCAGTCGCTGCTACGCTGCTTCGTCGGCCGATTGTCATGATATCGCAGTTAATTCTCCCTCACCTCCCAGAGTGACATCGCAAGGGGCCGCCAGGTGCAAAAGGGTTAACCACGGATTAACAGGATTAGTCGCGATGTCATATCAATCGTCTGAAGCGACTGTCTTGGGAGCCTCCTTTGAAGAACGTTTGCATCTGTCCTTTGAGGCTGGGCTGTAGTCATTTTAAGGAATGAATTTTTCTATTTCACCAGTATAACAGATGAGTTGCGTTATCGCAAGCAGCTTGCTTTTAAGATTCATCTTCAAAATGCTATGAAAACGTGTAAGAAATTGACCGCCAATAGCAAGATCAAAGGATGTCAAGGGGTATAAATTAGAGGGGGAAGAAAAATAAAAAACAATAAGTGTCCTGCCCACGCCAGTACAAATACTACATTGAGACTGTTAAAAGAATGAAAACTAGAAGTGCCCCCATTAGGACGGCCAATAAAAATCAAGAGAAACACCCCCCCAAATACATTCAAAGAGAGAGAGAGAGGCGGGTGGGGGGGGGGGGGGGATGGCAAAGTCTTGCGCAGGGTGCCGGGTGATGTAAGGCCGACTCAGGACCCAGCCGCTATGCCCACATTTCAGCGTACACGAAATGCAACAACGCTCCGGCTGTTTACCCCCGGGCGGTCGAATTAGTTCGAAGCGCTCCAGTGCGCTGTCCCTCATAGCCCGTAATTGAACGAAATTGTATTATTTCATTGTAGCTTTTCACAGTTCCCAGGTTACTGTGCCTACAGCAGCTCTGACTTCTGTGGTCACGTGAAAAACTAATTATACTGCACTGAACAATACTATCGCTTACTTTGGAAGCAGCAGCGTTTGGTAAATCAAACCAAATACAATTGTAATAGAGAGGTAGAGCGCGACGAAAATAACCAGACGCTAAAAAAGAATGTATACCAATAAAATAAGTCAAGAATTGCATTCTATGTTACAAAGTTAATGAGAATATCAAAAAGGCGGGGATGTCATTATAGCAGGCGGGGATGTCATTATAGCACGTAGCGGAAAGCACAATGTCAGCAAATTACCATGAATGAAGGGGAAGCCTTCGTAACGATAACACTCATGGGAAGTGATCTGTTACGTTTACAGTAATATTCGAAGCGCTGGAGGTTATATTTCTTTTCTCCTTTGCAACTATGGGGAGGAAATCGAGCAAATGTAATAGCTCTACTTTCATGGCGTCGCTGTCAATAAACTTGCACTTGCCACACTATCAGATAGCTGGTGCGGAAGGGGTTATAACTTCCCCGCAAAAAGGCAAGGACAAGGGCTATAGTGCCGACATAAAATATTTTATTATACACTTTTTATACAACATTTGGAGACAAATTGTGTACAGTCAGAATCACATAGCGTCATTACCTTGTGTTCATGTTACATGTACAACCAGAACGATGCACTCCAAACGTAACGAATATGAATATAACTAAGCCCACTTCACTGCAACATGCCATACAAATGAAGCAATACTTTGCGAAAACACTAAAGAACAAGGCAAACTTTTAATCGGTTGCCAAAAAAAATGAGTTAGCAAAGAACGACATACAAATAAACATAAATGATGGCATTGAATGTGCGTAGTACTGCTGTCGTCACTTTTCTCGAGCCTTTATGTCCGCATTGTGCACTTGATGCCAGTATCATATGATCTACGCCCGATACGCCCAATCAGTTTTCTTAAATTCCCTGCAAAATTATTTCCTGCTGCCCCGCAGAACTTAAAGGCGTGTGTGCATGTTCATTTTAAAAGCACCTCCCCCCAACCCTCCCAAGTACTCTTTCTAGCTACACTGATTGCGTTATAAATCGGTTATCCATGGTTTGTTTACATAAAGGAATTTTCTTACGCAAAAGACAATCCAAAAGATCATTTTAAAAGTCACAACGGCAATCCCCAGGTGGTCGAAATTATTCCGGAGCCCTCCACTACGGCACCTCTCTCTTCCTTTCTTCTTTCACACCCTCATTTACCCTTCTCTTACGGCGCAGTTCAGGTGTCCAACGATATATGAGACAGATACTGCGCCATTTCCTTTCCCCCCCAAAACCAATTATTTATTTATTATTAATACTTACAAAACACACATATCACATTTATATTACATCGAAAAATTGCTCAAGGCATATATGGCAGGTAAACAGTCATATAATACAAATACACTATTTTTAGTACACATCGAACACTCCTTTAGGGGAAGGTTACATAAGGAATCAGGAACAGTACTCTCCATCTTCAAGCAGTGATGCACTTTCTAAACTAGAGGTACAACACAGCACTATAAATATAGGAGGAAACACGCAAAACTGAAAGGCACATCTCACCCCATAACTGTTATCTCCTCCTATGGCTACAATCATTACTTTTCTCTTTCTTTCCTTACAAGGTTGCGAAGTTTTTCTATTGATTTGACTTTCGTCGACATTCCTATAGCCCGAAGCTCCGTGCGCAATTCTCCTGCACCCATGTCGTCCACATTTTGTAGACAGTTTCCTTCGCTCACTTTTTCTTCTGCACAGCGTAGCCTCTTCGCCCGAGTCTCTTGAATAAGTCCCTCAAACCAATACTCTTGGTCCCGCTTTTTATATGCACGGCTTAGTCTGATATTCTTACTCACTTCAAGCCTTTTTGCCAGCTTGGGAGCGTCAGCGGCTGCATTCCACTTGTTAGACTTCCCATGGTGTAGATGCTTTAGCACGTTGTTTTTTTTCTCTAACCTATGGCTTGAAAACCAACCAAGGCACTTGAACCCTTCGTGCTTTGCGGAAGCGTGGTGCGCGAGAATATGTATGAACGGCCTAACTCTGTCGCCACCATAGCATTTGCAACCTTGGGCTCCTAATTATAAGAACGTGTGAAAGAATTCTGAGGTTTCTCTTTCTATGCTGCGACCTTCAACATCATTTTCCAGGTGGTACAAAATTTTCCGCATAAGCTTCCAAAGGAGCAAAGTTTTTTACTCTGTTTGAGGGTTCAATTTCCCGGCCAGTTTTTCAGGCAAAGCCTTCAGCAGGCGCTCACAATCGCCCCCCGATACCGACATGAATGTTTTTCCCTTGTTTCCTTCATTGGCTTCCCAGACGTGAAATTTAATCCCACAGTTATTTATGGCATCAACGATGTCCTGAACGTGTATGGTCATACAACGTAGGTTGCGGACTTTTTCAAGGTAATCTCTGTCTTCTGCTTCTGAAAGCAATCCATCTACAAGGCGGTTAACTATTCTTAACTTCATCAGGAATTATTAAATCAGGGTCGAAGTTAAACAATGGCACGTTTTTCATCCCTATCGCCTCTGCGCAGCAATCAGCTTTCATGTTCTCAAGAGTGCGGATGAAAGGACGCTCATTAAAGCTCCTGTTACTTGTCAGAACTGAGCACCTTGTCTGTGGGTTTGCTCGACAAAATGGACAAGGATAGTGTGATGCAGCAGACTGCAGACCCTGAACAACAAGCAAAAATCTCAAATCTGACCCTAGACAGATGCGAATCCGAATCTCGTGGTCCTCTACAGATATGTTAACCCTTCGTGCGACAACACTAATTTCTTTTATCAAATCCCGAAAAGCCTCTCTTATTTCAAAATAACCCTCCGAAGGTTATGGCTTTGTAGCTGCCGCGTTTTGCAAATGATGACGAATGATAATGTTGTCCAGGTCGTGCGTCTACTCACAACGCAGCCATCACCCTCTATTTTTACAAGGAGTACCTCGGTGGAGATCTCTGTCACACTTATGCCTACATCTTTCGCTAGCTCTTCAGCAGCTAACGCCAAATCTTCCTCAAATGAAACCTGAGCGCCAGGTGAGGTAACTGATGTCTTGAAGACAGTTATCCTGCTATCTAGGTGCTCTCTGTAAGAATTTATTAGCCTTATGGTAGGCAGATTAGGGACGCTCGCGGAGAGGTGCTCCCAGAAAACGTTACTGACAAATTGTACGTCCAAGAGGCCTGCAACTTCTCGCAAGCTTTGTTTGTTTGGAGAAGAAAGGGCATTATAGTTAACTTGACCATTGCTGCAGAAACCTCTTTTTACACCGCAATTACAAATCATTTCTCCATTTGCCTTGAATGTTACTTTATGTAGCAGGCCTTTTAAGTCAGTTACGAGAAGCTTGCATACATATAAGCCGTAGCTCTCCAGTACAGCGTCAAGTGCTTGCGCGAAGGAATATCCAGCGGCATTAAGCTTCCTTCGGTCTGTTTTTTTTGCACCCCTCGCCGACCATTATTCCTTTGTTCAGTAGCATTGTAGTTTTTTCGGATTTCAGCTTTTCATTCTCCTGCTCTAGGTTAAGATGCTTAGCCTTATAGGCAGAGACGGTGTCTCTGAGCTCATTTATGGCCTTTTCTCGAACTGTTCCTACTCTTTCGAGTTCTTTTTGCAGAGCAGAATTATGATGTTCTCTATGGATTCTCCGGTATTCGTTTCAGGTGGGCTAGATTGAGACTCGAAGTGAATCTTTATGAACCTTTTTATTTTTTAAGAAGGACGCTTTCGCGCGGCCTGTCAAATTCCTGTAGCGCCTATCCGCAATATTGCACAGTGACGTAAACCGGTCTTAAAATATTTACCCATAATGGGAAGCCTTACATTCGGGGGCAAAAATGATTGCACAGTTTCAAAGTATGTCTTTCGAAGAAGGTCCTTCTCGTGTCTTGTCTTTAGAGCTGTCTCATTGGTCAGCGTGAATGTGACACTGCAACTGTCAACGGTAGCAGACAAGATTATATCGTTATCTGGCGTGGCCATTTCGTGGAGCTATATACACCAGACTAAATAAAAAATAGAAATTTGACGAACAAGAATTCATAGCAGTGGAATAGAGACAGTAGCACTCAGAGAGCTAAACAGGTGACACGTTGTACAAAACAAGCCAAAATAACGCGAAAACAGAACAAATAGAACAAAAGTAGAACTCCATAGGAATAAACACATATCGCTGTATTACGATGCGGCAGCAATGATCTTTGTCACGATAAAAACCTGCAAGGTCTCACGAGGAAATCCGCAAGGAAACCTCTTGCAGGACTTCTGAAGTGTTACCCCACCCTTAATTCTGATTAGAAACTCAATCGCCACCGTGTTCCCAAGTTTCGTTTCCCGTATCGACCATGCAGATGGAAGTTGGAGCCTGGAGAAGTCTTGTTCCTCACAGAGTAGCCATTTTTTTTCTAATGGTTGGCTTTTCCCGTGAAAAGACCATCGATAAATGTCCTGGTCAAGTTTCACCTTCAGGAGACCGCTTGATAGACGGCAGTTGGACAGCTTTTTTTGAATTTCGTACACGATCTCTTCAGAGGCAGACTGGAGGCGTCGATTCGATGGTTTCTTTGGGAATGTGAACTCGCGCAGACAGGCCTCGTTGAGATTCCTCTTAGGCTCCAGAGTACAATGCCATTTGGAGTACCCTTTCAAATGGATCAGGTATCCTTTGCGCTAAATGAAAGACAAATGGAGACATTTTGTCAATACTTTAGGAAACGATTTCATTTATCTGAAGATAGCGGAGAGGGGGGGGGTGAAACCAAAAATAGGGAAACTGAAACTGAGTCTCAGGATTTTATTTGTTGTGGTACTTATTAGGTTTATAAGATCCGCAAGGGCACGTGCACCTTATTACGAGGAAAATTGGCATGTTGTGATGACCCCCATAATGCGCAGGTCCACACGGGACGGAGAGGCAAAGAGACACCGTATGGCTCAGTTTAAACAAACAGATATATTCAATATTTATACATGATTAAGATTCAGAGGCTGGGGCGTCCGAGCTTACGTGCCGACGACTTCATGGGGGCGATGGAGTGGCTCCGGAGTAGGGCTCGAGCGGTTGCTGGCAGAAGCTGCACGCCGTCGGGCTTCGGCGCTGAAGGCCCTCTTGTCGAACGATGTCGTCCTGAGCGTCCTGCTTCCGTACTGCTTGTCGATTTTTATATCCTCTTCTCCACACTCCCTAGGGTGAGGACGCCCACGCTGGAGGGGAAGGAGGGGGGCTAGGGCTTTCACTTGGGCGCACAAACATACCACCGCACTTATGGTCTCGCCCCCCTCACGTGTTGAGTCCGAGGGAAAGAAGGTTGTCTTCGAGGTAGCGCATAGCGTCGGCTGTGGTAAGGCGCGCTCTGGCGCGCTGACAGTTCCCGCGGGTCACCGGCCTCCGTTCTCCATCCATCAACTGACACTCCCTCCTCAAGGTAAGGCGCGCTCTGGCCCGCCCCTGGAACCGCCACGGCAATTGGGGAGGATAAAGCCCGTTTCCCCGCGGCGGCGGCGGCGGGTCCGGTTGGGCTTAAACCCCTTCGTTCTGGTCGTCACTCTCAAAGAGCATGGCTGGGTAATTGATGATGCCGCGGTCATCTGGGTCTCCGTCTACGCCGCGCCGTCGAACGCGGAACCTCGTAGCACACACAAGGAACGTCACACTCGCTCACCCTCCAGAAGAATGTTCTCCGAACATTTGAGTCCATGCAGCTCCCCTTGTCTTTCTGAATCGCCTCGCACAGTGCGTCCGACAAAACACTTTTCGCTGCACTCAACACCACTGCACAACACCATATGCCTCCGCTGTCATAACTGGCGTCTGCAGGGGCAGCACTGATCTTCTTTTACAGATAAACATGAAACTCAGCACCCAAGCCTCTCCTTTCTAGTCCAAACCGGACGAAATAAATTTACCACAGTTACAAAGGAGCTCCCACTTCTAGCACGATCACGGCACAGACAAAAATATAGATAACGAAAGGAAGTAGGGCAGGTTCTGCATGCGCTCCGCATGCTCTCCTGTGAAGGTGTTACTTAATGACAGAAAGGTTTAACTACCAACTCCGATAACTTAACACATACGCATATAGCAATGTTATGAGCTGCGGCATTACACAATTCTAACCAGTTCACAACTCCGCTCTGTTTACGCCATTAGTCCGACTTAGCTTTCCGATTTCGCAGCGGATATCGGCCTTCATGAGTCATACTAAGTAAGTCTGTGACCCTTTGTCTGCTTTGGGACTCGCGAGGGCTCGTGGCAGGAGCCTCTCCTGGCGTTATCTGCGCGGCAACCTCGCGCGCTTCTTCTTCTAGCAATGCATGAAGTAAATCCAGTGGCATTCCGGCCGTCACCTCTGGCGCCTGCAGAACAGATGCAGGAGAGGGCGTTTCTTGCGAACTATCTGCGCGCTCCGCTTCACTTCTGTCCCCATCAATATCCGCGCTTTCCCTTTTCTCAAAAAATCCTGCCCTAATATACCTGACACTCCGTTTGGCAGAGACACCGTGTCCGGGCATACGTAGCAGGGGTGCTCCAATGCAATTCCGCCGAGAGAGAAGTGTAACCGGTAGAGTCCACTTATGCCAAGAGGATCCCCCGTTATGCCTACAAATTTGGTTGCCATACCACCAGACGCTTCCAACACCTCGCGGTCCCCCTTCCTTCGAAGCGTGTTAAAACTGCTCTCCTTAAGCAATGTCACCTTTGACCCCGTATCTATCAACAATTCCATACAACAACCATTTAACTTGCAACGCACAACAGGGCATGCCTCGTCGGCCACACAAACTACCACCACCTCATCATCCACTGCTCCCTCCCCACGCTCCTCAGGCTGGGGAGGACTAACTAGTTTTTTGTCTCGGTATCTGGAGCCCCGCTGTAGGCTTGCTTAGGGCGTGTCTCGCCTGCTTCTCTTTGTGGCTCCCCACGGCGCACGTTTTGGCAGAACCTGGCGATGTGTCCGCGACCCTGGCAAGCGAAGCATACGATTTCTTCAAAATCTCGCATACCGCGCCTGTAGCTTTGTGGCGGTCTCCGGTTTCCAGCGAATGGGCGCTGTTGAGCGCGCGCTTCAACCTGGCGTTCTACCTATTGAGATAGCAGCTGTTCTAAGCGATCTAACCGCTCTGTCAAGAGAGCAACCTCAGGGTTGAGCACCGCTCTCTCTATGACGCGTACTCTCGCTGCGGCTGTCGTTAACGCCTCATTTTGTTCCTCATCCAATGAGGCCTCCACGGCTTGGTCGAAATTGCTCGGCTTGCGCGAGAGCAAGAACCGGCGCACGGGGTCTTGCAGACCAGCCACGAACAAAGCGGTCATTTCCTCTTTAAGTATATCCTCCGCGTATTTCTTCTTTAGCTGGTCTCCTTCCTCCTCCCTGCTTAACGTATCGCGCGCTAAGCGCTGAAGCCGCGACGCAAACGTTCGCACGTCCTCCCCTACCATCTGTCCGGCGTCACGGAACCTCTGTACCCGCACGTGACGTGGTTCAGTGTCGAAATGCCCAAACGCGAGCTTCTTAAATTCCGCAAATGATTTTGTGGATTTTACTTTTTCGTCTCGCCATGCAAAATTATGAGCAGCTCCTGCCATCTTACACCTCGCCATTCCCAGCATTTGAGCATCAGACCATCCCCCCATTTTCCCAATCTCTTCTAGCATGGAAAAGAAATCGCAGATTGGAACCCCTGTCTTATCTCCCGTAAATGTCGGAATGACGCTTCCTAATGCCAGCATGCTTGCTCCGAGCGACGGCTGTGGAGTGGGAGCTCCCTCAGATACAGACATTTTTTTTTCTCAAGCCCTCCAGTGCCTCAAGCCTCTCAAATGGCGGTAAAAGTCCCACAATCAGTTCCGTGATTCCCTTTTGATTACAATTTTGAAGTCATGAATGTCACAGCATTCAGAGGACATTTGCTTTTGAGACCCCACTTCTGACACCAGTGTGATGACCCCCATAATGCGCAGGTCCACACGGGACGGAGAGGCAAAGAGACACCGTATGGTTCAGTTTAAACGAACAGATATATTCAATAATTATACATGATTAAGATTCAGAGGCTGGGGCGTCCGAGCTTACGTGCCGACGACTTCATGGGGGCGATGGAGTGGCTCCGGAGTAGGGCTCGAGCGGTTGCTGGCAGAAGCTGCACGCCGTCGGGCTTCGGCGCTGAAGGCCCTCTTGGCGAACGATGTCGTCCTGAGCGTCCTGCTTCCGTACTGCTTGTCGATTTTTATATCATCTTATCCCCACACTCCCTAAGGTGAGAACGCCCACGCCGGAGTGGGAGGGGCCTAGGGCTTTCACTTGGGCGCACAAACATACCACCGCACTTATGGTCTCGCCACCCTCACGTGTTGAGTCCGAGGGAAAGAAGGTTGTCTTCGAGGTAGCGCATAGCGTCGGCTGTGGTAAGGCGCGCTCTGGCCCGCTAACAGTTCCCGCGGGTCACCAGCCTCCGTTCTCCATCCATCAACTGACACTCGCTCCTCAAGGTAAGGCGGGCTCTGGCCCGCCCCTGGAACCGTCACGGCAATTGGGGAGGATGAAGCCCGTTTCCCCGCGGCGGCGGCGGCGGGTCCGGTTGGGTCCGGTTGGGCTTAAACCCCTTCGTTCTGGTCGTCACTCTCAAAGAGCATGGCTGGGTAATTGATGATGCCGCTGTCATCTGGGTCTCCGTCTATGCCGCGCTGTCGAACGCGGAACCTCGTAGCACACACAAGGAATGTCACAATGTTATCTCAATGAAACAAAAAAAATGCTGCTGCTAATATGAAGGCGGCAGAGCGTCATCACGACAAACGCTAATAGAAATCGTCCTTGGCAATCGCGAGAAAGGCTAATACCTGTGCTACACGGGCACGTTGGAATGACATCTGAGTGGAATGACATTCGCAACTTGGAAAGGCATTCGGACTCGACGGACTTCCGCGGCGCTACACGACACTTTCCAAACGCATTCCAAATTTCCTCAGCTCGTTTTCAGTGTACGATGACGACGGCGGCGGTGGTCACACTAGTGCGACAAAGACACTGTCACGGTCAACAGCAGCATATATGACTGTAGTGGGACAAGTTTTTAAGGCCAACGATTGACGAATCCGACCGGCGGACTGTCAGCCTTCATGTCCTCGGCAGGCCGGCGGCTGAGCGAAAACACGCTGATGAGGCGATGGTGTGAATATATTCGCCTTTCTACCTTATCCATATTGTTAATAAGCGAATGGAACGGGTATATTTCACATGTGCACACTCGAACACTCACCAGCTATAAGCGCTTGCCAAATTAATTTTAATCGACGGCGACTCCCTTCCCTTCCGCGACAACTAGGCCTAGCGAGTCCGCAGGGTTACGTCTTCCAATTCGGCGGTTGTGAAGAGCGAATTCACAAGTTTGAGCGAACGCAAACGATCGACGAGTGTAGTTTTGAGAACAGTGACCTCAAATCAACTATTGCTCACATCGCAGGGCGCGCATACGATGAACGGGAAGCGCCGGTGTGACCCAAACCGCCGAGCACTGCTTTACGACCAGCAGCAGTCATCGCCGTTGCTATTTTGTGGATAACAAGTTATGCCTTTTCATTTACCGCGAACGGTCCCCAATCATACTTCTGAATAAAGCAGTTTAAAATAAACTACTGATCGCGTCGGACGAAGTCGGGACAATTAGCGACAAGCGCCGATCGTACACGATGTCAGTAACCCAGCTGTCAAGTGTTTATCAGGCGAGCGATCGTATCGGCGCTTCCTCCCACAGATTGTCGCACTGCTTAACAAGCCACGGGTACAACCAGTACAAAAAAGATGAGATTATTTATTAGAACAAAGGCGCAGAATGTGTTTTAAGTCATGCAAACGAGCGCTAGCTGTTCGTACGCAGCGATGTAAACAATAGTATATGCGCGCAGGCGTCCTTATCGGCACACTGCTGGAGAAAATTCATGCTCACGCAGTAAAGGTTCTTTGGTGCACTGTTATCTTCAAGCACTTACGTAGACAGAACACGAGCTATTTGCTAAGCAAAGAGCAGGAAAAGGCGAGCAGCAGGTATCAAAATGAGCAGCCACAGAGCCGAAACCACTCGCGCGGCTGTGGGCGAGGCGAAGCGATGGCGGCGGCAACGCCTATTGGTCGGTTCGGGCTGCGTTCGCGTTTCGACGGCATTCCAAAATCTGGAATGTCTCCGCCGAGCTCCGTCGACTCGAATGTCATCCGAACCGAATGCCGTTGAGAAACTTCATGTAGCAGCGTAAGTTCGGCAGTCGAGTCGAATGACATTAGGTTCGAAGGCATTCGAAGCGCCCGTGTAGCAGGGGTATAATACTAAATTCGGTATACTAAGGTCGGTGCGACTTACTAATATCAAATACTAAATTGAACAACTATTTGCCGGCACGCAATACTACGCGAAAATGTTGTGACCCATAACAGAAGCGCAACAAACAATTTTATAACAACATTACAGAAAACGATATGTACATGAACTTGTACATTTTTGTGAATGGTACGATGTGGTCTTGCTCGGGACTAGTCGGGTGCAAAGTGGAGCAAGTGCATTTGAATATGGGAATGCAGTTTGCACCTCGTTCCTAAACCGGGTGAAAACAGTCACAACTATTAGACTAAATGATGCGTGGGCGGAGTAAATATAAGTGACCTTCAATGTTGTTTTATTCCCTACCATATGCATACTGTCCTTAACAAGTATGTGTGTTCGGTGATAGATGAATCATCCACACTTAAAGCAGATAATCTAATACAATGCGTAATTATTTTTTGTTCTTGCGTGGGCGTTATTTTAAATGGAGCGAGTTTTCCAGGGTACCTTTTTAACAATCTCTCAAAGACCATTTCTTAGGTTTCAAACTTAGTGCTGCAGGTGGAATAAATGCACTTTATTTTTCTGATGAAGTATATGGCTGCACATACCAAAATCAAACCACAGGTAATGACTAAATGTACCCTGCAGTGCGTTACGAATACAAAAAAAAGATTTAATGTTGCAATATTCAAACAAAAAAGTTAAAAACTTACCGCTTTCGCGATGACTCCCTCGGCAGAGTGGTACATCAGTTGCTTCTGGCAGAAAGGTGAGGCTGCAGTTGCTGGGTGTGGACGAATGGTGTTCAGCATCTCGATCGTGCTGTATTTATAGTACGCCAGCGAACAACCTAGCATAAAAACAGCGTCAAGGATTCGGGATCACATACAAGGCTCACGTGCTTTCCCTTTTGTCCCAAGACGCCTCCCAGAAACTAAACATCGCGAAAGAATTCCTTTTTTTTGAGGGGAATTTTGCTTTACCTTCCGACGAAACCGCTTGTGTAAACCAAAGCATTGTCACTTTCTTTACAGCGGCGAGAGACCTATCCCTGGGGTAAACAGCGTGACGTCAAAGGGGAAAGGCCCGATGAGCAGAATCGTCAAGTTTTTCTTCTAAACTGGCTTTGCACATGACGAGCACCTGCTACCCATCCATGTCAAAACGCGCATTCCAGCCGCCTGAGTCGAAACGACAAAGGCGGCTACGGGAAAAGCCAAATACCTATGTGTCCCCCTCCTTCCCAGCCCATGTTCCTTCAGCTGGTTGCCGACGCTATTTATTATTCGCCATTTTTTTCTACTTTATTGCCGTGCTCCCTGTTTTCCTCTTTCGTTTTATTTGGTGCGTCTCTGTCAGGAACTCTGTCAGGCGCGTCAGTCCTATAATAGTACTGTCGAATGTGGAAAAATAATTCTCACTATCCAAGCGGCTTTGCCTCCTAAAATCTCTCGCGGCGCACAGAAGCAGGCAGCCGGTCGGCCCGACTATTAAGTATCGCTGTTTAATTATTGCGGCGATAAACTCATCCCCATGGCATAAAGTGGAGATGTGCTACTACCGGCGCATTTCGCGAGTGACTTTGGGAATTGGATACTTTTAAAGACTTTGTATCTATTAAAGAATTTTGAAGACTTGGTTAACTTTCGATGTTTACAGCCTTCAATTTAAAGTTCATTAATAGTCTTTTAAATGAACATTATCACGGACATAATGTCCGCCTTGGCGCACAATCCACCTGCACGGACCACGACGATGCATCTTTTACGGCTTTTAAAAGAAAAATCTGTATACATTAGGGAAAAAAAGCACGCGCTATTTGCTGCAGCCAACACGATATTAATGAACGTCCGTCACGTCTGCAGCTTGGCAGCGTTCATAACAAGGCACAAAACAAAGAAAAAAATCAATATACACGCAAAAAATTTTGAAAAGTGTATGATACAAGCAAGAACGCAAATTCAGCTTCTCATAACGAGATGAAGGGTAAATGCTTACCCATGTATTCTCTCTAGTGAGGCTATCAGTTTAGTTATTTTTTTGTTAAAAGGTTTCAAGAGTGAGTTCAGAACGAATTCTTCTCACAAGCCAGACACTATCCTAAATCAGGTCGCAAACACTCCCTGATAGCAGTGCATTGACAAGGAATCACCGTTCGAAGTCTTTATTGTTATGGTGTCGCCGCCGGCAACTAATACAGCAAACGGTTTCATTACTTTTGCAGGAGCATAATAGTATGAATGCAAGCATGCAAATACTCAGAGAGTAGTTCTACCATCCTTCCGTTCCGCAACCAAGCGTGCTAACTACGCTACTTCCTGCCAACGCATATGTAGTTGTGCTTGTCTACGACGCTGGAGAGTGTTTGCACAAGGGCGTCGAATCAGATGGATGCCTCCCGAATGCCCCGAAAGCCCTTTCGCTTATTAACAATATGGATAAGGTAGAAGGGCGAATATATTCACACCGTCGCCTCATCAGCGTGTTTTCGCTCAGCCGCCGGCCTGCCGAGGACATGAAGGCTGACAGTCCGCCGTTCGGATTCGTCGGTGTCATTGGCCTCAAAAACTTGTCCCACTACAGTCATATATGCTGCTGTTGACCGTGATAGTGTCGTTGTCGCACTAGTGTGACCACCGCCGCCGTCGTCATCGTACACTGAAAACGAGCTGAGGAAATTTGAAATGCGTTTGGAAAGTGGCGTGTAGCGCCGCGGAAGTCCGTCGAGTCCGAATGCCATTCCAAGGTGCGATTGTCATTCGACTCAGGTGTCATTCGAACGTGCCCGTGTAGCACAGGTATTAGCCTTTCTCGCGATTGCCAAGGACGATTTCTTTTAGCGTTTGTCGTGATGACGCTCTGCCGCCTTCATATAACAGCAGCATTTTTTTGTTTCATAGAGATAACATGCCAATTTTCCTCATAATAAGGTGCACGTGCGCTTGCGGATCTTATAAACCTAATAAGTACCACAACAAATAAAATCCTGAGACTCAGTTTCAGTTTCCCTACTTTTGGTTTCACCCCCCCCCCCCCTCCCGCTGTCTTCAGATAAATGAAATCGTTTCCTAAGGTATTGACAAAATGTCTGCATTTGTCTTTCATTTAGCGCAAAGGATACCTGATCGATTGGAAAGGGTGCTGCAAATGGCATTGTACCCTGGAGCCTAAGAGGAATCTCAACGAGACCTGTCTGCGCGAGTTCACATTCCCAAAGAAACCATCGAATCGACGCCTCCAGTCTGCCTCTGAAGAGATCGTGTACGAAATTCAAAAAAAGCTGTCCAACTGCCGTCTATCAAGCGGTCTCCTGAAGGTGAAATTTGACCAGGACATTTATATTTGGGCTTTTCACGGGAAAAGCCAACCATTAGAAAAAAAAATGGCTACTCTGTGAGGAACAAGACTTCTCCAGGCTTCAACTTCCATCTGCATGGTCGATACGGGAAACGAAACTTGGGAACACGGTGGTGATTGAGTTTCCAATCAGAATTAAGGGTGGGGTAACACTTCAGAAGTCCTGCAAGAGGTTTCCTTGCGGATTTCCTCGTGAGACCTTGCAGGTTTTTATCGTGACAAAGATTATTGCTGGCGCATCGCAATACAGTGATAAGTGTTTATTCCCATGGAGTTCTATTTTTGTTCTATTTGTTTTGTTTTCGCGTTATTTTGGCTTGTTTTGTACAACGTGTCACCTGATTAGCTTACTGAGTGTTACTGTCTCTATTCCACTGCTCTGACTTCTTGTTCGTCAAATTTGCTAGTTTTTATTTAGTTTGTTGTTTATAGCTCCACGAATTGGCCACGCCAGATAACCATATAGTCTTGTCTACTACCTTTGACAGTTGCAGTGTCACATTCACGCTGACCAATGAGACAGCTCTTAAGAAAAGACACGAGAAGGACCTTCTTCGAAAGACATACTTTGAAACTGTGCAATCATTTTTGCCCCCGAATGTAAGGCTTCCCATTATGGGTAAATATTTTGAAGACCGGTTTACGTCACTGTGCAATATTGCGGATAGGCGCTACAGGAATTTGACAGGCCGTGCGAAAGCGTCCTTCTTAAAAAACAAAAGGTTCATAAAGATTCACTTCGAGTCTCAATCTAGCCCACCTGAAACGAATACCGGAGAATCTATAGAGAACATCATAATTTCTGCTCTGCAAAAAGAACTCGAAAGAGTAGGAACAGTTGCAGAAAAGGCCATAAATGAGCTCAGAGACACCGTCTCTGCCTATAAGGCTAAGCTTCTTAACCTAGAGCAGGAGAATGAAAAGCTGAAATCCGAAAAAAACTAGAATGCTACTGAACAAAGGAATAGTGGTCAGCGAGGGGTGCAAAAAAACAGACCGAAGGAAGCTTAATGCCGCTGGATATTCCATCGCGCAAGGACTTGACGCTGTACTGGAGAGCTACGGCTTAGATGTATGCCAGCTTCTCGTAACTGACTTAAAAGGCCTGCTGCATAAAGTAACATTCAAGGAAAATGGACAAATTATTTGTAATTGCGGAGTAAAAAGAGGTTTCTGCAGCAATGGTTAAGTTAACTATAATGCCCTTTCTTCTCCAAAAAAAAAACAAAGCTTGCGAGAAGTTGCAGCCCTCTTGGACGTACATTTTGTCAGTAACGTTTTCTGGGAGCACCTCTCCGCGAGCGTCCATATTCTGCCTACCATAAGGCTAATAACTTCTTACAGAGAGCTCCTGGATAGCAGGATAACTGTCTTCAAGACACCAGGTACCTCACCTGGCGCTCAGGTTTCATTTGAGGAACACTTGGCGTTAGCTGCGGAAGAGCTAGCTAAAGATGTAGGCATAAGTGTGACAGAGATCTCCACCGAGGCACTCCATCTAAAAATAGAGGGTGACGGCTGCGTTTTGAGTAGACGCACGACCTGGACAACATTATCATTTGTCATCGTTTGGAAAACGCGGCAGCTACAAAGCCATAACCTTCGTCGCGTTATCGGTCAGACTTCTTTTATGCGCACAGAAAGACGACACAAAAAGTCAAGGTAGACACGACGGAGCGCAACTTTCAACTGTTTTATTCCAGAAAAAGAACATGACATTTATACCAGAAAAAAAATGGATAGTTATCAGAGCCAGGTGCCGGCCAGAACCCGGGAAAAGCACACAGAAGGCACCGGTGACTCACCTCATATGTAAATTATCTAAAAAAGCAAAATCTTATCATATATTGTTACAGATGGTGCACTGACACATGAACTACCGCTTTTTCTTATATGGTAGGCTTCAGCCAATTCTCGCGCAAGCGTGTCAGTACTCCTGCACAAGATGCTGGTGCCTTAGAGCGTTGCATCAAACAGTTTTTTGCTTTCTGTTTTATGTCGTTATCTTTTCCACAATCACTGATGTGCGCCGGCAGGTGCGAACCGGTACCGTTCTTCAAAGACAAACTGTGTTCCCTTAGCCGCTCATTAACACATCGGCCCGACTGCCCAATGTACCCCTTCCCACACTTCAGCGGAATTCTGTACACTACCCATTTTTCACACTTCACAAACTTATTAACATGTTTGATTTTGCAATCTGAGTGGAGGATACCATCATGCGAAACTAGACGACACAGTGAAGAAAGTTTCCTTGGGTCCGAGAAAACCACGGGTACCTTAAACTTGTTAGCCACGCGCTTGAGGTTATGAGCCACTTTATGCTGATATGGGATGACCACAGGTTTCACTTTCTTTTTTGCAACTGCAACCATTGTCTGGTTCCTACTCCTTTCTTGTTTAATCTTCTTGAGAAGAGCTTCAGCAACTGAACTCACCACTATCTGGAGAAAGCCTGCCGGTTTTAGCTTCGCGACCTGATCGTGAAAGCTTTCCTGCGCCATGTGACAACAGGACTTTCTTAGAGATGACTCAAGGCACATCAAAGCGATAGCACGTTTAACAGTTTTCGATTGCTTGGAATCAAAAGGCAACAATTTCTTCTGTGCACGCGGTTGGTACTTCCAGCAAAAGCCTGCGTCCTTAATGGTTATTTTCAAGTCTAAAAATTGCAAACAGCTGTCATTGGCGAGTTCACAAGTAAAATTCAATCCTTTGGATAGTCGTCTAAAATTAGTAAGAATGTCCTCCACGACTTGTGGATAGGTCAAAGGTGATTGTTTCTTCGAAACAATAAAAAGTCGTCTACATATCTAAAAATGTTTAGCGTGCTACCGTTTTCAAGCGCCTCGGCCAATGATCTGTCCACACCTGCGAGAAAAATGTTGCAAAGCATCGGGGCCTCGCACGATCCGATACAGATCCCATTTCTTTGTACATAATTATACCCTTTAAAATAAACAGTGGTGGAACTGATGTAAAACTCCAGGAGAACAAGGAAGTTGTCAACCGACATAACAGCGCTGTTTTGAAAAGACACCGCTCCGTTCATTTCTATGCACAACCTGACAGCAGCCAACATTTCGCTCTGTGGAATAGAATAAAACAGGTCAACAACATCTACAGAAAACATGTGTCCTGCAGAGTTTGTTCCATGCAAAAATTCAACAACCGCAAGACTATTCTTAATGGCAAACGGGTCGTCTACTACAAGTCTGTTAAGTTCCTTTAGCAGGAACCGGCTTAGTAGGTTCTGCCAGGCACCCCTTTCGCTGACAATGCACCTAAACGGAACACTTTTTTTGTGGTTTTTTGCAGTGAAAAAAAACCTGCAAGCTATTACATTTGGTGTTCTGAATACTACTGGCTAACTTCTGTAGACCAAGGTTTTCGCATAACGCAATGGCACGGCTTTTTACCTTTGCTGGTTTTTGTTCTGTTTTTTCAAAATTCTTGCGGATAGCCTCCGAGCCTTTCTTGTCGTACGTTCCCGACGGCATAGCGACAAAGCCCCCTTCCTTAACCGCCTGAACGAGTTGCAGGTCGTTGTCCTTAAAGAAGCGCACAATTTTTCTTGTTGGCGTCTTGATGCGGGGCCCCCTAGAAGGCACGGTCCTGATGAGAGAGTCGACTCCCTCCAGAAGACACCTTTCCTTATCCTCCGGGTCGGCCTTGTTGGAAATTCTTCTCGTCAGTGCCAAGAGCTCATGACCTTTAACTTCCGGCTCAAAGCTGTACTTTGGACCTTTCCTTAGTTCGCTAGCGACGTCCTCCGGAATGTGGGTGTCGTCAAGAACCTGGAGAGCAGAACTGTCTTCTTTACTTTCTTTCTCTTTTTTTCTTCCTTTGGTTATCACTGCGAGAGATTGCGTCCACAAAACCTCTGTCGACTGGGCAGCCAGCTTCATCATAGATTGAAGCTTCCTGGCGGCGATATGCTCGGTGTCCCGGGAAAAGCACATCAAGCGAAGCCAATCCTTGAACAGGCGAACCTGTCTCCATAGCTCAGACCTCAAGACCCGGCACATTCTCTTCACATGGCCGAGGGACGGTTTAACACGGCCAAACAAACCCGAGATGTCAGGAGGCACCAATCCCTTCCTTATGCAAAATCCGAGCAACCTCGCACCGACCAAAGGAAGAAAAAAAGAGAAAGAAAGTAAAGAAGACAGTTCTGCTCTCCAGGTTCTTGACGACATCCGCATTCCGGAGGACGTCGCTAGCGTCCTCAGGAAAGGTCCAAAGTACAGCTTTGAGCCGGAAGTTAAAGGTCATAAGCTCTTGGCACTGACGAGAAGAATTTCCAACAAGGCCGACCCGGAGGATAAGGAAAGGTGTCTTCTGGAGGGAGTCGACTCTCTCATCAGGACCGTGCCTTCTAGGGGGCCCCGCATCAAGACGCCAACAAGAAAAATTGTGCGCTTCTTTAAGGACAACGACCTGCAACTCGTTCAGGCGGTTAAGGAAGGGGGATTTGTCGCTATGCCGTCGGGAACGTACGACAAGAAAAGCTCGGAGGCTATCCGCAAGAATTTTGAAAAAACAGAACAAAAACCAGCAAAGGTAAAAAGCCGAGCCATTGCGATATGCGAAAACCTTGGTCTACAGAAGTTAGCCAGTAGAATTCAGAACACCAAATGTAATAGCTTGCAAGTTTTTTTCACTGCAAAAAACCACAAAGAAAGTGTTCCGTTTAGGTGCATTGTCAGCGAAAGGGGTGCCTGGCAGAACATACTAAGCCGGTTCCTGCTAAAGGAACTTAACAGACTTGTAGTAGACGACCCGTTTGCCATTAAGAATAGTCTTGAGGTTGTTGAATTTTTGCATGAAACAAACTCTGCAGGACACATGTTTTCTGTAGATGTTGTTGACCTGTTTTATTCTATTCCACAGAGCGAAATGTTGGCTGCTGTCAGGTTGTGCATACAAATGAACGGAGCGGCGTCTTTTCAAAACAGCGCTGGTATGTCGGTTGACAACTTCCTCGTACTCCTGGAGTATTTCCTGAGTTCCACTACTGTTTATTTTAAAGGGTATACTTATGTACAAAGAAATGGGATCTGTATCGGATCGTGCATAGCCCCGGTGCTTTGCAACATTTTTCTCGCAGGTGTGGATAGATCATTGGCCGAGGCGCTTGAAAACGATAGCACGCTAAAGATTTTTAGATATGTAGACGACTTTTTTATTGTTTCGAAGAAATAATCACCTTTGACCTATCCACAAGTCGTGGAGGACATTCTTACTAATTTTAGACGACTATCCAAAGGATTGAATTTTACTTGTGAACTCGCCAATGACAGCTGTTTGCAATTTTTAGACTTGAAAATAACCCTTAAGGACGCAGGCCTTTACTGGAAGTACCAACCGCGTGCACAGAAGAAATTGTTGCCTTTTGATTCCAAGCAATCGAAAACTGTTATACGTGCTATAGCTTTGATGTGCCTTGAGTCATCTCTAAGAAAGTCCTGTTGTCACATGGCGCAGGAAAGCTTTCACGATCAGGTCGCGAAGCTAAAACAGGCGGGCTTTCTCCAGTTAGTGGTGAGTTCAGTTGCTGAAGCTCTTCTCAAGAAGATTAAACAAGAAAGGAGTAGGAACCAGACAATGGTTGCAGTTGCAAAAAAGAAAGTGAAACCTGTGGTCATCCCATATCAGCATAAAGTGGCTCATAACCTCAAGCGCGGGGCTAACAAGTTTAAGGTACCCGTGGTTTTCTCGGACCCAAGGAAACTTTCTTCACTGTGTCGTCTAGTTTCGCAAGATGGTAGCCGCAACTCAGATTGCAAAATCAAACATGTTAATAAGTTTGTGAAGTGTGAAAAATGGGTAGTGTACAGAATTCCGCTGAAGTGTGGGAAGGTGTACATTGGGCAGTCGGGCCGATGTGTTAATGAGCGGCTAAGGGAACACAGTTTGTCTTTGAAGAACGGTACCGGTTCGCACCTGCCGGCGCACATCAGTGACTGTGGAAAAGATAACGACATAAAACAGAAAGCAAAAAACTGTGTGATGCAACGCTCCAAGGCACCAGCATCTTGTGCAGGAGTACTGACACGCTTGCGCGAGAATTGGCTGAAGCCTACCATATAAGAAAAAAGCGGTAGTTCATGTGTCAGTGCACCATCTGTGACAATATATGATAAAAAGTTTGCTTTTTTAGATAAATTACATATGAGGTGAGTCACCGGTGCCTTCTGTGTGCTTTTCCCGGGTTCTGGCCGGCACGTGGCTCTGATAACTATCCATTCTTTTCTGGTATAAATGTCATGTACGTTTTCTGGAATAAAACAGTTGAAAGTTGCGCTCCGTCCTGTCTACCTTGTCTTTTTGTGTCGTCTTTCTGTGCGCATAAAAGAATTCTGAGTATGAACCAACTAGCCCGACAACGTATATTACTGGATTGCCTTCTCGGTGTGGCGGAGATCTCGGAGGGTTATTTTGAAATAAGAGAGGCTTTTCGGGATTTGATAAAAGAAATTAATGTTGTCGCACGAAGGGGTAGCAAATCTGTAGGGGACCAGGAGATTCCGATTCGCATCTGTCTAGGGTCAGATTTGAAATTTTTGCTTGTTGTTCTGGGTCTGCAGTCTGCTGCATCACACTATCCTTGTCCATTTTGTCGAGCAAACCCACAGACAAGGTGCTCAGTTCTGACAAGTAACAGGAGCTTTAATGAGCCTCCTTTGATCCGCACTCTTGAGAACATGAAAGCTGATTGCGGCGCAGAGGCGAACGGGATGAAAAACGTGCCATTGTTTAACTTCGACTCTGATTTAATAATTCCTGATGTATTGCACATGAAGTTAAGAATAGTTAACCGCCTTGTAGATGGATTGCTTTCAGAAGCAGAAAGAAGACAGATATTACCGTGAAAAAGTCCGCAATCCACGTTGTATGACCATACACGTTCAGGACATCGTTGACGTTATAAATAACTGTGGGATTAAATTTCACGTCTGGGAAGCCAATGAAGGAAACAAGAGAAAAACATTCACGTCGTTATCGGGGGGCAATTGTGAGCGCCTGCTGAAGGCTTTGCCTGAAAAACTTGCCGGGAAATTGCACCCTCAAACAGAGGAAAAAACTTTGCTGCTTTGGAAGCTTATGCGGAAAATTTTGTACCACCTGGAAAATGATGTTGAAGGTCGCAGTATAGAAAGAGAAACCTCAGAATTCTTTCACACGTTCTTAGAATTAGGAGCCCAAGGTTACAAAGGCTATGGTGGCGATAGAGTTACGCCATACATTCAAATTCTCGCGCACCACGCTTCCGCAAAGCACGAAAGGTTCAAGTGCCTTGGTTGGTTTTCAAGCCAAGGGTTAGAGAAAAAAAACGACGTGCTAAAGAATCTACACCATGGGAAGTCTATCAAGTGGAATGCAGCCGCTGACGCTCTCAAGCTGGCGAAAAGGCTTGAAGTGAGTGAGAATATCAGACTAAGCCGTGCATATAAAAAGCGGGACCAAGAGTATTGGTTTGAGGGATTTATTCAAGAGACACGGGCGAAGAGGCCACGCTGTGCAGAAGAAAAAGTGAGCGAAGGAAACTGTCTACAAAACGTGGACGACATGGATGCAGGAGAATTGCGCACGGAGCTTCGGGCTATGGGAATGTCGACGAAAGTCAAATTAATAGAAAAGCTTCGCAACCTTGTAAGGAAAGAAAGAGAAATGCAATGATTGTAGCCATAGGAGGAGATAACAGTTATGGGGTGAGATGTGCCTTTCAGTTTTGCGTGTTTCCTCCTATATTTATAGTGCTGTGTTGTACCTCTAGTTTAGAAAGTGCATCACTGCTTGAAGATGAAGAGTACTGTTCCTGATTCCTTATGTAACCTGCCCCTAAAGGAGTGTTCGGTGTGTACTAAAAATAGTGTATTGGTATTATGTGACTGTTTACCTGCCATATATGCCCTGAGCAATTTTTTGGTGTAATATAAATGTGATATGTGTGTTTTGTAAGTATTGCCGTTGTCACTTTTAATATGATCTTTTGGTTTGTCTTTTGCGTAAGAAAATTCTTTTATGTTAACAAACCATGGATAAACGATTTATAACGCAATCAGTACAGCTAGAAAAAGTACTTGGGAGGGGGGGGGGGGGTGCTTTGAAAATTAACATGCACAGACGCCTTTAAGTTCTGCGGGGCAGCAGGAAAAAATTTTGCAGCGAATTTAAGAAAACTGATTGGGCGTATCGGGCGTAGACCATATGATACTGGCATCAAGTGCACAATGCGCACAAACAGGCTCGAGAAAAGTGACGACAGCAGTACTACGCACATTCAATGCTATCATTTATGTACATTTGTATGTCGTTCTTTGCTGACTCATTTTGTTTGGCAACCGATTTAAAGTTTGCCTTTTTATTTAATCTTTTCGCAAAGTATTGCTTCTTTTGTATGAAATGTTGCTGTGAAGTGTGTTTAGTTATATTCATATTCGTTACGTTTGGAGTGCATCGTTCTGGTTGTATATGTAACATGAACACAAGGTAATGACGCTATGTGATTCTGACTGTACACATTTTGTTTCCAAATGTTGTATAAAAAGTGTATAATAAAATATTTTATGTCGGCATTATAGCCATCGTATTTGCCTTTTTGCGGGGAAGTTATAACCCTTTCCGCACCTGGTATCAGATAGTGTGACAAGTGCAAGTTTATTGACAGCGACGCCATGAAAATAGAGCTATTACATTTGCTCGATTTCCTCCCCAAAGGAGCAAAGGAGAAAAGAAATATAACCTCCAGTGCTTCGAATATTACTGTAAACGTAACAGATCACTTCCCATGAGTGTAATCGTTACGAAGGCTTCCCCTTCATTCACGGTAATTCGCTGACATTGTGCTTTCCGCTACGTGCTATAAAGACATCCCCGCCTGCTATAATGACATCCCCGCCTATTTGATATTCTTATTAACTTTGTAACGTAGAATGCAATTCGTGACTTATTTTATTGGTATACATTCCTTTTTAGCATCAGGTTATTTTTGTTGCGCTCTACCTCTCTATTACTATTGTATTTGGTTTGATTTACCAAACGCTGCTGCTTCCAAAGTAAGCGATAGTATTGTTCAGTGCAGTATAATTAGTTTTTCACGTGACCACAGAAGTCAAAGCTGCTGCAGGCAGAGTAACCTGGTAACTGGGAAAAGCTACAATGAAATAATAAAAATTCGTTCCATTACGGGCTATGAGGGATAGCGCACTGGAGCGCATCGAACTAATTCGACCCCCCGAGGGTAAACAGCCGGAGCGTTGTTGCATTTCGCGCACGCTGAAATGTGGGCATAGCGGCTGGGTCCTGAGTCGGCCTTACATCACCCGGCACCCTGCGCAAGACTTTGCCACCCCCCCCCCCACCCGCCTCTCTCTCTCTCTTTGAATGTATTTGTGGGGGTGTTTCTCTTGATTTTTATTGGCCGTCCTAATGGGGGCACTTCTAGTTTTCACTCTTTTAACAGTCTCAATGTAGTATTTGTACTGTCGTGGGCAGGACACTTATTGTTTTTTATTTTTCTTCCCCCTCTAGTTTATACCCCTTGACATTCTTTGATCTTGCTATTGGCGGTCAATTTTTTACACGTTTTCATAGCATTTTGAAGAATATGAATCTTAAAAGCAAGCTGCTTGCGATAACGCAACTCATCTATTATACTGGTGAAATAGAAAAATTCATTGCTTAAAATGATTACAGCCCAGCCTCAAAGGACAGATGCAAACGTTCTTCAAAGGAGGCTCTCAAGACAGTCGCTTCAGACGATTGATATGACATCGCTACTAACACTGTTAATCCGTGGTTAACCCTCTTGCACCTGGCGGCCCCTTGCGATGTCACTCTCGGAGGTGCGGGAGAATTAACTGCGATATCATGACAATCGGCCGACGAAGCAGCGTAGCAGCGACTGGCAGCGTAGCGGCTGGCTGAGTCGCAAATTGCGACAGCCACCATATTTACCATTTATATTGATACGGGAATAAAAGAAGAGGCGGAGAGCGAGCGGCGAGCACGCGGCTCTAGCACGAGGGAGATAGAACGAGAAAGCTTGGCCGCCGCCGGTCGTGCTTCGCCGGCTCTCCTCTGTACTGCTGCTATATTTCTCTGAGCGGGCCCGTGGCCACCCCGTGGCATCCCACACCGTAACATTTTGGTGGCAGCGGTGGGATCATGCCGCTCACCCGCTCCCAGAATCAAGCACCCGACGTGCCAGACGACAGGAGTCCACCACCAGCCGATAGCGCCGACGACGCGGCGGCCGGCGCCGCTAGACCTAAGCGCTCGGAGAGGCTAGGCTCTTCGCAGCAGCCGGACGCCGGTGTTGAGCGCCTCCTGGATACAGTCACCCAACGGATGGACGCATGGGAGGCCCGTCTGACTGCCCAGGCTGGGGAGATGGAAGCTCTCCGGCGCGAACTCCGTCGCCTGGTGCCAGCCGAGCCGAGCACAGGTCAGGTGCCTTTGGGCGTCCCCGCCGCCGCTGTTTACGGCTCTGCCGTCGCTGGGCCTGCGGTCGTGGCCGCCAATGGCGTGCTCGGCGCGGGTGCGTCCTCGCCGCAGTGTTCGTTGGACGTTGTGGAATTGCCCACATTTGACGGCACCATCTCATGGGATGCTTACCGCATCCAGCTGGACGGTATTGCGGCGGCGAGAGGCTGGGACGAGCAAATGAAGGCATGGATGCTCGTTGCAAAACTGAGGGGCCGCGCTACCGAGCTGCTGCAGAACGTGCCGCCCGACCAGCTGGGCTCTTACACTGTTCTGGCGGGCCTCCTCGCCGACCACTATGGTGCCTCAGGTCAACCCCGTGTGCAGTACCACCGCCTGCGAGCCCGCCGTCAAGAGCCCGGGGAGACGTACCAGGTCCTCGCCGCCGCCATTGAGCGCCTGGCTCTGCAGTCGCTGCCGGGAGCGCCTCAGAACGCCGTGGCCCTGGTCGGCACCGAGGCGTTTGTCGACGCCATCCGACTCCCCGAGGTGCAGCGCTTGGTCCGCTCTGGCCGTCCTGATTCCGTTCGCGCCGCCATGGCGCTCGCCATCGAGGCGGAATTGACTTTGCTGGCCACGCGGGGGTCGCCACCGTCTGCCGAGCGCAGCGGCCGGGTGCAGGCTCCTCGGTCCGCAGCCCAAACTGCGGCCTCTATCCGACGCCTGCGTAACGACGTCCGCATGACCTGCTTCCGCTGCGGCCTACGGGGACACTACGCGAGGGACTGTGCCGGCCCTCCAACGTCGGGAAACGATTTGGCGGAACTCCGGGGCGGAACTCCGTTCCGCCGAATAGAGTCCGTCCCCACACTCCTTCGTTCTCCGCGTCCCCTCCTTTCGTCGGCTCCGATTACCACTGATGTTCCTTACGTGCTCGTCGACGTCGCCCTGCTTGACCGGCACGTAAAGGCCTTGGTTGACACAGGAGCGGCTGTCAATGTACTGCACAAATCGTTTGTTGCTAACGCGCCCCACCTGCTTCTGCCAGCCGCCAAAACCCGGCTCTTAGCTTTTAACGGCACCCCTGTGGAGCAAGTCGGACGTGTCGTCGTCAACCTGACAGCACTCAGAAATACCATCTCCACCGTGTTTGTTGTCGCAGACAGCCCTATTTGGCCAGTGGTCCTCGGGTGCGGGTGGTGCCAGCAAGCCGGAGTCGTCCTTAATTTGACTAGAACCAAACCACGGGCGAGCCGAACTCTCTGTGGGCCGGGCTGGCTTAGCCGGGTTTCCAGCCTCGGTGTCGCCCTGTGGCAGTCCCTGGTGTCGGCGACCAAGCGTGCCTCAGCATCTCTGCGTGACCTCGCGACGAAGTGGCCGTGTCGAGTCAAGCCGTTCGACGTCACTACCGTGACTGTGGCGTCCGCCGTGACCCTGCCACCGGGTGCGGCAACGTGGGTGTATGCCAAGCTTGACAGTCCGGTCACAGCAGACGTGCTGTTCGAACCCATCCGGTGTTCAGCTCCAGCCCGTCAGATGACCTCCCCTCGAAGCCTTCTGCCTGTGCTCAAAGGAGAGGCCCACGTATTTATACTCAACATCAGCAGCGTACCTATCGCGCTGACTCCCGGCACGCAATTGGGTACAGCCTCAGTTTTGGACCCCGGGTCACCAGTGGCGTCTCTGCAACCTGAAGCCCCGCCTCGCCACCCTCCAGCGCCGGCGATCCTATCATGGGAAGAATTTAACTTTGGACCCAGCCTGACCTGCGCGGAGCTCGCCTCTCTGAAGACCTTGCTGCTCGAGCATCGCAGTTGCCTTGCTCTCAGCGCCGGTGAACTCGGGTGCACTTCCTGGGCTCAACACCGGATCAACACCGAAAACCGCGGGCCCGTTCATCGCCAACCTCGCCGTGTAGCGCCAGCCGAACGGAGAGTCATCCAGCAGCACGTGTGCGACATGCTTGACCAGGGAATCATTGCCCCTTCTTGTAGCCCTTGGTCCTCCCCTGTCGTCCTTGTGCGCAAGAAGGATGGAACACTCCGCTTCTGCGTTGACTATCGGAAGCTAAATGCTATTACTAATTGCGACGTGTACCCGCTGCCTCGCCTCGACGATGCGCTTGACCGCCTGAAGGGGGCCCGTTATTTTTCCACGCTAGATCTGCTCTCAGGCTACTGGCAGGTGCCTGTTCACCCCGATGATGCGGAAAAGACGGCTTTCGTGACTCCCGACGGCCTTTACCAGTTCAACCGTATGCCCTTCGGTCTCTCGAACGCTCCAGCCACCTTCCAGCGTCTCATGGACCGAGTCTTAGGCCATTTGAAGTGGACTATGGCGTTGGTCTACCTGGATGACGTAATTGTCTACGCGGCTACATTTGAAGAACACCAGAGACGCCTCAAACTCGTCCTCGAAGCCCTTACCTCTGCTGGGCTTCGCTTAAAAGCAAAAAAATGTTTCTTCGGTTTCGCGGAGGTGACGTACTTGGGTCACGTTGTGAGCCGGCATGGCATCCGTCCCGACCCTGAAAAGCTAAAAGCGCTTACAGCTTACGAAGCTCCCACCACCGCCAAGGAGCTCAAAAGTTTCCTTGGATTTGCTTCGTATTTCCGTCGTTTCATTCCGGACTTTGCCAAGCGCAGCGCTCCATTGACCGCCCTGCTGAAAAAAAATGCACCGTGGAGTTGGACGCAGGCCCAACAGCTCGCGTTTTTTGACGTCAAGCACGCCCTCCTCGAGCCTCCTACATTGGCCCATTACGACGAATCGGCCCCCATCGTCCTCCACACGGATGCCAGCCAAGATGGGCTCGGCGCTGTCCTCCTGCAAGAAGACGAGTCTGGTGACCACAAAGTCCTAGCTTATGCCAGCCGCCACCTTTCCGACGTTGAGCGCCGCCGCCACTCTTCAGAACTCGAGTGCCTCGCCGTTGTCTGGGCCGTCGAGAAGTTCCGTCCCTACCTGTACGGCCGTCACTTCACCATAGTAACGGACAATAGCGCTCTCACTTGGCTGCAGTCCGCCAAACATTTGAATGCCAAGATTGCACGCTGGTCCCTGCAACTTCAAGAGTACAATTTCACAATAGTGCATCGGCGCGGCTCTGCCCATCAAGATGCCGATTTCCTTTCTCGCCACCCTTGTTCCGTGACGGCTTTGACGGACCTGAGGACTGCACAAACGCAAGATCCCGCCATTGCTGCCATAATCCACTCCCTTGGCACCGCCGCCGGCGCAGGCCTCTGCCAACTACGCCGGGTCTATCGAATGAAGGACGACCTCTTGTGTCATGTGAAGCGGCTCCGTGGTCGACCACCCGTCTGGTTGCCAGTTGTGCCGGCAACACTGCGGTCGCAAATCTTGCGCGGCTTACACGACGCTCCCACGGCTGGTCACCTTGGTCGCGGCAAGACCTACGCACGAGTGTCGGAGCGGTTTTGGTGGCCTAATATGTCCAGAGATGTCAAGGAACACGTGGCGTCCTGCCAGACATGCCAGTACAGAAAACCGTCCACAGGTGTCACCAAGCCACCCCCGCAGGCTTTTTCGCCACCAAGTTCACCTTTCGAGCTGGTTGGACTGGATCATTTGGGCCCGTTTCCGAGGACGCGTGCCGGCAACCGGTATGTTCTGGTTGCGATCGACTACTTCTCCAAGTGGGTCGAAGCACTGCCCGTTCCGGACACGTCGTCCGCTCATGCCGTCGCGTTTGTGGAACAGCATCTCGTTCTTCGGCACGGTGTTCCCCGGCGCCTCATCACGGACCGTGGGAGCTGCTTTATGTCCCATGAATTCGAGCGAGCCCTCCGCTCCTTCGGCATTGCGCATTCCACTACATCCGTCAATCATCCGCAGTGCAATGGCCTCGTGGAGCGTGTTAACCGTACCCTCACGGATATACTCGCATCCTACGTCGCTCCGTCCCACACAAACTGGGATCGTTTTGTTTCTGCTGCAGCTTTTGCAGTCAACACTGCAGCGCAAGAAACAACGCATGTGACGCCGTTCTCAGTCGTCTATGGCAGAACGCCCTCCATCCCTCTCGACGCGCAGTTGGGCCTTCCCCATCCTACTGCGTCACCAACTGAATCTGCTCAACGACTTCATTCCGCCCGCCTCGACGCCCAGCGCAACCTCCTCACGGCTCACGCGCGTGTGCAAGCGGCCAACGCGGCAGCACCACCACATCCCCCCTTCCGGCCCGGTGACTTGGTCCTCGTTCGCCGCACCATCCGTGCGACTGGCCGTGCCGCAAAGCTCTTGCCCCGATACCGCGGCCCTTACCGTGTCGTTGCCCGACTCGGCCCCGTGACATACCGCCTCGAAGACCTGCCAGAGCATCGACCATGCGGTGTGCACCACATTTTCCCAGAGCATGTTTCAAACATGAAGCGATATGTCTACGGCGCCTGCGGTGACTCCGACTTAGCTACCGGATCCTCATCAGTGCCGTCGTCGCCTGCTGGCTCCATGCCTTCCCCACGCAATGCAGTCCCATAAACGGATCGCCCCCCCCTCCCCCCCCCCCCCCCCCGGTGGAAAGGTGATACGGGAATAAAAGAAGAGGCGGAGAGCGAGCGCGCGGCTCTAGCACGAGGGAGATAGAACGAGAAAGCTTGGCCGCCGCCGGTCGTGCTTCGCCGGCTCTCCTCTGTACTGCTGCTATATTTCTCTGGGCGGGCCCGTGGCCACCCCGTGGCATCCCACACCGTAACAATATATACCGTTATGAACTGCTTCCTTAATGACGTCCATGTAAAAGCGCTTTTTCGTAGCACTGAAGTGGACACAATTAAATTCACCAATTTGTTTGCAAAAATGAAAAAAAGTTGGCGGTATCTTGCGGTATCTTTAAAAGCGAACTTCCGTACCTCAAAATGCGAAGCCTCATTTTTTCAGGTGTGTTACACAGGATGGATCCCGGCAATACATCATGCATGCATATTACAGAAGTCAGAATGAAAGAACAGCAAAAAAAGTCGCCAATAGCTGCAGCAATAAAAGTATGAATAGTGATCATGCGTGAAATTTTTCATTCATACATTCATACTAATATATATTTTCTATAGAAACGAACACATTTATTAAAATTAGTTGACCAAAACAAAAGGTTCAGAAACCAGGTTAGAACACTAAGCGCAAACTCGAGTCACCATATTCGCACAACGCTAGATTCACTAACTTGAAAGCATTACAGGTGAACGTGACAGTAACAACCCGAACGTCTATCTAGACGCTATTTGCTTCTAGACTCCAAATTCTGTGTTCTGCCCGACAACAGCTGAACAGCTTAAGAGTGTTTCTGAGTAAAGCTATATCAAATTTTCTTAAATAATTATTAAAAGAATAAACTTAAACATTTATATCCGCGAATACTTTTTGATGTCGGCCGTTTGAATGCCGCTACGCTCTTTAAAACTACCAAGAATAGCTAAAATTCAGACGAGCTAGCTCTCAAACCCTAATATATCATGATGACACGCCCCAATAAACTTTTTAAATAATAGCAAAGGGCTGTCAATTTGCAAAGTTGCTCCACGACAAGCATATATGAAAAGCCGCGAATACTTTGTGTAGCTGCGTTAATGCATGGTCATCGTAACAACCTTCTTTATTTAAAGCTCCGGTCGAGACACTGGGTTCGAGCTCTGACATGTGTTCTTGTCTGCAAGGCAAAAAAGTCACCCGATAAAAAGGTATGCGCCGAAATGGACGCAACTTCAGCAGTCTGAACCATTTCTGCAGCGTAGCCTGCTACCGGGCGCCATCTTTCATATTTTAGGCGATATCAGGTTTCAATTAAAAGGCCTCAGGAAGCTTCTTGATCAAAGCTATGCCAGATCATTGCACACCATTTTAAACACCATATATTTGGGTACCTAAAACCGGGAAGCATTTTCGATATCTATCCGTGTTACGGTGCTATACAGTTTCTAAGTCTGGAAAAATGCCAAAACTTTGGCCCCCTCCCGTAGGCAGCATCGTATAATATTCAAACGCGCTGGGAAGCTCGTGTATTAATAGCACAGGACTCAAACTTCGGCACATTCCTCAGCTAAGTGTATATTACACAAATCCCCGAAGCATTTTTGTAGGTGCTTTTGTTCACGTTTTACGATTTTTTTGTACCCCTTCCCATTCAGTTACGCTCCCTGTTGCCGCCACTGCCGGCAGATGGCGCAAGTAGTAGATGTCCCAGAAAGCTGGGCATGTGGGAGCAGTAGTGGCGACGACTATGCGTTTTTTTGACCATGATTTATCTCCGAACCTCACGACTGATCCTTTAGCCAGAGGTGGTAGTGGCTTTCCGCTTTTTTTTCTGATGGTGCTTCTTCACCGCAGTTGTCGGCACAGCAGCAAAATCTGGAAGATTAGCTTTCAGGCATCTCCTTTGAAGAAGTTCCCCAGGTGACCGGCCGTCTTCCAGCGGCGTACAGCGGTAGGCCAGCAGAGCTAGCCAGAAGACTTCCCGTTAGCGTTCACTTTTTTTTCAGGATACGCTTCACAACCTGGACACCCTTCTCTGCCAGTCTATTGGATTGTGGGTGGCGAGGACTGGATGTGATGTGAGCGAAGTCGAAATTCCTTCCAAAGACTGCGAACTCGTGGCTTGCAAACTGGGGCCCATTATCTGTGCACACTTCAAGCGGTACGCCGTACCTCGCGAACAAAGCACTCAGTGCCGCGATTGCTGTCCTTGTCGTAGTATCCGCAAGTTTCTCGACTTCTGAGAAGTTGGAAAGAGCATCAAACGCCACGATGTACGAACTTCCTACAAAAAAAAAATATCTGCGCCAACTCGATACCACGCACATCCAGGGACTGGGCGCATCAGCAGTGGTTCTTGCGGTTGCTTGTATGCAAATTCGCGGCAAGTGGGGCAACTCTGGATCAAAATCGTGATGTCACTGCTGAAGCTGGGCCAAAAAACAAGACGACGAGCCCTTTCTTTGCATTTCTGCAGTCCCAGATGCCCAGCATGAATTCTTGCTAAAATATCATGCCGCATGCTTTTTGGTATGACCGCTTTCGTGCCTTTTAACAAAATACCATCTACGACAGAAAGCTCAGATGAAAATGGCTTTAGTTCCCCTTCGATGCTCTCGCCAGTTAACAGGCAAGAGATGACTGCCTGCAGGTAGTCGTCCTGAGCTGTTGCATTTACCAGCTTTTGACGTGTTGCATCCGTGACCATGTAGCCCAGAACAGCAACTGCGTGTACTTCCACGTCGTCCGTGGTGCCAGTGCTGTCGTCCTGAGCAACCGGAGACGATAGTGACACCATGTCTGCCAAGATGAGGTGCTTTCCCGGGACATACTGCAATACAAAGTCGTACTTAAGAAGTTTTGAAAAGAACCTTTGGAGACTGGGAGGCATGTCACATATTCATTTTGCAGCTATGGACAAGAGAGGTTTGTGGTACGTCTCGATGAGAATCTTTTGTCCGTAAACGAACTGATAAAACTTATCGCAGCCAAATGAAATGCTGAGCGCCTCTTTTTCAATTTGTGCATAACGCTGCTCATCTTGCGTTAGCACACTAGATGCATATGCCACGGGCCGCCATTGGCCGGTGTGACACTGCAACAGCTCTACACCTATGCCGTCTTTTGAAGCATCACAAGTGATCTTCTATTCTTTTCGAGGATCAAAAATGTCTAGCACGGGCGTCGTGCTTAGAAGCTGCACGACACTTTTCCACTCCCTCATGTGGCTTTCAGTCCACTCGAACTCGAAATGAGGTTTGATAAACGCTCGCAGTGACGCAGTTCACTCGGACAGGCGCGGAACGTATTTACCAAAATAGTTCAGCACACCGAGCATGCGTTGAACATCGGATTTGGTCTTGGGCACGGGCGTCTGCAGCAAACTTTTAACAAGTTTCGAGCTTGGCGAGATGCCCCTGTGTGTGATGATATCATCTAGAAACTGCACTTCAGTGACGCCAAACTTGCATTTTTCTGCATTGAACGTTAGTCCAGCTTTCCCAGCAGCTTTCATGATTGCCACTAGTCTTTGATCATGTTCTTGTTTGGTTGCGCCCCAGACCAAAATATCGTCGATGTACACATGTACACCTGGAAGGCCATCGAAGATTTCGCTCATCTGTTGTTGAAACACTTCGGGAGCCGATGAAATGCCGAACGGCAATCGGAGATGACAATATCTTCCAAAGGGGGTAGCAAAAGTGCATATTTTGGACGTCTTCTCGTCAAGTGGTATCTGGTGAAAACCAGAATTGGCGTCCAAACAGCTAAAATAGGCTGTGCCGGCCAATTCTCCTTCCATGTCTTCACGCTTTGGGAGCTGGTAAAGCTGCCTTTTTACGTGCTCGTTTAAGTTTCTTGGGTTCATGCAAACCCTAAGTTTGCCATCCTTTTTCTTGACCAAGACCAAGGGGCTTACCCAGTCTGTGGGGCCATCCTCTTTCACGATGATTCCCGCACGCACCATTCTTTGCAGCTCTTCCCGAAGTGGCTGTCACAGGGACAGTGGAACCCGCCGGGCTGGTTGGGCGACTGGCACCGCAGACGGTTGCATGACCATGCAGTAGGGTCGCTTCAGGCAGCCATACCTTGGAAGACATGTCTGAAATTCTTAATTGCTTCGTACTCCGAAGCACTTACAGTGGCCACCGTGCGCTGGACAAGTCCTAAGGCTTCGCTTGTATCCATTCCAAGAATGGCATGACGGTCATTCTTTACGACGAAGAACTTCACGGTGGTGGAAGCGTTACCAATAGTTACTTCCTGTGTCGTCGTCCCAAAGTGAGTTATGACGCCTCCGGTGTAAGCTCGCAGCACCACACTTGTAGGCTGTAGCTTTTCAGTCTCGCGAAGCTTGCGGTAACAGAGAACGGTAGCAGGAATGCCTGCGACCCGGTGTCTACTTTGAAAAAAAAAATACTTCTTTCAGCAACTTTAGCTTCGACTACCCAGTCTTTGGTGCTTCCTTTGCAAGTACCAACTTCTAGAATGTCAAAGTCATCGTCACTGCTGTCTTTGCTCACTTGGCCAACTTTAGACGTTCCTTGACAGCACAACGCGAAGTGTTGCAGCTTGCGACATTCATTACACCTTTTCCCATAGGCTGGGCACTGTCTGGGCCTGTGCCGTCGATTGCAATTTTTGCAGCGGTACTGCTTACTGAATTCATTACTACTTTTGCTTCGCGATGGAGGCGCGTGCCTTGTAACAGCATCGACGCGGTCGTCCGCAGCTTTCCAGACCACGTTTCGTTGAGCCAGACATTCTGCCACCTTGCACAGTTCTTCAGCTTTCTGCAATGTTAGACTTTTGTGGAAGCATTTTCTCGCGTAGCTTTGAGTCATTCGTGCCAAAGACGATCTGATCCCTGATCAATAAATCCCGCTGTTCTCCGAAATTGCATTGCGCGGCTTGATTTTTAAGGTCACGAGCGAACTTCTCTTATGGTTCCCCTCTGCCCGCTTCCTTGAGCAAAACACACAACTTTCGTGAACTTCATTGCTCACCTCGGCACAGTAGGACTCTAACTTCCCCACGAGCGTTGCGTAGTAGTCCTTGCTTTATGCGGCTTCGAACTTGAACGTGTTCAACACGTCGAGCGCTTCATCGCCGGCTATGCTTAGCAGGAGCGCGGCTTTTGCAGCTTCGCTTCGAGGTTGCTCCTTCGTTGTGGTTGCCTGCAGGAACAGGTCGAACTTCTGCTTGAAGCGTCTCCAATTTTCAGAGAGGTTGCCGGTCATTCGCAAGGGTGGCGGCGCCTTCAGAAGTTCCATCGTTGTCGGTCGATCCCACTTCTGACACCATGTAACGTGATGTGTGTCGAACTAAGGAACGGAGGCAACTACATGGTGGCAGGAACAAGAAGCACACGTAGGGTTTATTGGTACTCCTTTATATAGATGATGGGGCGGGGCACCGGCACGACATGATAAGGCAGTCAGTGCGCTGTAACGATAAGACAGATAGTGCACGCCCGATACACCGCCGAGCGAAACAACCACCGGCTCTAGAAATCATGATAGATTTTGTCTGCAGTGTCTTTTTTACGCTCGAATAGACATTTCAGCGTGAACATTGCGAACTCGGGCTGTATTTCGTGGCAGTTACCGCCCATGCACTTGGAGTCACGTAATGCAAGGAGTCCCATCCGAGCACAAAATTTCAAGGGCGTTTCGATGACGAGCAGGCTCGTCGCGGCATCGAGCGGCGGCCGCGGGATATACGGAGCGCATGGATTTCCATTCGGAAACTTAATGGATATAAATTTCTCATAAACTTTGTCCTTTACATAGCGAAGCAACGAAACAAATACTAAAAAAAGCTCTGCTTCCTCAGGTCCCCATTCGAGTAATTAGGAAGACGTATGACTGTTCATTAGCCTTTAGAGCCACAGACATTTTTCCGTTTATTATTTTTCCGTGTAATTAGCATCATGATAAAATTTATCATGCTAGTACAAAAATTAAGAGGACATCAACAACCAGTTTAACCAACCTTCCTCATCGAAAGCCCGGCCCACACGTCATTTCCCAACAAACACTCTCGGATATTGGGCAGTTCAACTTATCGCATCATCTGCAGCTTTCGTTTGTCCTTTTCTTTCCTTTTTTAGCTGCCTGCTTTTAATTCCTTTTGGACCAGACCAATACCCCTCTTTAATTTTCTGTGTAGAATGATGGTCGCCGCTTTGCAGGCAGCTACAGTACGCATTTTCTTATTGATTTCTGCATTCTTCCTGTATTATTCTATCTACATGGTGCTGTCGCCACCGCACACATGGCCCAAATATATATCACGATATCTGCGATCATAGTTTTATTCTTGCAGGATCGTCTGTCTTTCTATGCGTAAAGGTTACTATCTGTGATTGCACAACATGTTTATATGGCTGGTTTGACATATCATATGCAGAAAATTTAGCTTAGGTACGTGTATTTATTAGAGAATATTGTTACGTGAGGAGCAGCCGATGAATGAGATGAGATGACAGGTGGCTACAGAAAGATTTTAATGGCGGGCTATCTGTCGAGAGCACTCCTGCCCGCGCCACTGCACAATTCGTCTTCTTCTACTCCTTCGCAATATACGTATATTTAAATATCTTCTTCCGTTGTTTTGCGTTTTCATGCAGTGAACTTTGTTTCCAGCGACGCTTTTCTGCCCTTTCTCACGCTGTATCTCCGCATTTGTGATATGCCATTCTATCTTCGAATTTGTAATGTATATTTTGCAGAACTCCTGCTTTTTATATGTGCTCTCTGTTGTGACTACTCCTCTCCATTCACGCCTTTTTAGCAAATCGAACCTTCAGCGTGCGTGTCCACGGAAAGCCCTTTGGTAATTTCACTTCCAATAGAGGAGTGCCGCAGGGCTCCGTTCTCGCCCCCACATTATTTAATGTGGCTTTAATTCCTCTGGTTCGAGCCCTAGAGACCATCCCTTCTATCCGCGTGCTTGCATATGCCGATGATATCACCTTGTGGTGCTGTCATCCAGATGCGTCTATTCATCAGTCGGTCCTTCAACACGCGCTGGATGTATTGACATCTCGCCTCCCACCTTTGGGTCTAACACTCTCTCCTACTAAATCATGTTTCATTCGAATTGGAAATAAAGCCGCCTTACGGAAAGCTCCCCCTTTAAATTTTACGGCACATAATTCTCTGATTCCTCAGGTAGAAACTGTTCGTATTCTTGGTCTTCTCCTCCATACATCTGGGACTGGCACCCCGTGGCTGACAGCCACCCGTAAATCGGCTCACGCTACTCTAGGTCTTATTCGTCGCATAGCTATGCGCTCTGGTGGCGCACGTGCTCATACGGCCCGCCAGCTTGTGCGCTCTATCCTTCAGCCACGGATAGTATATCAGGCTCAATTTCAACGTCTCACCCGCAGACAGTGGGACTCCCTTGAAGCTATCAATCGTGAGGCTATGCGCGTCATAACATATCTGCCTCGTTTAACACCCATACCTGTGCTACAGGAGTTCGCCCAACTTAATACACTCAGTGAGATCATCGACCAACGGGTGGCAAATAGAGCTCGCAAACAGTCTCTCAAACTTCATCGTTTAAAGACACTTCCACCGTGGTCCTATTGCCAGCTCACTGACAATCGCCCCACTGTTTCCCCGTCGGTATCAGCAGCGTATCTGCCTGAAGGGTGCATATTATACACGGATGCATCTCATTCTGCAGAGAGGGGAGTTACTGCTGTGTATAGTCCATCTCATCCGCATCTCAACTCTCGCGCGACGTATACTGCGGATACGTGCACTCCCCTGGCATTGGAACTTCAAGCCATTTACAATGCCATTGCTTCCCTTCCGCTCGTTCCAACATTCAATACAGTTCACATTTACACCGACTCCCGCGCCGCCCTTAAACAGCTGAAGGCTGTTCGACGAACGTTCCAGATTTCACAATCTATTCATGTGCTCTGCGCAAAGTATCCATGTCCTGTGCGCATACACTGGATTCGCGGCCATGCCCAGGATCCACATAACATTCAAGCGGATGCTATGACTCATCTTCATACATTAGACGATCCGCCACCTTCCCCTCTTCCCCCAGATCCGTTCCTGTCCCACGTTTCCGATTCCGAAGTTCTGCGCCAGCGAACACGCGCTCTAATTCCTCCGTGTTCGCACCCTCTCCCCCGTAGTCTTACTCGGCAGGAGGAGGTATCCGTGCGCCGGATTCGGGCAGGGGCGGCTCTGACACCATCTGTCCGTCATCGGTGGCGTGCCAAAGATCTGCCACTACCTGACAGGTGCCCTCACTGTGGCGCTGCACCGGACATATGTGATGTGCGGCATTTGTTGTGGACGTGCTCAGCGACGGCTGCTATCAGAAAACGGCTCCTCAGGGAGGTTGGCCTGCGGTGGAACCGCGAAAGTGACTTCGTGAAGTGGACAATGGACAACCGTTTCATTAACAACCTCTGCGACTACCTCAGCGCAACGGTTCTTCACTCCTTCTTTTAACTTTCAATCCCGTGCATTCCTTCCCCCCTTTCCTTTTCAACTTATGCCTCATGGCACACTTCTCGAATAAAAAAAAAAAAAAGACTACAATTTCGGTGTAATTACAGTACACGACCGGTGTCAGCTGCACCCGCGCAATACATTGGAACGAGGGACAGCGCCAGAGATTTTTCGCGGCCATTGCATTAGTGCAGTATCGTAAACAAGGTCCTTCAATGACAATGATTCGTCAAATTATTTGTCCAGAACTTGATTATTCATATCAGGGACATGCACTGCTTTGATTTCCAACTGATATAGATTTCTTAATTCATGAGACAATTTATTTACTTACAAATTGTACAAAAAGATGGAAGGATTGATATCAGTTAATTCTGCCAGTTTTTGAGACATACGAATATATTCTTTTGCGAAAAATACATATTTTAGTTATTCTGACAGTCCCTAGCGTTCAAGAATTGGTTTGCAGTATATAATACGCAATACATTGGCAATGGCAATGCAATTATGATTAACGTATTTGATTCCTTTACAACCTTTACAAATTCTATAAGGAGGTGGCCGCGCTGCAGCATGAGCCTACATCGAACAAAATTTCTGGCTACGCCACTGAGCACAAATCCTGGTTTTCTTTTCTTTTGCGGGTAAGGTGGTCCTATTTGCAGCAATTGGCAGCTACACATTGCGGGGTGTTGAAAACAAATACAAGGGGCTGTGAATCACTTCGTTTGTGTTGTTTTTACTGGCAAAAAGCGGCGTTAGGGAATAGAATATTTTCCGCTCACCGTTTCGCTAAGTGTCGCCGATAGTTACAGAGCATCAGATAAGCTCGTAAGCAAAGGGCAATGAAGTGAAACTACTTTTACTCGCTTAGCGCTAAGCCGTTGAACTAACTTTAGGCACGTATTAAATCCAGCTGTACTACTTATTTATGCAATTTCTCAGCTGCCAGTCGCTTCGATTCTACAAAGCCTTTTTCTCACGTAAAACAGTCTGTCCGCTTCGGCACGGACAGCGGCGGTTCTGTCACTGGCCTTATGGAGCATTCACAATTGGGCATTCGGCGGCGAGAGCGAGCGAAATCCGCCGCCGCCGAAATGTTGCCTCGTTCACACTTCCTGCCCACCACGTCGTCGCTGTTGGAGTACACAGATATTGCAGAAAGTAAACCAGCGCAAAAGACGGAGACACAGAACTGGAACACAGGACGACGCTGGCGTCGTCCTATCTTCCTGTTCTGTGTCTCTGTCTTTTGCGCTGGTTTTCTTTCTGCTGTCATTTACCCACTCGCCCAGCCCACCACTCTACACAGATATGGTTAGAAAAGTGTACAAATGGACGCTTTCAACGTGCCATATGCGTATGCAAGCTTCAGTACCCTAAACGTAGGTATTTCGCGGGACTTAACGCCATATTACGAAATATTATGAATGCTCCTCGACTAGAACACACCGAACCGTTTTTCAATGAACTTCGAATCATCCGTTTGCCACAGCTGTACGATGTATTACTTCTACAACGGTATAAAACCGGTATTAATCACAATAATTGCAATATGCTAAATCTGTCAAAATTACAATGCAATGAGCCAAAGTACACTACACGTGCGACACCCAAATGGTATGTGCCTAGGATGCGAACAAATTATGGTTATCAAATGTTGAGCTACACTCTCCCACATCAACTAAATAAGGAGTCCGAATTGATGTACAGCTAATGCCAAATATGTTACTTTTGTTCATTTCTTTTTTTCTTTTTTTATCCCTCGAAGTGCTAACATGTTGTGTACCACTGAAATGCCCTTGTGGGGTGTGTCGGCCTCGTCAAGCCTTCCCAATGGCTTTTTGTCGGCGCACCCAACATCGTCATGATGTTAAATAAACATGATTGATTGATTGATATCTCACAATGTTTATTTTATTTCAGCACGCGCTAAAAGAGAAGCGCAGACTAGTGGTACCATCTGGTTGTCAGGACGGCAAACATTTGTCAACGCTCCAACGCACCTCTTAAGTCTAGCAGTGGCAGAATTGCCACTCTAAATAAAAAATGAAGCAAATTTATCACTTATACGTTTTGTTATAGGCGAGGTGAGACGAAGAGAACGACCGGTGCCCCTATTCTCTCTACTGAATGCACTGAAAATGCAGTAACAATGACGGAGACGAGATCAGTCTGAAGTGAGGGTTCGTGCTTTAAAGGACACGCCATGTTTGTTGGCCAGCAACGGCGAAGTAGAGGGAGGAAATTCTGTGGTTAGTCCTTCAATTAGTCGTATTTCGGGCCAAGAACTAACCCCCGAATGCAGAAGTGTAACTTGCCTCGAACTTGAGTTGCACTGGTCTGAGGACAGCTTCACCGTGTGCCATAAACCTCACTCGACTTTGACGGCGTCTTGCGCCCTCACTTTGCTACGAGCGGAAGCGACGGAAGTGACGGCGGTGCGAACGGCAGCTAATCAATATCTTTCGCATATCGCCGGCGGACTACTATTTCATCGGCACCGTGGAAGCCCTGTGATTGCAACGTGGCAAGTTCCTCTGCGCACCTTGCTACATCATCCGGATACGCTAGACTGACGACCAGTACAGACGACTACATCATCGACAAACGAGGGGCTCTGCTGCTTGCGAAGGAAAGACCTACACCAGGTGGAGCGGCTAGATCACGTGTCTACCACAGTGCCTATAAAGCCGCAGCACAGCCAGGAGGGAACACTTGGCAGCGGTGACGGCGGTGCGAACGGCAGCTTAACAAAATCTTTCGCATATCGCAGGCGGACTACTATTTCATCGGCACCGTGGAAGCCCTGTGATTGCAAGGTGGCAAGTTCCTCTGCGCACCTTGCTACATCATCCGGATACGCTAGACTGACGACCAGTACAGACGACTACATCATCGACAAACGAGGGGCTCTGCTGCTTGCCAAGGAAAGACCTACACCAGGTGGAGCGGCTAGATCACGTGTCTACCACAGTGCCTATAAAGCCGCAGCACAGCCAGGAGGGAACACTTGGCAGCGGTGACGGCGGTGCGAACGGCAGCTTAACAAAATCTTTCGCATATCGCAGGCGGACTACTATTTCATCGGCACCGTGGAAGCCCTGTGATTGCAAGGTGGCAAGTTCCTCTGCGCACCTTGCTACATCATCCGGATACGCTAGACTGACGACCAGTACAGACGACTACATCATCGACAAACGAGGGGCTCTGCTGCTTGCCAAGGAAAGACCTACACCAGGTGGAGCGGCTAGATCACGTGTCTACCACAGTGCCTATAAAGCCGCAGCACAGCCAGGAGGGAACACTTGGCAGCGGTGACGGCGGTGCGAACGGCAGCTTAACTAAATCTTTCGCATATCGCAGGCGGACTACGATTTCATCGGCACCGTGGAAGCCCTGGGATTGCAAGGTGGCAAGTTCCTCTGCGCACCTTGCTACATCATCCGGATACGCTTGACTGACGACCAGTAAAGACGACTACATCATCGACAATCGAGGGGCTCTGCTGCTTACCAAGGAAAAACCTACACCAGGTGGAGCGGCTAGATCACGTGTCTACCACAGTGCCTATAAAGCCGCAGCACAGCCAGGAGGGAACACTTGGCAGCGGTGACGGCGGTGCGAACGGCAGCTAAACAAAATCTTTCGCATATCGCAGGTTAGAGCATTTTCTTTTTTTTTTTTTCCCCCGCTTTACTGTTGCTGTTTACCGTCACTGCTGCCCATGCATGAGTGATTTTTTTTTGCCTAGTAAGTTTTTAGTGACTGCTTAGTACTTACTTTCTTAAAAACTTTTTTGTTAGCCCTAAATAAAATGGCAAAGGAAATCGCCAAGCTTTTTAACGAATTGAGAGATGAACTAAAAGCAGAGTTGAAGTCGCACAGAGAAACAACGGAAAGAAACTTCCGCTCAGATGAACGCACCTTGCGCACTGAGCTTGAAGACATGAAGGCAAGCCTCGACTTTTGTAGTAAAGTGCTTGATGAAGCAAACAAACTTCTTAGAACTACTGTAACAGAAAACAGCACACTGAAGAAGGAAAATGAAAAGCTGAAGCAAAGATTGCAGGCCGTGGAAAAGGAGCTAAATGATTCCCAAACCAGCTTAGTGAAATCTGAGCAATACACACGAAACAAGAATTTAGAAATTAAAGGTGTGCTGCAGGACCCAAATGAAAGCATTCCTGAGATTTTGGAAAAAGTTGGTAACGTGATAGGAGAGACAATCACCCGCACTGACATTGACGCATGCCACAGGGTAGCAACGAAGGACAAAAAGAGCTCGGACATTGTCGTCCAGTTCCAAAGACGAGAAAAGCGTGACAAGATCCTGGAAAAGGCAAAAAGGAAAAAAATCACATTCTACTCTTGCCCTGAGCAACAGGACTTCCGATGAGGAACATTTTGGTTCCCAAAACGAGCTGCCCATATATGTTAATGAGCACCTATGTCCTTACCTCAAGAAACTTCTAGGAACAGCCATTTCCGGCAAGCGTGAGCACAGCTGACGATTTGCGGTGATTTCAATCAAACATGAGAGCGACCTCGACAAGATATCTGCTATCAATGACGTCTCTGAACTTTCGTCGTAAGCTTTTGTATAAGCTTTAGTTGCTTAGTCATGGCGATTCTTCCAGAAGATCTCCAAAAAACAGTTCAAAAAAACCAAGCGGTCAAGTGGTTCAAAATATTTCATCTAAACGCTAGATCTGTCCGACCAAAATGGGATGACATACTGCTCCTGTTGGAATCATGTTGCACAAAGTTCGACGTACTGATGTTCACGGAAAACTGGGATAGTGATGACTCAGAACATTTAGTGTTACCCGACTACAATTATTTCTTCTTGAACAGAAAAGAGAGTAGAGGAGGCGGGGTTGCTATACACACATTAAACCCCGGTTTTAATATCGTATCCGAATATAGTACAGTGAATGTCGATTACGGAATGTTGTGCATCCTAAAGGGAAAGAATATGCTCGCTGTTCTGTACAGATCCCCCCACGGAAATGTGGCGGCTTTTCTAAATTTCTTGGACGACGTACTGCCTTTTGAAAATATGAATGGATATGTACTGACTATCGGCGGTGATCTAAATATTGACATTTTGAAAACTTCAAACGCTGCTAGAGAGCTGTCAATGATTTTAGAGTGCCATAACTATCGCAACTGTATAGCAGCTCCCACTCGTGTTACGCCCGCGACATGTTCCTTGATTGACATGTTTATTACAAATGCATCCGACGATTCCATCATAACTAACGTCCTTAGCTCTGACATCAGTGACCATTTACCTATCATTTTACTCTCGAAACAGGATTTGTCATATCAGAGGCCCCGCCCCGTGGCTCAGTGGTTAGGGCGCTCGACTACTGATCAGGAGTTCCCGGGTTCGAACCCGACCGCGGCGGCTGCGTTTTTATGGAGGAAAAACACTAAGGCGCCCGTGTGCTGTGCGATGTCAGTGCACATTAAAGATCCCCAGGTGGTCGAAATTATTCCGGAGCCCTCCACTACGGCACCTTCCTTCCTTTCTTCTTTCACTTCCTCCCTTATCCCTTCCCTTACGACGCGGTTCAGGTGTCCAACGATATATGAGACAGATACTGCGCCATTTCCTTTCCCCCACCCAAAAAAAAACAATTATTTTATATCAGAGACACACGAAGCCTGAAGTCACGCACCGCGAAGTATCTTATCACACGATGGAAACTTTCAGACAAAACATTTCTTCTGAAAATTGGAGCGTAATATTGTCTCTTAGGGACGCAAACGAATCATATGAAGCATTTTTAAACATGTTTAAAAAACACTATTACGCATCTTTCCCGATAAAAACACACCGTGTACATAAAAAGTCGCGTAAACCATGGATTACCAGAGACCTTCTAAAACTCATTCGTGTCAAACATAAAATGTATCAAACTTTCATACACTCTCGTGATGAGCAGAAGTTACGCGAATACAGTCTTTAGGAACAAATTAAATAAATCCATAAAAAATTCAAGAGAAAATTACTACAAACAAATATTTGAGAATTGCTGCCATCACAAAAGTGATATGATGTTGAAAAACCTTAATAAGGTTCTAAATAGGCAAAAGGCAATTACCAACAATGCCTGCATTGTATTGAATGGTACAGAAGTCACTGGCGCAAGCCTTGCAAATAAATTCAATGACTTCTTCATCGAAATAGGCAGCTCAAATCCTTCTCCTGAGCGGCATTGTGCATTACACTTTTACTATAGTCTATTTTTCTCCAGCCTACATGCGCCTCTGAGGTTACTTCCCTTTTTCACGCCCTTAAAAACTGCCACAGCCGCGATGCTAACGACATTGAAATAAGACCGGTTAAACACGTCATTGATATAATTGCCCCTGTACTAGCCCACATCTACAACTGCTCACTTTACACAGGTATTTTTCCCAATAATATGCAAATCGCAAGGGTAATCGCAATCCACAAACATGGTGACAAAAATATTTTTGGCAACTACCGGCCAGTTTTCATACTACAAGTTTTCTCTGAGGGCCTTGAGAAGGCGATCAAAATACGCATTGATAACCTTTCCCAGAAACACCAACTCATATCCAGATACCAATTTGGCTTTAGAAAGAACCGTACAACAGAAATAGCGTTGTTGGCGCAAAAAGAAATGATATTAAAGAAGTTTGAAGATAAATTATTAGTTCTTGGACTATATCTAGATTTTAGTAAGTCCTTCGACTGCGTGAATCACACAATTTTACTGGATAAACTTGAAAGATATGAATTTAGAGGAACTGCTCAAAAACTGATGCACTCATATCTTGAAGGCCGATTACAATTCACTGACATAAGTAATCACAAATCGCGGCTCAGACGTATAGAATCAGGGGTTCCTCAAGGAAGTATCCTTGGGCCCATTTTGTTTTTATCCTACATAAACGACATCGTAAAACTAGACGAAGAATGTGAGTTCATTATTTACGCGGACGATTGTACCGTTTTTTTTTTCTCCGGGAAGGACATGGCAGAAATTGAAAGTAAAGCACCGGCTTTTTGTTGTAATCTGAAAGAATGGTGCAAAAACAATTCATTGATTCTGAACGAATCGAAAACGAAATGCGTGCTATTTCGGGCTCGTGGCTCATCAGTTGATGTTCCGAAGACCGTTGTTTTGGGACCGTATGTAGTAGAAATAGAAAAATGTGTTAAATCACTTGGGGTGATTTTTTGAACATATGTCATGGAATGATCATGTTAACTACCTTTCATGAAAATTATGCAGGGCTGTAGGAATGATAGACCGGTGCCGCCATTTCCTTCCAACTAAACTAAAACGCGTGATTTATTATGCTCTATTCCATTCCAACCTGTGTTATTGTGTTTTGGTGTGCGGCAACACCACTCTAACGAATTTGCAGAAAATTTCCGTTCTCCAGAAACGAGCCCTCCGAGCAGTTGAAAACGTGTCGTTCTCAGAACACACAGCACCATTTTTTCACAAGCACAAGATCATTAAGGCGCAAGACATGTGCGTGCATAAATTACTCTGCTCATACAAAAGGGCCAGTGCAGGTACCTTAGATGTATTTTTTGATTTAGCGCCAATAAAAAGACCTTTGATTAACTACTGTTTTCGTCATCAATCACCTTGGCTAGTTCCATCATCACGAACTAGTTACGGTAAAATGATGACCCAACACACGTTACCAACCATATTAAATCACTATTCGGATGCTTCACAAATAGACATTGAAAAACTATCCCTTAAACGTATTTCCGAGCTGTTCATATAAATTTTGTATACTGCTACCACTACATATTGCACTAATGTAATATGCCTTGTTTGTTTGTTTGCTTTTTGCTGTTTTTCGTTTTCTTTTTCAGTTCCAGTATTTTCTGATGTATACTTCTCTTTTTTTTTCTTCCTCTCTTTCCGCTGTGTATTTTTTCACATAAGAGCATTGTTCGTCGCTGCTAATGGGTGATGGGTGACTAGAGCTTAGTCAAGCCGCAACAAAGCGGCTTTTTCTTCAGTCACCTTTATTTCGCTGTATTTTTCCATGCGAAAAATAAATTGATTGATTGATTGATAAAAAACCTTATCTATTTCTTTTTCGCCTTCCAGATTTTGACGTCGACCCTGCTACCCCGGCTTCAAGACAACTCAATGTGACGTCACGACTTCTGCGCCACTGTTTTTGCCGGTCGAGCTGTAAACAAGTCAAATGAGAGGCAGCGATGGTTGTGAAAGGACGCCCACCATAACTATTTCTTTTTCGCCTTCCAGGTTGGTTCCCCTCCTTCCTGCTTCCTGCCATAGTGCTGTTCCCTGCCCGGTCCTGTGGGCGACCATTTCCATTGTGTCTACCGACAAATAGTTGCCGCGAATTTACTCACCTCTACAGATTTTGACGTCGACCCTGCTACCTTGGCTTCAAGACAACTCAGTGCGACGTCACAGACTTCCGCGCCACTGTTTCTGCCGGCCGAACTGTAAACGAGTCACACGAATGGCAGCGACGGTGGTGAAAGGAAGCCCACCCTATCTATTTCTTTTTCGCCTTCCACGTTGGTAAAACAAATTTCTTCTGCTTAACGTGATGTCGGTTATCACCGCCGCTGCTGCCGTGTTGCTTACTATGACCGTATTCTTTGCTGTGCTCTCGTTGCTGGTGTTGCGCGAAAGTTTTCTTTTCTTTTAAAACGGGTATGTGCAATAGTTCTACCAAAGGCCATCATGCCAGAGATAAGCCCTTCCTGCAAAGAATGCCTACCAAGAGAAGGACGTGCCATCAAGTGTGCCGAATGTGAGTACACGTATCATCTTGGTGATCGACCCGGAATTTCTGAGTCAACATATAAGTGTAAAGGCGATAAAGGCCGTAAGACGTGGCGATGTCCAGATTGTCGCAACACAAAAGCAGAAGACTGACAAATCCAGTATGCAACCTGAACTTGCTAGCTGTTTAGCCGGAATATGTGAAAATCTTGATGCTCTTGCTGGCCGACCTATGAAAGTAGATGAAGTGAAGCTTCCAACTGAACTAATGTCGAAAAAGTATGATGACATACTCGAGTGACAGGTACAACATGCATGGTAAGGAAATCTGTAGTTTGAAGAAACGTGTAAATGCGCTTGAGACAAGCTCTGATGCTAATGCAATTCACTACTTGAAAATGACAGTGCACGACCTCGAATGGCGTAGTAGAAAGTTAAACGTTGAGGTGCGCGGCATACCAGTGACTAAAGATGAGAGCCTGATGGGAAAGATATATGATGTAGCAAACTCCGTGAGCTTACCAGAACTCACATTGAATGATGTTGAAACTATGCACAGACTTCCGTCAAAGCCAGGAAAGGTACCCGGGATCATTGCACATTTTCACGATTCTCAATGTGTGACATGTGGTTTTGAAAAGTGGACAGCTATAAGAGATGCCAAGTTGGAAATTTCAGTGGCCGAGGATATGACGGTTCAAAGTCGTGAGCTGCTGCGCTATGAAAACGGCTGGGCAGATGACAATGGTTACAGCTTCGCTTGGCACCGGAATGGAAAAGTGTTTGTTAGAAAGAAAGAACGTGATCCTTCGATTGTCATTCATTGTGAAGCAGATCTTGACAAACTTTGAAGCAAGTAAATTGTGTTGAAAAGTGGTGTAACTTTTTTTTAAATGCCATCCTTTTTTACTGATCATGTCGATTTGTGTGACTTCAGTAGTTACGTTAATAATATTAACTTATAATGTTGCACCTGCATTCATTTTAATCTGACATCTGGACGAAATAAGCATGACGAACTTGGCTGTTCTTTCGCTGAAGTGTAAAGACGCTTTAATATTATGTTTTCAGAAACTTGGTTTGCCTGCATAGAGGATGTTTATGTCATCCCAACATACAAGTGTTACTATGTGAACCGTCCTGCTAGAAGAGGAGGAGGTGTTTCTATGTTAGTTTTGAATGATTTGGAATCCGAAATGCTTCTTGAATATTGTTCTATCACACCTTGTTATGAAGTGCTTACAGTTAGGTCTGGCACGCGGATATTTTTTGTATGCTATCGGCCACCCGGTAGTAGTTCTACTAAGTTCTCTTCATTTTTAGATTCATTCTTAGAATTTGTAAGTATGAACCAATATCAGTTAATTTTAGGTGGTGACATTAATATTGATACGCTAGCCAATAGTAACACCGCAATAGAATTCAAGAGCCTACTAAACGTTCATTCCTGTGAAAATGTGATCATGTCACCCACTCGGATTACCTCAGAATCTGAAACGCTCTTAGACCTCTTCATCGCAAACTTTAATCCAGAAAGCCTAAAATCTGGTACTATCGTTCACGCTATTAGCGATCACTTCCCAATATTTATATTGTGCCAATATGAGTCTCAATTCTATGCGACAACAAAACGATCATCTTTTCGACCTATAAATGATCGCAAATCATGCGAGTTTAAGCAGCGACTATCTATCGTTAGCTGGGAAGAGGTTTTTGCAGAAAGCGACCCTGATGAAGCATATAAAAATTTTTAGAATATGAGATCTACTATATTTCTTTCCATCTGAAGAAATTGACACAATCAATTGAAATTTGGAAGCCATAGATCGAGGAAGAAATGCTGCAGTTAATAAAGAAACGAGATATACTTTACGAGCTATTTTTGAGAAGCAGGTGTCCTGAAGAGTTGAAAAAGTTCAAGAAATTTAGGAACTTTGTCACTAAACAACCTAGCGTTGCTAAAAAGCAATATATTTTTAATAGCTTTATTTCAATTGAGAGGCGATCTGAAAATGTCTGGAAGGTGTTAAAGTCGATGTTCAGAAACTCCCTGGAACCAACAGCGCAAATTATGCAAGATTGAAATTAGTTAAATTGGGCTGAGTTAGCGAATGCTTTCAACGACTACTTTATTTCTCTTGCTGACTCATCAGATAGGGACGCAGATTTGCCTTATATGATTGGCCGAAACCGTGAAACAAGATTTTTAGAATCGGTTACAATAAATTACGTAGTTACAACATTCTTATCGCTGAATAACAGTAAAACTACAGACGCGGCAGGTTCGCAGATACATCCCATAAAGTTTGTTATCGATTTTCTTGCGCCTTGCCTTGCCCATATCATTAATCTGTGTTTGCTGTCTGGCATTTTCTCGGGTCTTATACAGACAGGGAAAGTTATAGTAGCGTTTGAAAAAAGGAAACAAAAATTAAATGGGAAATTATCGCCCTATACCTATCCTGCCTGTTTTTTTCTAAAGGTTTGAAAAAAGTTATTATAAAACGACTGTCCTCTTTCACTGAAAGATATAACATTGTTACTACAGCTCAGCATGGCTTTTGCAAAAAGAAATCGACAGAATTAGCTCTTCTTGCTCAGAAAGAGTTCATAGTGCAAAACTTTTGGTCAAAAAATCTGACACGCGGATCATTTCTAGATTTCTCAAAAGCATTTGATTTAGTTAATCATTCTGTATTGCTTAAAAAATTGGATCATTATGGAATTAGAGGCAAAGCCCACTTGTTAATTTCTTCGTATTTGCGATATAGGTCCCAGTTCGTTAGTATAGCTGGTTAATGTTCCCAGCTGAAGCCGGTAGTTTCTGGCGTTCCACAAGAGAGTATTTTGGGCCCCTTTCTTTTTGTTCTCTCTTGGGACGTTAAACCCCATAAATCATTAATCAAAATCATCTTGTCTCTATGTTAGTGACATTGCCCACGTCGATAGAACTGCCAAGTAGATAATATATGCTGACCACACTAGTCTGTTTTTTTCTTGTGCTTCAAATGCTGACATGGGCAATCGAGTAAACAAAACCTAGGGAGCAATAAAAGCTTGGGCATTTAACAATCATTTACAAATCAATGTTAATAAAACTAAAGCGGTTATGTTTCACCCGCGTCGAAAACATCGCGTTTCTTCTGATTGAATTAAACAATACCAGAGTAGATATCGTACAGTCTGTAAAAACATTGGGCGTCTACTTTGCAGGCAATATGTCATGGACTGACCGCATTAGCTACATAGTTAACAAGCTTTCCAAAACAGTCGGTATCATGAGCCGCCATTCCTTTAATTTTCCTACAGCGGTTAACATGTTACTCTGCAACTCTTTATTCTCCTCTGTACTTAACTAGTCTTACAGAAACGAATCTTACACATTGTAAGTAAAGTGCCATATTTTCTTCGCACCACAAATCTTTTCCAAAAACAAAACATAATGCCAATAAAATGCATATATGATTATAGGCTGTGCCATAAATGTAAACTCGCAATAATGAAAAACAATGACGCGTTGATTAATCTGGCTGGTTTAGAGAAAAACAAAACAGTGTATGATATGCACAGCATAGAGCCTTGGAATAAGACATATCGTACTAATTATGGCCATGAGATGTTGGAATAAACTTTACCTAAGTTATTGAACCAGCTGCACTGCCGTGACAATCTTGACTTGTCCGAAGTTTGTCTACAAGAATTGTGACAAAGATTCATGTAGGTTTATGTTGCTACTTTGTGAGCACCACCCTTCCGCCACCCCTTCCTGTAGTGTTTTTTTCTGCGTGCTGCATTCTGATTTTATTTTTATTTACAAGTATATATGTATTATATGATGCATATGCTTTCATGATGTTCCCCATTTTTTCCTTTATTTGTTCTTTGTTCTCGTGCTTCCGCCACCGTCAATGCTGCTGTGTAAAAGAGAAGTCAGGATCCCTCAAGCTGTTTATACAGCTTTTTCACTGGCCTTCCTCACAACACTTTGCTGCAAAATCAACTTAAACTGAAGGCGGGCAGGTTTCAAGTCACCTTCGGGTCTAGCTTAAAACGGACTTACTGCGTTTTAGAGCGAAAGCTTTACTACGCCAGCCAGCGAGCCACTTCGGCTCGTCGCGTGATATGCCGATGTTTCTCTGTCAGTGGTCGTGCCCATTCATTTCTGTTAACAACGATAATCTTGATCTGGTGTTTAGACAAAACTGGCGATAAGGTCTTGTTTTTTCCGTTTCAGATTGTTGCTGTTTCACTCTTCTGTGAATAGGCATGCTGTCCCGTTTTACATCGCCCACGAGCCATTCCCCTTCGTTGTTCAAAGATGCTTATGGTATCTGTAATTGGCTCGCCTTACATGCTTAGCGTCACGTCTACTTGTGAATGCCAAAGTATCCGGTAAACTTGGCATCTGTACATTTGTAAATAATTTTTTTCTAATCACGACAGAACGAAGCGAGGAAGAGACAACGCGCTCAAGAGACGCCAGATGAACGCGCCGCACGACTCGATAAGCGTCGTAACGAAGATGCAGCTAGAAGTCTTTCCACGTCCCGGAGTGGCTCTTCAACTGCGGAAGAGACCGCCTTGAGCTCTCGAGAGCGTCGGAATGAGACGATGCGTAGACGACGTGCTGAGGAAACGAAGCTTTCGCAATTCAACTAGGGTTAACCAGAGCTAAACCAAAGCCAATTTTTTCCAACAACGAAGCCCGACGGAGCGACGTCTCGAGCAGGGTCGCGTCGTTTGAGTTCGCGTGCTACGCCACAGATGTGGAATTTTCAGACGCACATTCAATGCCGAAGATTCCGCGACCGCCCTTTCGTGATTGGGAAAATCCGATGGAACTCTGTGATAATTATTTCATCCCCGCTTCAAGAACGCCATGCGGAAGCTGCTCGTCACGCTGCCTCTCCATGAAAGCGCAGACGACCGCGAACAAGCTGTGCCCTCGCTGCTGCAACTGCTAATGGATTTATGGATCTGACACTTCCCAGATGGTTACCGGGATCTGGTTCGGATACCGCAGTCGACGTTGTGTCGCGATGTTCGAAAGGTCACGTTTCGCCATGCATCTGCACCCGATGGCTCAGTCGACAGCTGCAAGGCGTCTGGTGCGGGCGCCGGTGGCGCCACCTCGCGCATGCAGAGTGAACTACGAATGGCACAAAATGGCCTCAGAGATAATCCGCACCAGCTGGGGCGCGTAGGTGATCTCGGAGGCCTTTGGTGTATAAGCGTAACGGACGTATCATGAGCCATTAAAGGCTTTCGCCTTAATATAGAAACATCCCACATGAAAATGACTGCTACTAGAGCGTGAGGTGATGCCTTCCACCAGTGCGTTGTTCCACTTGTAAACATGAATACAGGCTTGTGCTAAAAAACTGATGCACTGGTAAATGCAAATGCCTATTAAAGTGAATTTTCAAGATTTGTCAGTGAAGTGACGTGGCCATCTATTTTATCTCCCCGCTGAAACAACATCCACAAGACTGCTCAATTCAGCAAGATTGATTTACATTCATCGTGTAGATCCATTACAGAAATTAGGTGTTCTGAACAGTGCGCAGTGGGGTGCACAGCCCGAGCATTCATTCATCCATGAGCGCAATGCCGCAAGATTGCTGGCCTCCATCTGCCTGTCTTGCAACCACTGAAAATTGTACATGTGGAAAGCAATATGCAGCAATTCTATCGCCACCTACACAACACACATATTGTCTCTGATGGCTAAAGAGTGTCACAAATTTTATAGGGCATGATGAAATTTACTTACCTAGTATAGTGACACCCTATCTGTACGGTTAAGGTAGCCATAACAGTTTGCATGGCATCAGCTATCATGAAGGTAAAATTATAATATTTCCTTTTGTACGACAAGGTACGACAACTCACAGATCAAAACGAGGAACACAACTGAGTGGGCCTTTGGCGTGTGAAAGCGGTGGCTCCCTTGTTTGGCTGATGACGACGAAGAAGGATCCTCATGAAGGATCCACAGCTTCGGATTGTCTTCATGTACAACCTTTTAGGTAAAGTTCCGAGACTGAGACCATTAAAAAATGCGTGTAACAGTTACATCATTTGTGCAGCACCCGTTCGAAATTGTCTATCTTGTAGTCTATACACCGCTTCCAACGCTTCTTGATGTCTTGGAAACAGTTCGAAAACACTTCTTTTGGCACAGCTGTCAGCTCCTGTGTCGTGGCGTCTTCAATGGCTTCCACGCTCTCCATCCAGCGACCTTTCAGGGCTCTCTTCATACGAGGAAACAGGCGAAAGTCGCAGGGGGAGAGGCCAAACTAGTATGGCGAATGGGGAAGTACAGTAATGTTGTGCTTGTCGAGAAATTTTTTCACGCTAAGAGCAGTATGCGGCCTTGCGTTATCGTGGAGAAGGCTCCATTGTCCAGATGCCCATAAGTCAGGGCGTCACAGTGCATCCCGCATGTGTTGGAGCATGCGGATATAGATCCTTATTCAATGTCTGCCCTTGTCGGACGAACTCGTGGTGTATGACACCTCTGACATGGAAAAAATCTACATCAGCAACGTCTTTGTTTTGGTCTTCTGTCGCCGCACCTTTCTCGACGCCGGAGAGCTTGTGGACCGCCATTCGGCGATGCGCCTCTTTGTTTGAGGATCGTATATAAGACACCATGTTTCGTCATCAGCAGTGATGCTGTAGACGAATACAGCATCCCTCTGCCTAGGAGAGCAAATCAGCGCTCACTGATGCTCGCGTGTCCTTCTGGTCCTGTGTGAGGGAGTGCGGCAAAAGTATGGCATTCAGTTTTCGTTCCCCCAAAATCTCACAAAAAACTTGGTGGCATGTTGTCTTACTATTGTCGAGAGCATCTGATCGCATGCGGACTGTAACGGTGCAGTCTTGCTGTACGATTTCCTTGACCGGAGCAACGTTGTTTTCATTCTATGAGGTTGAAAGGCGCCCCTGCCTTGTGTCGTCTTCCACCGATGTTCTCCCCCGAAAAGAACGTCTTGTGTCACTCGAAAACTCGCGCCCCCGATAATATCTCGTTGCCGCAAGAGCCACAAAGGAACTCATACGTCTGTGTGGCTGTCTTGCCAAGCTTCACACAGAATTTTATCTTTACACGCTGTTCGGGGTGGACCTCCATCGCTCCACATTCGCTCAGAGTAGAATGCGCAAACGGCTAGTGACAACGTTGATGAATGGATGGATACGGCTGAACCCTTTAAATCGGGCGGTGGCTCAAGCCATCTTGTCATGACTTACGAAATTTTGCTCTTCTCTTGATTTCAGCCACCAATCAGATAACCTTCTCTTGGTTATTTCTACCCGCGTATTTTTAACAGTACTGCCATCTAGCGGCTGCCACGGCAATGGACATAAATAGCTCAAGTTATCCCGAAAAAAATGGCCCTACACAAACGCACGAACATTTTCTGCGGGAATCATCTCTAACAAAATTAATGTCTCGAAACTTTACGAACAAATGTTGTAGCTCCGTCATGCAGCTCCACTAACATGAATAGTGCCACTAATCAAATCAAATCATATTTTATTTTCCAGAAAGTATCTGGATGGTCACCTGGGCTAAAAGCTGTACGAACAGCTTGACGAAGGCCCAGGAAACCATTACATGGCAGCAGCAGACAAAACGAAATAACAATTAATGAACAATACAGTAGTGGTCGTCAATAAATAAATAGAAAAGAAATTATACAGCGTATGCATGAGAGCAACACAGCAGAAATAAGATAACAGAATGTTTATCAATAATGAGTGAATGCAAAAAAAAAGAGTACAGTGATGACAGACATTTTCTCAGATGACATAAGAATAAATACAGATTACATTTTCACAAAGTATATTCGCAGTTGTTTTGGACTAAATCCAGCAGTATCTTTATATTTATTTAGAAAAAATGGCACATTGTGAGCCAAGGATTGCAGCTTGTAATCAGTTCGAAACTGTGGTAAGGACCAAGTGTCAGTACAACGAGTGTTAACTTTTGGTGTACGATATTCAAGGGAAGCAAGTTGTGTCAAGAAATTACTCATGCCTGTGGAAGAAAAGTATGTTATTTGTAACAAACGAAATTCATATATATTATTTACACGGATCATATTGAAAGATGCTATTGTGGAATTAACACTTGATGTTGGTTCGGTGTTTGCGATAAGACGAACAATTTTCCTCTGCAAAACGAGAAGCTTGTTAATATTTCTTTTAGTTGTTGTTGCCCATACCAGTGTACAGTAGTTAATATGAGAAAGAAATAGAGCGTAATATATTTGTAGTTTAGCGCTTGTGGGAAGAAATGTGCGGCAGCGTGAGATTACGCCAGTAACAGCAGACAGTTTTCTAGAGATATAAATAATTTGAGCGTCCCATTTAAGATGGGCAGAAAAATACACACCGAGAACCTTATGCTCGCTGACTATTTCTATATGCTGGTCTTGAAAAACGAATGAATTCACCGGAGGAACTGTTTTATTCTGAGCACGAAAAATAACGGCTTTGGATTTAGTTGGGTTTACTTTGATTTTATTTACTCTAGTCCATGCCGATAGTTTAGTAAGGATTTCATTGCATTTTAACTCTAGTGCGCTAATATTACTCCCAGAAATAAGTAAGGTGCTATCATCAGCATAGATTATGAATTTAACTGTGGTGTCAATATTTACGATATCATTGATAAAAGTATTAAATAAAAGGGGCCCCAATATACTTCCTTGTGGCACGCCACATACTATTGGTAAGAATGATGACCTTTGGTTGTTAATACATACGCACTAGTACCTATTTTCTAAGTAGGATTTAACTAAAGCCAAAGCTGTACCACGAATTCCGAGAACACCACGAGAACACTCTACCTCCCGCCTGCCGACGGGCGAAGCGATACTCTGAGGTGGAAGCACGGGAGCTACTGACCCAGAAGAGCTTCGATTAAGGCACTACTGCATGTTTCCCCTCCTGTCATGCACATCTTTTGGTGTCGCTCTTGTTAAAAACCATTCTACCTGCCAGCATAATAATGGTCGAGGCATCAAGCATGCAAGCAAGGGGCCTATTAGCCAAGCAAAGGAAGGTTCTCTTGGGGCAGAGCTGTGTATTTGTCGACACCGAACGACGCCCTCAAAACCATACAGGTGTGCAAATAAGGTGCAGTTATACAGGTGAACGCGCCATAGAGCATTTTGTGAAAGCATCCAGACTGCATTCCGATTTCTCTGAAGTTTGGCAGGTGATTAATTGGGGGCCTCCCAGACTCTTTGCATTTGCTGTCATTTTAATTCTTCTTCAAGCTGCTGCTTTAAAGCTCACTTCTTTTTGTCGTACGAGTTCTAGCTCTTGTATTCGACTTTTGAAGACATTTTGCTGTTTCTCGTCACACCAGCATCCTACCTGCCACCCCATTAATGGCCGAGACGTTATACACGAAAGCATGATGCCTATTATCCAAGCCAAAAGAGGTTGTGTTCTTGACCGTTGGTCAAATGCGTGAAACATGGTAGACAAGACAGAGCCTCAGTCCGGCCTATTTTCTTTCTGCATGTGTATGTTTCGCACCTTCACCAAATATGAACATTTACCAACCAGCATAAAAGGACGTTCTTTCAAAGGTTCTCTTGTGGCAGCACTGCGTATTTCACAACACGGAACAAAGCCATCCAAACTATACATGTGTGCAGATAAGTTGCAGTTAGATGAACTCGTCGTATAGCAATTTTGTGGAACCATCGAGACAGCATTCTGGTTTCTCTAAAGTTTGGCAACTGGTTAATTGGGTGCTTCTCGCACCCTTTGCAGTTGTTCTAATTTTTCTTTTTCGAGCTGCCGTTTTTGCAGCTCGTTTCTTTTTGTCGCAAGAGTTATAGCTCTTGTACTCGACTTTGGAAGACCTTCTTTTTGTGTTGCTCGTCACACCACCATGCTACCTGCCACCCTATTAATGGTCGAGACGTCCGAAAGCAAGCATAATGCCTATTAGCCAACTGAAAAGCGGCTGTCTTCTTCATCCTAGTTCAAAGGTGTGAAACATGGTAGACGGCACTGAGAGCCTCAGTCCCGTCTACTTTCCTTGTGTCTGTGTCCAGAGAGACCTTTGGCCACAGACGAACACTTACCAACTAGCTTAACAAGGCGTTTTTAAAGGGTCCTCTTGGGGCAGAGATGGGTATTTGTCAACACTGAACGAAGCCCTCAAAACCATACAGATGTGCAAATAAGCTGTAGTTATGTGAACTCGCCGTGTAGCAATTTTATGAAAGCATTCAGACAGTATTCAAATTTCTCCGAAGTTTGGCAACTGGTTAAAGGAGGGCCTCTTGTACACTTCACAGTTGCTCTCGCTTTCTTTCCGGCTGAAGAATTTTCATTTGGGGCGCTGTTGTCGAAGCTCATTTTGATGTCTTTTGATTTCCAGGTTTTTATATTCAGCTTGGAAAGCCTTCTTCTTCCTGCATTCTGCTAGGCCATTTGGTGGTCTTTCTCCAGCGGCCTAACACGAATGTCGTGCTCTTCTTGCAGAAGAGCGGCTCGGAAAGGACCATCTGCCCTATGCGCCCTAAACTCTCACCAGCAGCCACTGCTGCAGCTGTGGCACAGTTGGCATCAGTTTCGGAGGCAGCTGTACTAGAAGCAGCATCAGGCCGCACAATAGGCGAAGAGATGTCGTCGTCCTCAGCTGCTTCTGGAACTGCTGCAGCGGTCCCACTTGTGTCAGAAGCAGCCACCGATGGCCGTGATTGAACTAAAGCAGGGCTGCATCGTTCCCATCGGTCCTCTGTAATAAATAAAAATACAAAATGTGAGAGACAAACTCAATCCACGTTCCTAACATACTGCTTGCCTCAGCGACACATAAAAGATTCAGAGCAACATTGCTTATTCTGACTTCAGATGGCAACCTTGCACCAAATATCACATGAAATTTGCCACAGTCCTTTTGTGTTGCACCATCACAGACGGCCATTCTTGTAACCAGTGTTCCAACTGCATGCACTGCCCTTTTTTCAAAGGTGCCGTGTTAGAAAAGAAGCTTGCTCAGCTGATGATCTTCTGTCTTTAGGTAGTGCCAAAATAAGGTTTTTCGCAGATTATTGCGTTTTATACAGAGAAGGCACTAACCTAGGTGGTGCATGTACTCTTCAAAATAACCTTAAAAATAATGAAACATGGTGTAAGAAATTCGGGGAGGGGAGGGGAGGGGGCAGTTTGTTGACCTATAGCGCGGTGAGGCGAAAACCTTTAGCGTGCGTTGTTGCTTGTCACTAATGTGTGGTTAAGATGTTACTTAAATACACAATTGTTTGAGAATCTTAAATTCTTGAGACACTGGAGGGTGTTTGGGAGGCATCCGTCTGAATCGAAGCGTTTCCGCAAACACTCTGCAGTTTCCTAGACAAGGAGAACTGCACATGCGCTGGCAAGAAGTAGCGTAGTCGACAGCACGCCCGGCAGCGGAACGGAAGAATGGAGGTTTGAATCCAATCGTGCATGAAAATTTTTTTATCGAGTTGAAGAGCGTAACGGACGTACGGACGGTATAACGTCAGTGTAGTTGTCGTGACTTTCGGTTGGCGATGATACGGATGGACAGGATTTGGCCTGGAGTATGAGCTATTAAAGGCTTTGGCCTTAATATCTCGCTTATGAAAATAAATGTTGACAAAAGTAAAGTGATGGGAATCACACGTTCGATTATACAAACACTGTGGTGCTCATACTCCCTTTATGACAGCTCACTCGCTCAAATTCACAAGTATAACAACCTTGGTGTTCAAATAACAGAAGATCTGTCCTGGAAGGCGCACACTGAATATATTGAAAACTAAACATTTTAACAGATTTACCTGTCTGGTTGGGTTTGAAGACATACAATAAACTGCACACCTCCAACCAAAAATGTTAACTTTAACCCTGTTAATGTTAACATTTTTGGTTGGAGATGTGCAGTTTATTATAAACATTTAATATATCACTAATGACGCCAACCGCATGCTTGGTTTCATCCGTCGCTACTTTTCCCTGGCCCCCGCCCCTCAAAAATTGCTGCTGTGTAAAACTCGTCTTCTGAATGAGCCCGTCCGCGGTTACGTCGAGGAGATGAAGCGCCTATTTCGCCACGCCGACCCCGAAATGACCGAGGAAAAGAAAGTTCTATTTTTAATGCGCGGCGTAAAAGAACAGCTCTTTGGCAGCCTCGTCCGCCAGCCACCAAAAACAGTCGCGGAATTCATGAAAGAAGCCAGCATGATTGAGAAGACGCTCGACGTCCGAGCTCCGCAGTACAATCGCCCTTCCTCTGCCTGTGCAATCCGATCGGACACGACGGCCACCACCAGCGACAGCTTGCGGGAAGTTATCCGTGAGATCGTCCGAGAGAGGAGCTGCGCCGATTACTGCCATCCTCCCCACAGCCACAAGCAGAGAATCTGATGGATATGGTACGGGAAGAAGTGCAACAGGCACTTGGCACCCCGACGACCACAAAACCCCAGACCATGACCTACGCCGCTGCAGTAAGGACTGCTCAGCCCCAACGACAACCCCTACGTCCTCCCCGAGATGAGCCACTTGTTCCACCACGCCGCCTCCCAGCCCCCGCCCACCCAGCCTATGACCGACGCTCAAGCCCCAGGAAATGCGACGCCTGGAGGACTTTCGACAACCGGCCGTTGTGCTTCCATTGCGGTGAGGCCGGCCATATTCTTCGTCACTGCCCGTACCGACGCATCGGTCTTCGAGGATTTGCCGTTAACGCCCCACGACCACGCTTCGGACAACATCCGCAGGAAATCGACGAGTACCTGCGTCGAGAGGAGTACACGGCGAACCGCTTTTCGCGCTCACCATCGCCGTCAACCTCGCGCTTTGCGTCGCCACGCCGCAGCTACGCAGACGCGGTACGAAGAAGGTCTCCCAGCTCCCGTAGGGGAAACTAAAGGCAGCAACCCCTCGAGGTGAGGTTGCTCACGAGCGAAACGCCGCAGATCCTCCACCGACCACGCGCTATGAAGACGCTGCACCCGTGACGCCGCATGAAGAACCGACACACGCTGCACCGACGCCGCACACAGTGAGAACCCCGACCACGACGCAAGCTGCCTTCAAAACGGCGCCGCCACCCAGAACAGCTTCGACAACACACCCCACCCGCGACTCGCATACGCGACGAAGCCGTGACACGACGCCGAGAGCAACATGCAATGCAAGAGCCAGGACCTCCAACTTAGAAGTGACTATCGACGGCCGGAAAGTTACCGCTCTAGTCGACACATGAGCCGATTACTCGGTGATAAATGGAACATTCGCGGCGCAGCTGAGAAAAGTCACAACGGCTTGGGACGGCCCACAAAGTCGCACCGCAGTGGGCCACCTCATTACGCCATCAGGACGATGCACAGCGCGAGTGACTGTCAAGGGACATACCTATCCTGCGACATTTGTTGTGCTACCGCACTGCTCCCGCGAAGGGATCTTGGGTATGGATTTCCTTAATGAGCATCAGGCGATCATCGACCTGCCCAAGCTGATCACGCTTTCGACGGACGAAGCCATCGCTTCGATGAAAACTCGGGAAAATCACGTTGCCCTAAGTGTCCTGGAGGAAAAAGTGAGCGTCCCAGCCCGATGAAGCGTTATCGTGACCGTAGGCGCCACGAAAGCCATTAACGCTGAAGGCATCATCGAGGGGAACATGCAGTTGCTTCTAGACTGAGGAATCAGCATCGCAAGAGGAATCGCACATTTCCACAATGGCCAGGCCGAAGTAGTTCTAACTTCAGCGAAGAATACGGGCACATTATCAGAGGAACGGCGATTGCTTTCTTCTACGAAATATCTGACGTACAGGACTCCTTCGCCCACTCCAACCCCTCCGCCGAAGATTCGCCTGACCAAGAGAACTCGCCCACTTTGGACATCAACCCAGCCCTGCACCGGAACAGACAAGACCAGATCTGCAATCTGCTTCAAAGCTACAGTGAGTGTTTTTCGACATCGCTGAAGGTGCGACAGACGCCAATTGCCAAGCATCGCATTATAACGGACCAACACGTCTGACCTCTCCGTCAAAGCCCCTATCGTGTGTCACCGCGAGAACGACATGCCATCAAGGACCAACTCGAAGAAATGCTTCTCGACGACGTCATCCAGCCTTCAAACAGCCAATGGGCGGCACCAGTTGTTCTAGTGAGAAAGAAAGACGGCGCACTTAGATTGTGCGTGGATTACCACCGCTTGAACGACCTAACAAAGAAGGACATCTACCCCCTCCCCAAATTGACAGCACACTGGACCGCCTCTGCAACGCCAAATATTTCTCATCGATGGACGTCAAGAGCGGCTACTGGCAAATTGAGGTCGACGCAAGAGATCGCGAGAAGACAGCATTCATAACTCCGGATGGGCTGTTTGAGTTCAAGGTGATGCCATTTGGTCTCTGCTCCGCACCAGCGACGTTTCAGCGAGTAATGAATACAGTGCTGGCAGGCCTGAAGTGGCAGATTTGTCTGGTATATTTAGATGACGTCGTTGTCTTCGCCTCGAACTTTGAAGAGCATCTAAAGAGACTTCGAACAGTACTAGACGCAATCAAGTCGTCTGGCCTAACCTTGAAAGCAGAGAAATGCCACTTTGCCTACAAAGAGCTGCTGTTTCTAGGCCAAATCGTTAGCAAGGAGGGAGTACGCCCAGACCCGCAGAAAACGGCTGCTATTAAACAGTTTCCACCGCCGGCCGATAAGAAAGCAGTGCGCAGATTTCTCGGACTGTGCGAATATTCCCGACGATTTGTGAAAAACTTTTCGCGCATCGCCGAGCCCCTGACCCAACTGACGAAGGCAGACATGCTGTTTAAATGGGAAACGCCGCAAGCAGAAGCTTCCAAGGAACTTCAGCGTCGTTTACAGTCCCCACCGATCCTTGCGCATTTTGATGAAAACGCCGATACAGAAGTTCATACCGACATAAGCTGCGTGAGACTAGGCGCCGTCCTTGTTCAAAAAAGTGACAGGCTGGAGAAAGTCATCGCATACGCTAGCCGTACCCTTTCCAATGCCGAAGATAACTATTCGACAACTGAGAAGGAGTGCCTTGCCAACATCTGGCCTACGTCGAAATTCCGCTCCTACCTCTACGGACCACCGTTCAAGATGGTCAGCGACCACCACGCGCTCTGCTGGCTTGGCAATTTGAAGGACCCCTCTGGCCGACTCGCTCGATGGAGTCTGTGTCTCCAGGAGTTTGACGTCACCGTCGTTTACAAGTCCGGACGCAAGCACTCTGACGCCGATTGCCTCTCACGAGCCCCTGTAGATACACCACCGCCGGACGACGATGAGGACGCCTTCCTAGGACCCATCAGCCCCAGCTCTTTTGCTCAGCAGCAACGCTCGGACCTCGACCTAAAAGGCCTCATCGACTACCTGGACGGCAAGGTTTCTTCACCGCCGCTTCATTCAGGCGAGGACTGTCTTCCTTCTGAGTGCAGAATGAGGTCCTTGTGAAGAACTTTACAGAGAGCAAAACAGCCTACCTCCTTGTTGTACCTGCTTGTCTCCGCGAAGAAGTTCTAAAGGCTTCACACGACGAGCCGACAGCTAGACGTCTCGGGTTTACTCGCACCCTCCGCCACATTCCAGAGAAGTATTACTGGCACCCACTGTCTGCCGATGTCGCACACTATGTGAAATCCTGCCGAGATTGTCAGCGACGAAAGACCCCTCCCACACGACCAGCAGGATTCCTGAACACCATTGAACCTCCCTCAAGGCCCTTTCAGCAGATCGGCATAGACTTGCTTGGCCCTTATCCAACGTCATCTGGAAATAAGTGGATTATTATAGCGACCGACTACCTGACCCGCTACGCCGAGGCGAAAGCCCTACCGAACGGAACAGCAGCAGAAGTCGCCAAATTTTTCGTGGAATGCATTCTTCTTCGACACGGTGCCCCCGATGTGCTCATCACGGACAGAGGAATAGCATTCACGGCGGAACTAACGCAAGCGATCCTGCGTTACAGCCAAACCAGCCACCGGAGGACAACTGCATACGATCCGCCGACCAACGGACTGACCGAGCGCCTGAACAAAACCATCGTCGATAGGCTCGCCATGTATGTCGATGCCGAACACAAAACCTGGGATGTCATTCTGCCTCACGTCGTCTTCGCCTACAACACCGCAGTGCAGGAGACCACCCAGATGACGCCTATTAGGCTCGTCCATGGCAGGGAGGCCACGACCACGCTAGACGCCACGCTGCCCAACATTACAGAAGAAGAGAACGTCGACGTTGCCGCCTACCTTCAACGCGCAGAAGAAGCTCGAAGGCTTGCCCGATTACGGTTCAAAGATCAGCAGCGGTCCGACGCCAGGCGCTACAACCTACGAAGACGCAATGCGGAATACAAGCCAGGAGACCAAGTCTGGGTATGGACACCCATTCGCCGCCGTGGATTTAGTGAAAAGCTTTTGCGCCGCTTTTTCGGGTCGTACAAGGTTCTTCGTTGGCTAGGTGAACTGGATTATGAAGTCATCCCTGACGCAATGACTGCATCCCAGCGACGCCGCGTACAACCAGAAGTTGTCCATGCAGTCCGTCTGAAGCCGTATTATGACCGCTAATGGTCGCTGCTTTTCCATGCTCTATATTCGCAAGATCCGTTTTGTTCTCTCACTAGTCGCATATTTGTTTTAATGCATCGGGTCGATGCTTCTTTGAGAGGAGAGTAATGCCGCGAATATTTGCTGTTTTTTTTTCAAATCTGCCGCCACACCACTTTATCGCGTTGTTTGCGACGCAAGACGCGACGAGATTTATCTCGATTGATCGCAGCCAGGCAGAGTTGATCCTACGTTGTTCCGGAATGTTCTAGTAACTTTGCACGCTTTATCTCGAAAGTTCGCTATCAGCTTTAAATTGAGCACGGCCGACAGCGGGGGGCATTCTGCTCGACGACTGCCGAGCACGCTTGTCGCTTCGCCGCAGTCGAGTGATTCAGTCCATTTTGGGTGCAAGTCAGCCAAATAATCAGTTTTCTTTTAGAAGGCCCTTTCGTCCGTCTTCATCGCTGCTTCGACTGCCGTCACCACTACGCATGATAATTTATATATATATATATATATATATATATATATATATATATATATATATATATATATATATATATATATATATATATATATATATATATATATATATATATATATATATATATATAGGCCCTTAGCTCTTTAAGTCGGCGGTCCGACATCATCATCAAGCCTGCGGACAAAGGTGGCGCGATCGTCGTTATGGACAAGACCGAATACTTAAAAGAAGGTTTCCGACAATTGGAAAATAAACAATTTTACACCGAACTCACCAGCGACGCCACAGAAGACTTCCAAGTAAAAATTACCAGTGAGATAAAATCTCTCCTCCAAAAACAAAAGATATCCCAGGACATGTTTAAAGCAATGAAGACGGTCAAACCAGTCCCTGGGCGGTTCTACCTCCTCCCGAAAAATCACAAACTAAACCGTCACGGTCGTCCCATTGTCTCAAGTAATGGCACACTCACCGAAAAAATTTCTGGCGTTCTCGACTTTTTACTCAAGGACATTATACCAACTATCCCCGCCTACGTCCAAGACACTAATCACTTCCTCAGAGTGGTGTCTAACATTGAAAGTCCCGATGAGTGCTTATTGGTCACAATGGACGTGACGTCTTTATATACAAATATCCCGCACTCAGACGGCATACGCGCGGCGGTGGATGCATACCTGCGGACGGATCCTCCGGTTCACCTGGATGGGGAAACTCTCGCAACTATTCTGGGTTTAGTACTCAATTACAACCACTTTGAATTTGAGGGAAGGCACTTTCTTCAGGAGTACGGTACGGCGATGGGGACCAGGATGGCACCTGCCTATGCCAATATATTCATGGTGGATCTCGAAACACAATTTCTGGACACTCAACCTTCGAAGCCACTCCTGTACAAGCGTTTTCTGGACGATATCTTCCTCATCTGGCCTCACGATGAAGCTAGCCTATTAACATTTATAGGGAACTACAACAAATTTCACCCATCGATATCGTTCACCCACAGCATCTCCAAAACATCTATAAACTTCTTGGACGTGACAATACAGAAAAAAGGAAACGTACTTAAGACAACGCTCTACAGAAAGCCCACCGACCGCCCGCAGTATCTACATTTTAAGAGCAGCCACCCGCACCACTGCAAGACGAGCATACCTTACTCTCAGGCTCATAGATACCGACGGATATGCTCTGAGCTCGATGACTTTGACCGCCATGCTGAACAACTGAAGACAAATCTCTTACTGAAAAAATATCCCGCTTCCATCGTGGAAGACGCTATTCGGAAAGCTCGCGGTCTAGACAGAAATAAAATACTGAGTCCCCAAAACTTCCAGCAAGGTGAAAGGCAAACCAACCTCGTTCTCACACATTCATCAAACATGCCACGCGTGAACAAAATCCTCTCAAAACATTTTAACATTATCCAGCAAAGCAGTCACCTGTCCCGCATTTTTAAGCAGCCACCAAGAGCGGTATACCGGCGCAGCAAGAACCTCAAGGACATTTTAGTTAAATCCAGAACATCGCCCAATGCTAACCCAAACCCCGGGTGTCAACCCTACCGAAAACCACGCAGTAAAGTTTGCTGTCACATGCTGACAACAGGAATTGCAAAAGGTACCTTCTCTGACTTTACTTTCACAATCAAAAAAACTCTAAATTGCGACAGTGCAAATGTGGTCACATGCTTCACTGCAGCGTGTGCGGCATGCAGTACATCGGACAGACAGAAACTTCGTTCAGGTTGCGATTCAACAACCACAAGGCCCACGTTCACACACTGCCAAACCTACCCTTTTCTAAGCACCTATGTCTGCCACAGCACTCATTTGAAAGCATCCGGGTCATCCTCCTACAGTCGGGTTTTCAAACCGGCCGCCAAAGAGAACAAAGGGAATCGTATTTCATACATAAATTTCGGACATTAACCCACGGCATTAATGAGAACTTGGGCAATTTTGCCTTCCTCAAAAACCTTTCCAATTGAGAAAGAAGCTCCCGTCTGTTATTTTCCATTTGTTTTCCTTTTATCCTGCTCACCATGCGCCCCCCCCCCCCCCCCCCTCTTCTTTACTCCATGCCGGTTTCCCTTTTTCCTCCTTGTCCTCCAAGCTCCCTTCTCGGAATTGTCAGCGGTGGGACGCGCGGCGCAGGCGCCCTCTGACGAACCGCCGGTGGTTGCTTTCTGCGGCGGCTAGTTGCGGGATCGGGTTTCGACACGGCGTCTGGACGACCGCTTTTCCGCCGCTGAGGCGACACGCTGCCCTCGTAACGGTCACTGGTGCCTCTTGAACAAGGCGTAATGATGCGGCCTTGACAGCTGACAGTAAATTACATTACAAGAGTTCTTAACATCTGCACCGCTGGGGAGCGGGTCATGCTATGTGCGCCTTTGTGTTTTGTTTCAGTGTATTCTGGTGTTTTCCTTTTTGTTCTTTTCTTGTTTTCTGTGTTTTCGTTATTTTCCCCTTGTGCTCGAACTTCTCGCTTCCGCAGAGGGAAACCTTTCTTGCTTTAGTCTTCTCGGCGAAAATCCAGCTCTGCTGCATGTCTGTCACCTCTGTATATTAACTAGCTTTTTTTAACTTGTTTCGCATCCATTCTCCTTTCCCCTTAGTGGACGCAGACATAGAGAAAGAGAGAGAAAGTGCCTCCTCTCCCTCTGCATTTAGGACCGTAAATGCGCACATCTGTGTATTCATTCGACTTTACCCTGATGAAGGACGGTCCACCGTCTGAAACCGTTGGTGAATAAACCTAGATAATCGAACCACTTGTGACCTTTTCACTGTGCATATATATATATATATATATATATATATATATATATATATATATATATATATATATATATAGGCAAATGAAATCAGGGACTCGATTGACAAACATATGAAGGAAGTGAATAGTCACCGCAACCAAGGTGTACAGGGGCATGTGTTTTTAATTTATTAGTAGTGCCAAACAATTAGTTTTAAAAAAATTACAAATTACTTATAAAGCAGCAGAAAAAACATTCCGCTATGCACCTTGATTTCGGTGACTTTTCGCTTCCTTCATATATATATATATATATAGGCAAATGAAATCAGGGACTCGATTGACAAACATATGAAGGAAGTGAATAGTCACCGCAACCAAGGTGTACAGGGGCATGTGTTTTTAATTTATTAGTAGTGCCAAACAATTAGTTTTAAAAAAATTACAAATTACTTATAAAGCAGCAGAAAAAACATTCCGCTATGCACCTTGATTTCGGTGACTTTTCGCTTCCTTCATATATATATATATATATATATATATATATATATATATATATATATATATATATATATATATATATATATATATATATATGTGTGTGTGTGTGTGTGTGTGTGTGTGTGTGTGTGTGTGTGTGTGTGTGTGTGTGTGTGTGTGTGTGTGTGTGTGTGTGTGTGTGTGTGTGTGTGTGTGTGTGTGTGTGTGTGTGTGTAAAAAACGAATGTTTACAATGCGTTAGTCGAGACAGCATCCTTGAACTTTACATGGTCCATAATGGTGACGATGGAAGAGGGCAAGTGGTTCCAGTCCGAGGCAGATTTTTGGACGAATGAGTTTAAGAACTGGCCAGTCCTGCACTGTATAACATAAACCTTTAGGTGGTGATCTCTGCGAGAAGATAAGAAAAATGGAGGAGTTAACTGAGATGCCTTGAGGCTATTGTTAGTGTAATATATTTAATGAAAATTGCACAGGCGAGAAATGCGGAGTCGTATGGAAAGATCTGGAAGTTTGTGTTTTTCCATTTGGGAAACACGGCTGTGACGTGAGTAATTAGACATTATAAATCTCGCAGATCGGTTTTGAACTGTTTCCAGTAAACAAATGCGAGCGTTAGTCTACGGAGCCCACACTGAGGCAGCGTACTCAAGCTTTTAGCGCACGAGGCTTACACGCACACAGACGCACACGCACACGCCCGCACGCACGCACACGCCCGCACGCACGCACGCACACGCCCGCACACACACACACACACACACACACACACACACACACACACACACACACACACACACACACACACACACACACACACACACACACACACACACACACACACACACACACACACACACACACACACACACACACACACACACACACACACACACACACACACACACACACACACACACACACACACACACACACACACACACACACACACACACACACACACACACACGCCCGCACTCACGCACACACGCACGCACACGCACACGGTGATTTCTGGCAGCTGATTTGGTCAATATAATATAAAATCAGCAAAAATTGAAGAAACAAAACAGGATTTAATTCATGGCGTTTCGGCTGGTCCTCCAGCCGAAACGCCATGAATTAAATGCTGTTTTGTTTCTTCAATTTTTGGTGATTATATATATATATATATATATATATATATATATATATATATATATATATATATATATATATATATATATATATATATATATATATATATATATATATATACATACATACATTAACCAATTCTCTCTGTAACGCCTGAACGGCCTGAGAGTAATAAGATGAAATGAAATGAAATGAAATGTAGCATGGGCACGTTGAAACTAAATGAATAACACAATAAAAGCTCTGGAAAAGCTCTTTGCTTCACCTCCCCACACTTCTGTTCCGTTTTTCATGCTTATTCTGCCTGCATATATGCTATTGCACATTTTTCCTGCCATCAAAGTGTGGTTTTCAGCTGTGCTAGACTTTTTAATTATTCATGAAAGATGAAACCCTTTCAGCCGTGCATAGGAGCATACCGTATTTACAAGGAACATACACTTAACACTGTGTACTTCGTGCAACTGCATGCTTGCAGTTGCACTAAAGGAAGTGTGCAGAGCAGGAAATGCTTTCAATTATTACTGTACATTACTCATGCAATGCGCCGTACCTGTGTAGTCAAACTCTGCGACATCTGCACCGTCGAACATAGGCTGAAGGAGCCTCACGACGAGTAGACTATCAACTGGGGGATGATAAGCTGCCCCATGAGAGTCGAACTGGTTGGAAATATTTGTAGACATGTGGCCTGCCACCGCTCCCACCAGCTCGGTGACAGCTGCCATTGTGACTGGTGTCGGCCGTTCCCCTGAAAGGGAGTAGTGGTTTTAGCGCACAGTCAAGCCAGTTTTCACACATGAAGTATGCCAGTCAAAAATTATTCTCCGCCATTTTTTGCGCTTACGTTGACTGGAAACTAATTTTTATAATCGTCCATTAAAAAATTGTAGGAAACACAAGCCTGCACTGGTATGGTTTTCGTAACAGTGCTACTCGAAGTGTCTTCTCGAAGGCATCAAGAACCAGTATAGGCTGGTTGCTGTCTGCGCATGGTGCTGCTTAAGTACTGTTGACATGAATAACCCAGGATGCATGAACTGCCGTTGCGAAAAGCAAAAAGGCCGCCCTTGCCGTTTCCCGTGCTGTTTGCAAGCCCAGGAGGTTATAGCTAAGGCTTAAGCGCACGTCATGCAGGTTATTCCCGCAGCTGACGAAGGCTGGCGGCCGCGTCGTCGCCGCTGAGTCACCGGCCTGCTTCTTCCACGGTCATGGCAGCTCGTTATTTCTGATGCAGACAACTCGTTTAACTGTGAAGAGAGTAAGCAGCACACTTCGCGGAAAGCGTAATTGAGAGCGTACTTGCGTACTCTACTGTTCCCAAATAAGCATGCATTCAACCTTTGGAACTTACGACTGTATTTATGCTCAGCGCGCTGAATTTCCGCGCGTTCATCCGTGAATACAAAACATGCAGGCATGGAAGATGTGCCCATCGGTTAAGACTTTCAAAGTATGCTTACCGGTCTTGTGGCGCTCCCGCTTTTCCTTGGAGGCTTCCTCTTTCCATTTCTGTTTTACGTTATACAAGTATTTGTTCAATTGCAAGTGGTTGCGCCGCGTGACATTGTGTTGAGAACTGTATAGCCTTGAGACTTCTTTACGCAATTCGTTGCTCTTTTTTTTTCGCCAAAGACGCGACGTCGGTTTTCTTGCGCTCTAAAACGTTACGGTGCTGGTGAACCAGTGAGGTCAACAGCGTTTTCTCTTCGGCGGTGAACCGCGGTGCCACATTCCGTTGTTATGGAGCGTCCTCTTGCAAGGACAGCGACAGTGATTGTAGTTGCGACACAGCTATCGGTCACGACTGCACCCACCATAACCACCACGAAAAAACACGCTAAACGACCACGACTGCACCACTGCAAATTAACTTTTCTCGCCCAGATTCTCCGACTATCGTCATGTGTAGCCAGCTGGGTCGGATCGGCTGTCATGAATGGTGCCAACCGAAAACATCATTCGGACAAGCGAGGGAGAGAATACTGAGTTGAAGCGCCCGTATGTAGCATTTCATTTTAAAAACGCTCATATTATTTGTGAACCTATGAATATTCAGCAGATTATATACTTTTTTTTACATGTTACATGTCTTAAAACATTAAATTTTTTGATACTCTCGATCACAGACGAGTGATGTGCCCTCGCGTTTAAGCACCCGCCTAACTTGACGAAGCAAGTCAGGCCGAGCGTCTATGAAACGCGAAAGCCGACTTCGGAGTTTTGAAGTCGGCTTGATGCTTCAAGCCCATTCGTCGGAGTCAAGTCCAAGAGCCATACAACTTAGATTTCTGCATTCGGGGGTAAGTATTTGGTCCGTGAAGAAGTCTGTACATGGCACGCACGCGGACGCTGTTGATCCTTTCACGCTCCTCACAGGGACTAACGGCTGCTATTGCTCCCACAGGGATAATTCTGGCTAAGAGTGCAGTGCAGCTTTCGCTTTATTAACTAAAGTAATCTGAGATTAGCGGCAACGACGCGAGCACAGAAACTTAAACTCGGCTGAGTAAAGCGATATGGAAGTATCGCTGATGCATCCTGCAGCTTTTTTCTTAATATGAAATGCTTCGAGAGCCTGCCGCGCGTGTTCATTTCTGCTTCTGCCCAGAATCGCCGTCTTTCCGAAATCGTGGCGCACAACTGCTACAGTCATTATTGTGTGACACATGATGCGCAACTTTGTCAGTGAGTCCTTACATTTAGCGTAGGCTGCCTGAGTCGCTCATTTATACAGCGCCCTGTTTGCCCGATGTAAGTCTTTCCACACGAGAGTGGGAATGCTTACACAACTCAGGTGGTGCAAGGGACGAAGGTTGTCCCATGCCTGATTTGGCAGCCATGCCTTCCATCACCGCACGTGTGGGAAGAAAGCTTGGAAAGCCTGTTGGGCGCAGAAAACGCCAGAGGGACTCCATGCCTGCTTGCCGCTCTCTTGAGGTGGTGTGAGACCTTCTGTAGGTAGGGCACCACCCCTGGCCTGTACGTTTCATATTTGGCCGCCGACCTCTTTCTTGGCGGTCTGGCTTTTTGCTTCAGGACCAGGGCCTCAGCCACAGCTGTTAAAAACGGCGAAGGGTAACCTGCCGAAAAAAGCCGGCGCACCTGATTGTCGAAACTTGCTTTCTATTTATGCACACACGATTTTCTGAGGGCCGATTTTATGCATGAAGATGCTATGCCCTTTTTCACTCTCTTTGAGTGTGCAGACTTAAATCGCAACAGTTCCTGCCTTGCTCGTGGGTGCTATTCCCAGCATACATGGCGTTCACACACCTCGAGCTGATTGTCCAAAAACTGCAATACGTTCCCGTGGGGTAGTTCGTGGTTAAAAACAAGGCCTTACCCGTGTTGCCTAAATTCATGTAAAACCTCATTAATCGTATCCTGTCCTTGTGCTTCCCTCGTGTACGTGGATTGCCTAATGAATTGCCCACATCGGTCGTCTGTAGTATTATCACGCTTTCAATTATTGCTTGAATTAAGGTCTTCATTAATTCAGACAAAAATGCAGTATGTATGCATTATCGCTTAACCTTCTGCAGACAAGACGCGCACAGCGACTTATATACCAGATTCGCATCATATTGCTTATTATGAACCAGGTTCGCATCATACAGCTAGGTATTGCTGGGATGTTATTACATCATGCTACATGTGGCCTCTCGCCTGCTCTCGCCACCATCACCGCGAATCTCAGTGCAAGACAGATACCGAGCCTTTCCTTTCCCAATAAACTTCTCATCCGCCACAACCGCGGATCCATTGCATACTGTCCATTTAAAAATATTTGTCAACAATAGGAGGTGTCGGCTCTTAAATGATACAACTTCTATGTTCGCTTATGTCTAATAGGCACAAACATCACCGCTTGAGCAGGCGGAGATATCCTGCGAGGTACCATGGATGCCATCAGTCCATGGATCCCATTTTGAACACCTGTTGCATGACAAGCTTACTGACGATCGGGTGGTAAAAGCTTTTAGGTATGTGTACGATTTCTTAATTTTTTTAAAACTAACTTCCAGTGCGGCAGCGTCCAAATGGCCGCAATTGATACCTTTTCCTTTGCCGATACCTGTCCTCACTTGAGTTTTACTGATGAGGTGCCCCTTAGTGACTCAATCAGGTTTTTGATCTGATTCTCACCTTCTCTATCGGGAGCCACATCTGCGAGAGCTACTCTCTTCGGAATAAGAAAAGCCTGCTGCCCTACTCTTCTTCACATTAAAAACTTGTGAACTGAGGAATTGCCAACCTTTGCCTCTGTAATTCCATGCTGAGATCTTGTTTACACAATATGCAGAAGATTCTTAGGGCAGCTTGACCGCTTGTGGTTAGCATGCTAAGTGTACCAGAAAATCGCAAGTGGGAGGGCTAACTGACAAGATCACATCTGGAAAGAAAGCGGCAGCTGACATCCAGGGCCAGGAGGTGGTAAACTTTATTCAATACACAGGTTAGCGCCCAATGAACTGGGAGGGACCCTTAATCTGGGGATCCTACGCGCTTATCTGTTTGCTGCGCCTCCTGAACCAGCTGTCTGTGGTCAACAAGGCTTGAGCTGGACTGCACTGCCTCCGACTTCGCAGGTTGAGGCCTTGGAATTTTCGCAGAAGCGTGCGTGCTTTCCCAAGTTCCCAAATCCGTGTAGTGTGATGCAGTGTGGTGTGTTCCCCGCACAGCGGCATGTGCTTGGATATAATATGGGGTGTATGTGGTGTAAAGGGCTGATGTATAGGTATGTATTCGTCTCTAGCGGCCATGTAAAAACGGCGAACAAAAAACACGAAAAACACAGGTAGAGGAGGAACGATTTGATGTGCATACAAAATCGTCGGGGGATTTTTGAACGCGGTGCGTCGACAGTGGTGCGTCGGACAGCGGAGCGCTGCGCGTGCCGGCCCAGCGTTGCGCGTGTGCACGTGCGAATGGTGTTTGTGAGGCAACGACGACGAAGAGCGCGACGAGCACGAGGAGCGGAGAGCTGACGTGTCAGAAAACCTAGGTGTGAAGGGAGACAGCGCAGTGGAGGCCGTGTCATTCAAGCGTGGAGGTGGCAGCCGTCGGACGTTGAGTCCGTGCTGCCGAGGACCTTCCTTGGATCACCGACGCAAGTCTCCTGCGTCCATTTCAAGTTTGGAGGTGGCAGCCGTGGGACTGAGGGTCCGTGCTGCCGAGAGGCTGCCTTGGATAGCCTGTATAAGACTGCGGCGTTTCGGGACGCCGTCGACAGGTCCTGGCTACGCTTTTCCTGTTTCCAATTTCCTGGGGCGGCTGACGTGAGTCCACCGGCGTCTTCTAGCAGTCCTTTCTGCTCCTACTACCACCTGGCTCTTTTCCGCCGTTTCCTTCGACGCAACGCCAACTACGCGTCGCAGTTCATCAACACGCGTCCGTCGTGTCTGCAAGGCATCCCTGCTTCACCTGGGACGCTCAGTATCTGGCGAACTCTTTCCTTTTAATCTGTAGTGTTGTACGCGTGTTGAGTGTGTGTTTTTAATATTGTTTTCGTTTCGTATTGCCTTTTTTTCTTTAAATTATAAATAGTTTCGTTTCGTTGATCTCTTTGTTCTCTTGTTCGAACCTGCACGCGATAGCGTTCCTCTTCTGCAGTCGGGGACGCGTTACGAATTTGCAAAAAAGGACAAGAGCGCTCTTGTCCGTCCTATTCTACCTGTGTTTTAGTTTTTTATGCGCCATATTTCGATGGATCGTTACCAACAAACACAACTTCCAACTTCACTGAGTCTCTAGCTGCCTGCAAGCTGCCGCTTCTTCCCGCGTCACAGTTGTGGGTGAGGCGTATGTTCGTACCCCCCCCCCCCCCCCCGATAATACTAACCGGGACACCAGAAAACTCAGGGTACATGGAGCCGAGCCGCAACAGATTATAGTGACACCCTTACCACCTAATAATTATCACCATCTACCTGACAACGCCCACTGCAGGACAAATGACTCTCCCATATTGTTACGAGGTGGCAAGCCAAGGAAAGCACGACATAATGACAGAATGAAGATATGATTTAATGGCTCAGGGCCCAGCGCGAACACTCCGTCCTGCGCCATTGCCCTCTTCTTCGACTTCATAACATTACCCCGGTCCTCTGAGCGATCGTACCGATCAATTGCTTGAATTACGAATGGTGAGGTGACGATGAGCATGGCCAGAAAGGATAGAAGATGAAAAGCTTGCCACCAAGATGAAGGAGATGATCTGGTGAACGGTTGCACCCGGAGCTTCGGGTCCAGCGGTCGGTCGCCCACAGCCGAAGGTCAGGGGTTAAGGGATCACCGCACAGCTTCGGCGGGGGTGCCGTCTTGGTTCGGGTCGTAGTTGGGTCATCGTACGTCAGGTCCTGCTCGTCGTGTCTGTGGTCGGGGCTGCAGACGGGACGGGGGAAAGCAGCTGGCCGGTTCTGGTCAGGTCGAGCTGGGGTTGAGCCGGGCGCCGCAGTCCTGGTCCGCTCGCCCGACGACGAAGGCGAGCAGAAGGCGGCGATGTTCCGGCGACCAGGATGATGATGAGCACCCAGCACCTCCACCAAATGTTACGAGGTCGCTAGCCAAGGAAAGCACGACATGATGACAGAATGAAGATATGATTTAATGGCTCAGGGCCTAGCGCGAGCACTCCGTCCCGCGCCACTGCCCTCTTCTTCGTCTTCATAACAATATCACTGCAAGTCTGCAAATAAACCTGTCCCGTGCTTCTTAATATCACCCGCCTACCTATATTTCTGCCACCCCTTGCTACGCTTGCCTTCTATTGGAATACACTCCGGGACCCTTAAGTACCAGCGGTTATCTTGCCTTTGCAGTATATGCCCTTGCCCAAACAGAATTCTTCCTCTTGATTTTGACTAGGATCTCATTAAGCCCCGTTTGTTCCTTCACCAACTCTGTCTGCTTCCGATCTCTTAACGTTACAGCTATCATTTTTCTTTCCATATCTCGCTGCGTTGTCCTTAAGCTGAAGCATTTTTGTTAGCCTCAACGTTTCTGCCTCATACGTGAGTACAGGGGTCAGCTGTTACATGCTTTTCTCTTGAGATTTTTTGTTAGCTGCCATTCATGACCTGAGAGAACCTGCCAAATGCGATCTACTGCATTCTTATCCTTCTCGTTATCTGAATCTAGTGAGTGGGATAGCGGCAACTGCCAGCCCTAAGTATAGATATTCTTTTGCCTGTTCCAGCATCTCGCTGCGGTAGCAGTGTGCACCGCCAGCTGCACACTCGCACAAGATGACCACTGCACATGTCTTAGCCCAAGAGTTGCCGGTATAAATACCGGCGCACTTCCCAATAAAGATTAAGTCCTCGTTCCCACATGTTTGCGTGCTACATGGCGTCAGAAGTAGGGGCGGATTCGTACTGTCGTTCGCATCGAAAACGTAGACTTGCAGGCTGAAACTCTCCCAGAAGGAACGCCCACGAAAGTTGAAAAAAAATGGCGTCATCGATGCTTCCACCACCATAACCGCTGGACACAACGGGAGACGCTTTTCACAGCTAGACCATCTGGCAGAGAGAGTTCGACCTACATGAAACGGCAACGAAGCTGAGAGAGCAAGCAAAGGAGGTTCAAGCTGCCACGTTCCTTGTGGCAATCAGCGAAGAAGCCAGGCGATTATTCTACACTTTTACGTTTGGGAATGACGCCGACAACACGACATCAAGAGTGTCGCGCAGAAGTTTGAGGACCACTGCAAGCCAAGAACGAACCTCACATTCAGCGAATTTCGCTTCGGCTCCAAGAACCAGCAAGAGGGTGAGTAGTTCAACGATTGGCTCACAGAACTTCGGGTCCTTGCACAGCAGTGCGAGTTTGGCGCACTAGAAGAACAAATGCTGCACAGCAAATTTATTCTTGGAATCAGGGACAAAGTTTCGCAGCAGAGACTCGTGTTGGAAAATCCGTCTTACAGGAAAGTTGTCGAAACCTGCCGCGCTAGCGAACAAGGAACAAGGCAAAGAACGTTTCAATGAACCACAGGACGCATGTCCTGCCATAATAGATGCCGTGAAATCAAAACCGAACGCTTGCTTTAGATGTGGTTTTGATGAACATAGAAGTGAAAACTGTCCCGCACAAGGTAAACAATGCAACAAATGCGGTGACCGCAACAATTTCGCGCGTGCATGTCAAAGGCCGCCGTCTCGACCGCGCAACAAAGGACGAAGCGTACAAGAATTTCGAATAACACAGGACGAAGAAATTTTTCTACAAATGCTTGAAGTCAGTGCCGTAGATCAGTATGATCGCTGGTCTTCAGGAGTCGTTATCGCAAGCATGTAAGTAAGGTGTAAGATTGACACCGATGCAAACTGCTGTGTAATGCACGAGGCGATGCTAAGGCGTATAACATCCCAGCATGCGCAGCCATGCTCCGCTACACTGCGCACGTTTTTCGGCCACAAAGGAATTGCATCAAAAAAGATGAAGCTGCCCTTTGGCCACAATGCACAGTGCACGGAAGCAGAATTTTTTATTGTCAAGCCTGAGGTCCCAGTGACTATGAGCGGCTGCGCAGCTGAGCGTCTTGGACTGATAAGCCACATAAGTTCAATTGATGCGGTCGGCTGTAGCGACCCTCAGGGATTTGAAGTCGTCTTTTGAGGCCTAGGAGAACTTAAGTGTGTTGCCTAACGCATCCAGCTGAAGCCCGGTGCTCAAGGCACCGTTCAACCCGCAAGAAGAGTCGCTCTTGAACTTCAAGAACGCGTGAAAGCAGAGCTCCAGAGAATGGAAAGTGACGGAGTCATAGCGAAGGTAAGTGAACCAACTTCTTGGGCAAGCCACATGGTGGTGGTGGTGGTCAAAGGTGAAAAAGTGCGCATATGCCTAGACCCATCAGACTTGAACAAGGCTATCATTCGGGAGCATTACCACATGCTAACCTTGGAAGATATACTACTGTGTCTGTCTGGAGCGAGGTACTTTTCTACCTTGGACACGTCATCCGGTTTCTGGCAAGTGAAGTTGGACGAACCGAGCTCACTCATATGCACTATGAGCACCCCGTATGGCAGATATAGGTTTTTGCGGATGCTGTTCTGCAGATTGTCGGTTCCGGAAACTTTTCAGCGATCGATGCACGGAGTAGTAGAGTGGCTGGCTGGTGTAGCCGTTGTTATGGATGACATTTTAGTCTGAGGGAAAACTCGCGAGGAGCGCGATAGCAACCTGTGAAAATTGCTCACGTGGTGCAGAGAACACAACTTAAATCTGAACAGAAAAAAGTTTCACTTCTTGCAGCCCCGAGTACGCTAAATGGGCCATGTACTCACCAAAGACGGACCCTGCCTGGACCCTAAACGGATGGACGACCATCCTACAAGTACCACTACCCAAAAATCGTTAGTAGCTCTAAATGTGTCTCGGCATGGTGAACTTCGTGGCCCATTTCGTGCCAAATATGTCAGCTCTGTCTGTTCCACTCGGAGAGCTTTTAAAGAAAGACATAGCATGGATCTGGTCAGACCCACAGGAGAACAGTTCCCAACAGCTCCGTGCCAGCCTCATGCAAGCACCTGCCCTGGCAGACTTCCAGCAAGACCAACCAGTGATATTATCCGTTGATGCTAGCCAACACGGTGTTGGGGCCGTGCTTTTGCAAAACGGACAGCCTCTTGCTTACTCATCCCGTTCGCTGACCGCAGCGCAACAGCGGTACGCGCAAATAGAACAGGAGACTTTGGCAATCCTCCATGCCTGAACCAACTTTCAAGATTACATATTTGGACAACCAGAAGTAACGGTTGAAACAGATCACAGACCACTAGAATTGATATTCAAGAAGTCATTGTGTGAATGCCCGATACGCCGCCAACGCATAAGGCAAGTACTTCAAAAGTTCCCAATAATTGTTAAGTACAAGCCAGGCAAACAACTTCTCTTAGCTGACGCCCTCTCAAGTTTTCCGAGTAAAGTGGAACTAGTAGAAAAAACTGTGCAGCTTGAAGTCAGTGCTGTTTCTTCTTTGCCTGTTGCAGACGCGCAGCTGCGAAGCATGCGCGAGGAAACCAAAAAGGACGCACTTATGTCGCAGTTGCTTTGTTACACCACCACAGAGTGGCCCGAGACAAGACTACAAGTACCGGATGCCCTACGACTGTTTTAGACCTACCGCGACGATCTGCATGTTGAGAACGGCCTCCTGCTTCGGAACAACAAGCTTGTCATCCCGCCAGCCAAGCACCCGGAAGTCCTGCACTTACTGTATGCGGCGCACGGGGGAGAAGAGAAAATGAAGGCAAGGGCCGGACAAGTGATGTTCTGGCCCAACATGGATTCTGCTATCCAGGCACTTGCGATTTCTTGCCCCGTATGTCAAAAATACAAAAACAAATCCAAAGCTTCCAGTGCTTAGTCATCCGGTGCCCAGTTTACCTTGGCAGTTTGTTGGCATGCACTTGTTCTACTACGGGGGCAACGAGTACTTGATTCTAGTATTTTTACTGTTCTTTTTTCGGGATATGTAAGCTTTACCACAAAACAGCGCAAGCGGTTATCTAAGCATGCATGGAAGTTTTTGCAACACGCGGGATCCTTGCCAACATATGCAGAGATAATAGTCCCCCGTTCACGAGAGCAAAGTTCAGGTCGTTCACAACTCATTTCCAAGTCAACCATGTCACGTCCAGCCCCAACTATCCCCGTGGCAACGGCATGGCGAAAGCATGGGGTTCAAAAGGCAAAAAAGATGCTAAAAATGCCCGTTTGGCACGTTTGAATTTTGCGGCGCACTGCTAGAATGGAGAAATTCTCCAAGAGACGACCTTCTGCAGTCCCCAGCCGAAAGACTGATGGGCCGCCGCACCAGAACGAGGCTGTGAGTGCTGGACTGTCATCTCAAGCCAAAGACTATCCCCGCCGAAACCGCCCGCAGCCGTCTAGCAGACATCAGGAACAGGCAACAGAAATGCTACAAGTCGGCCAGACATACCCAGATCTGCACACAGGTTCTACAGTGTCCGTGTATGATACTGTGCAGAAAAGATGTGCCCAAGCAGTGGTTGTAGGCACGGCAAACACGCCGCGATTCTACATATTAGATGCTGGCAGCGGACATTTACCTCGCACAAGAGAACATCTACGAACTACGAAAGTAGAAATACAGGATCCTCCTTCACAAACGGAACCGTCAGGCGGTACTTCAACTCAGCCCGTAATGCCTGAAGACGGGCTTCGTAGAAGCATTCGACAGGGTAGGGAGCCACAACAATTTCCTTTGCCGGAAGGCCAAACAACTTTTTTTTTCGGTGAAGAGAAGATGTAGCAGTGTGCACCGTCAGCTACACGCGCGCACAAGGCGAATACTGCGCATCTCTCAGCCCAAGAGTTGCCGGTATAAATGCTGGCCCACTTCGCAATAAAGATTCATTCCTCGTTCCCACATGCTTGCGTGCTACAGCTGCCAGTTCAGAACTGCTGTTCCCTTTCTACACTGTTGAACATTAGTTTGGTTCTCTTCATGTTAATTTTTAGACCCACCGTTCTGCTCTGCCTGTTTAACTCATTGATCATGTTTTGCAGTTCATCTCCTGAGTGACTTAGCAGGGCAATGTCATGTGTGATTCGCAGATTACCAAGGTTTGTTTGTTTATGAGGGTTTAACGTCCCAAAGCGACTCAGACTATGAGGAACACTGTAGTGAAGGGCTCAGGAAATTTCGACCACCTGGGGTTCTTTAACGTGCACTGACATCGCACAGTACACGGGCCTCTAGAATTTCGCCTCCATCGAAATTCGACCACCGCGGCTGGGATCGAACACGCGTCTTCCGGGCCAGCAGCCGAGCGCCATAGCCACTCAGCCACCACTGCGGTCGCAGATTACAAATGTACTAAGGTATATTCTTACCTACAACAAGCTAAACAGACGAATCTTCCACTCATAACGAAAGAAGCTGACGCGGGCCATGGTGGCCAAATGGCACCGACGACGAAAACTTTTGAGTAAATAAACGTGTGTTACTGCTTCTTATCAATTCTGCTCACTGTGTGGTCACAGCATTTAGCAAATTTTATTCCCAATGTCTCCTTTCTCCAATCCAAACCTTCTTTCCTTTTTTCCAATGTTTACATGGAATTTTTTTTGTTGGCTTGCTTATCGCGACATTCATCAGGAGGTCTTGCGCATACATCATTACAACTATATTGAACTGAATTCTTTGAATGGAGTGATTTACTCGAATCGAAGGAATAAAATATTCAGAGAAAGGTCGAAATATTTCCCAGTGTATTATTTTGCAATCCTACGCCGCCAGAAACGAAAACTATGCACTGTTGTTGTTCATGTTACCTCGTGCTCAACTTTTCGTGGCGATGCACGAAAGCATGTCATGACTCTCGGCCCTTAACTGTATCCCGGAGTTCAGACAATTTAGTCTTGAATGCTTCTGTGATGCCGTATAACCTCATCCTCTGCCGTCCTGTTGTCCTTGTGCCCTCGGCCTGTCCTAGTAGTAGAGTCTTTTCCAGCGACTACTGTATCCGCATTAGGTGGCCAAATTATTTCAGCTTTAACTTCAGGATTTCGCCTGGCAATTATCAGTCAGTTTTGCTTACCCCTAGTGATGACTGACTTGACATTCTTGCAGTCCAAAGAACTTCAGCGATTCTTCTGCTGCACCACAGTTGAATAGCATCAATTCTTCGATGCTCAGACTTCATGGTCCTAATCTCAAAGGCATACTTATGGAAAAACCATAGCTAAAATTATACGAAACTTTCTTGGCAAATGATCAATCTGCTTCTTAATACGCTTTCGGAGTTATCCATAACTGTCCTACAAAAGAGCAAGCGTCTTTTAACCTCATTGCTGCAGTCATTCCATGCGGTAATCGTGGAGCCAAATAACATAAAATCTGTCATTGCATCCATTTGTTCCGTTCATATTTGCCAGAAAGTGATGAAGAAAAGTGCCATGGCCTTCCAGTTTCTGTTGCTGAGTTTGAAGTCCGCTTTGGCACTCTACTCTTTCACGCTCAAAATGTTCTTAAATTCCTCTGCATATTCTGCCATAAGACTGGTGTCTTCTGCATATCTGAGGTTGTTGACGCTTCTTCCGTCAATCTCCACTCCTGCTCGGAACTCATCAGACCGGCATTTCCCATCACGTCCTTTTATTTATTATTTACAAATACGGCTGTCTCGGAGGGGAGACGTAGCAGGAGTGGGTACATACATTAGTAAAAACAAATAACGTGGGTAACATAGAAATAGATAACATAGAACTATTGAAAACATATCAACAGGTGAAATTGTTAGGCAACTGAACATCGAACTCTTCAATGGGCAATGCGCGAAGTGAGCCATCCAATCGATTCCCAATTTCAACAGTTCTCGGGAAAAAAGAAAATTTAAAGCAGTCTATATGTGGTTTTAATGGAAGAATGTTTAATGGGTGGTTCCGTCTGGTTGCACGTGCGCTTGAGGACACAAATGAGAAGGGTGCCTGAATGCCCGATGACGTGTGAACAATCTTGCGCAGCATGATGCGTTCACGTGTGCGCCTTTGTTCTAATGTTTGCAAAGATAAAGTGTGCATATGTGAAGAAGGTGAAAAATTGCGATCGTACCAGCCGAAGATGAATCGTATTGCTTTTTTTAACTGATTCTAAACGGTCAATGTCGCGCGCGTAAAGAGGGGACCAAACAGTTCAGGCGTACTCCAGGATCGGTCGAACTAGTGATTTTTAAGCAGTTAATTTACATTCCTTCGTGGCATTTTCAAAGGTTCGTTTGAGATATCCAAGTTTGCAAAGTTCTCTCGCAGAAATGTTATTAATATGAGGGTTCCATTTTAAGATATGTGAAAAAATAACACCCAGGTATCTGAACTCGCTGACTTGGGCCAAGTAGTTACCGTTATTACTTTAAGAGAAATGCAGCGGATTCTTTTTGTTACCGAAGGTCATTGCAACTGTTTTAGTGAAATTAATTTTCGTTCGCCATGCGTTCCTACATTCACAGATCAATGAGAACACTTTGTTTAGTTCCTGTTGATCATGAGCGTTAGCAACGTTACGATAAAGCACGCAGTCATCGGCATATAGGCACAACTTCACTGCGGTGTCATTAATAACATTTTGCACATCATTAACAAAAATTATAAATAATAGAAGTGCAAGTACCGATCCTTGGGGCACACCTGAAGTTACAGTGACTAACGATGACTGTGCATGGTTGAAAGTTACGACCTGGGATCTTAAGTATAAGTAGTCGGTTATCCAGTCGATTAACTTGCTGCCGTTAAATATGGTACGTAGTTTACGAAGCAGCTTATTATAGCAGGCATTGTCAAATGCTTTGGAATAGTCTATAAATATTGCATCGATTTGATCGCGGTTATTTAATGCGGAAGCTATGTCATGAGTAAATTCAATGAGCTGAATGACAGTGGAAAAACCAGATCGAAAACCGGGCTGACAGTGTGACAGTAGATTATGACAAGTACTGAACAATGCGCTTGTGAATAATGTGCTCAAGAAGCTTGCAGCAAGTGGAAATTAGGGATATCGGTCGGTAATTACTAATTTGTTGTTTATCGCCAGATTTAAACACCGGGATCACATTGGCAATTTTCCAAGCCTGGGGAACGGAGGATGTGTCCAGTGATTTATTGAAAATGACTACGATAACAGGCACTCCATTCTGAGTGCCTCTTTAAGAACATATTCCCGCACTTTTAGTTGTGTCAGTTTTTTATAACAGATTGCGAACCCCAGCGTAACCACTTCGAGGTTGGGTAACTGGTGTCCCGAGCTATGAGTGAAAAGAGGATTGGTACCAACATCGAGATGAAAGACAGAGTGAAGGAGCTATATAAGGCTCCAGAAATGTTTACGGGTTCAGAGCAAGGCTGATGGTTGATAATGAAGGATACAGAGTCATGGGAATAGGGTAATAAGGTTTTCCGTAAATTCGACGGGTTTTATTTCATGCAGGTTGACAGTGTTGTGTTGAAGTAAAGGTGTTTAGCTTCTGTCAATTTTTATTTTAGCTCAGACTTGAGTGAAAAAAGTAGTGAGCCACGGTTTTCGTTTTGTGACCGGCTGCGGTTGCGCATACGCTTGATGCGTCTTATGAGATAAATTGTGTCTCTTGTGTAACATGAGTACTTCGGGTTATGTTTCACACATTTTATGGGGAAGAACTGAAGAAGCACACAGCTATGTACTCAACTGTGCAACTGCTCTAACAAAGCATCAACAACGCACGCTTCACTGCCAGTCACGAAACTCCGAAAGACGACTCTAGCAGTTCAACAATAGCATGGTCGTTAGCGCGAGTAAAATCTGTAACCATACTCAATGTCGGCTTATGGAGCTCACAAACCACGTTAAATCTCATGAAAACACCCTTGCGATCTGACAGTTCGTCGACTACGTCTCACTGAAAACCGCACTGTAGCAACTGTTCATTAAGAAAAACAAGGTCAAGAACAGAGTTTACTCGAGTTGGACATTAAACCACTTGTGTTAAATCAAATGATATAGACAGATTAATTAAGGATTCACAAACAACCTTATCACTGTTGAAATTAACAAGTTCCAATCGATATAAGGAGTATTACAATCACCTGTAATGATCATTTTATAATTGTGGATCCTGTGTTCCGCTGTGTATTCTGTAATGTGCGAGAAAACGTTTTCAGAACCGGGCGGACGGTATACAGCACACACAACTGTCACGAAACCAGGGATGTTTATCCGGCACCAAACAGACGCAGTATTCCGAAGTTCTGGCAATACAGAAATTTCAATGCCTTTTCTAATAAACAGAGCTACACCCCCTCATTTAGCAAACTGCCTTTCGTTCCTGATAACCGAGAAATCTGGAGGCAAAAATTCTACATCTGATAGAGTTGTCCAACCATGTTTCTGTTAAGCAAATAATTTACGGACTGTAGCACTCTACAAGCCAATTGAAATCTTCATCCTTATTAAGCAAGCTTCGAGAATATATGCTTAAAAGAGTTAGTTTCTGCTCATTAACAAGGCACTCTGTGTTCGTAGGCACTGCAGCTCGTGGAGCCTTAACATGCCTTTTGCAAACATCATCCCAAGTGTAACGAACACTGTCAACTGTCAGAGAATTGTACTGAAATCCATACTTATGTTTATTTGCGGATATCAACCGAATTGTCCCAGACAGCCTTTCGAATTTGCCGTACACGCGCAGAAAAGTCTTCACTAATATACGTATCAGATCCTTTCAGTTTTCTGGCGTTTTTAAGGATGGAAAGCTTGGTTCTAAAGTCTAGTAGTTTAAAAATTACAGGTCTCGTCATATCATTTCTTTGCATGCAAAGCCTGTGACAGCGTTCAATAGCTTAACATTGGATTCCAAGTTTGGAAGACAGCGACTCCGATACAGAAGCTAATAGCTCCTCAGAAGTTTCTGTTGATGGCTACTTCAAGCCGTAGATGTTTCAATTATTCCTACGCGATCGGTTTTGCAGGTCGTCGTTTTTGCGGTCAAGTTTGGTGATGACATCTTTAAGGTTCTGTACAGTTTTCTCAAGTTAATGTACGCGCTGAAGAGTGTCGTTTGCAGTTGAAGCCAACGCATCTATGTGCGTAATACGTTCTTCAAAAGAACCATTCTAGAGTGGAGCGCGGTAAGCTCTGCGCTGATTCCTGTTTTTCCTGCTAACAGTTCTGTTAGCATTTCCGCTGACTTTGGGCCTGGATTAGTCTCGACATCGCCGGACAGTTGCAACAAAATTCTTAAGGAATGCAGTACGCAAGAAAAAATACACACAAAGTGCTGAGGGTCTAGCAGCAGCAACAAGAAACGATTATCGCTCCTATAAAATTCAAAACCGTAATTGTGGCCTACCTGCAAAATGAAGCACACATGTTTCCAAGAACCGTTTGCCATGCCGCTGCCAGACCCCTTGAAGAGGATTGGCCGGTGCGTCGCTTTTATGTCCGTCGGGTCCGTGTCGATGACGTTCAGGTGCTTTGCCATGCGTGGTCGAGACAGGCGAGATCGACGGGAGATGAGGCTGTGGATGCATTGCCATCTATCGGTTGACAGCAAGAATTGAATGGAGTGCCAGTGAGGGGGCATTTTCTGCCAAGGGAGCTTGAAGAAGAAACGTTGCTCAGGAAGCATGGGCCAGCGATGCTTACGGCTATCTGCAAAATGAAGCACACATGTTTCCAAGAACCGTTTGCCATGCGGCTGCCAGACCCATTGAAGAGGATTGGCCGGTGCGTCGCTTTTATGTCCCGTCGGGTCCGTGTTGATGACATTCCGGTGTTGTGCCATGCGCGGTTGAGACAGGCGAGATCGACGGGAGATGAGGCTGTGGATGCATTGTCATCTATTGGTTGACACCAAGAACTGAGTGGAGGGCCAGTGAGGGGGCATTTTCTGCCAAGGGAGCTTGAAGAAGAAACGTTGCTCAGGAAGCATGGGCCAGCGATGCTTACGGCTATCTGCAAAATGAAGCACACATGTTTCCAAGAACCGTTTCCCATGCCGCTGCCAGACCCACCGAAGAGGATTGGCCGGTGCGTCGCTTTTATGTCCCGTCGGGTCCGTGTTGATGACGTTCCGGTGTTGTGCCATGCGCGGTTGAGACAGGCGAGATCGACGGGAGATGAGGCTCTGGATGCATTGAAATCTATCAGTTGGCACCAAGAACTGAATGGAGGGCCAGTGAGGGTGCAGTTTCCACGAAAGGAACTTGAAGAAGAAACGTCGCTCAGGAAGTATAGGCCAGCGATGCTTGCGGCTATCTGCAAAATGAAGCACACATGTTTTCAAGAACCGCTTGCTATGCCGCTGCCAAACCCACTGCATGTAGCTTTATATGCCGGGCAGCAATACGTAGTCTTGTCGGAATCCTTTCCAAGTTTCGAACCAATCGGCTGTTCTATGTCCTGTATTAACTGTTCCATTTTGCCCCTCGTAGAGGTTTCTCAGGAGGAAGGTCAGGTGGTCTGGTCCTTCCATGTCTTTAAGAGTTTTCCACAGTTTGCAGTAATCAACACAAAACTTTTTTTTAGCGTAGTCTCTGAAGCAGAGGTAAATAATTTCAGGAACTTTCTTGCTTTTGCATGGTCCAGAGAAAGTTGACAATCTGCATTCTAGTTGCTCTGACCTTACGAAGCCCTCCCTGCACTACTGCTAGCTTGCTAACATGTGAAATAAGCGCACTTGTACAGTAGTTTAAACTTTTTTTGGCGCTGCCTTTCTAGAGAATTGCCATGTAAACTGACTTCTAATCCTGTCATAACTAAGAACTTTTCCAGTTTTGTTGGCATATTGAGTGAGGAATTTTAGCACCATCATTTTCAGCACTTTATATGACCAGCTTGAATGCCGTCATATCCGACAGCTTTGAAGTTGGCAATGCTCCCTAAGGCCCACTCAATTTCACTCTTTAAGATGTTCACCACATCTTTGTGTTGGTCGTGGATATTCGTGTATTTCTGTTATAGTTCTTCTGACTGTTCTTGCCACATTTTGCTTACCCCTTCTTCTAGTTGGTCCCTACCTTGTTCGTCCTCTATCGTACTCATCTTTGCACAAAACCTTCCCTTAGTATCTCCAATTTTCTTGCAGAGGCCTCTAGTCCTCCCCATGCAAGTGTTTTCTTCAGTTTCTTTGCACGGTTATTTGAGGAAGGTTTTATTATTTCTCCTTGCTATTCTCTGGACATGTGCATTCAAAAGCTGATATCTTTTGTATGAAACTGAAGAACTTGAAGAGAATATTTGTATACCACTTAATACTCTCGGCACCATTTTCAAAGCTAATAAACATGCAATTATTGAACAATGCTCCGCAGCCTGTTTGTCTTGCCAAGGGTTGTTTGTTATTTGTTTATTTTTTTTTCTGTTGTGCTCCATTATTTGAAACCCTTGCCATGCTCTCTAGATATTTCATTACTTACTTCGCACTGCTGCATTGTAATTTCAGGGCAAATCACTAGGGCGCATCGTTCTCGGTTAGAACCAGATTTCTCTCGATTTTCCATCCTGAACAAAAACCTTTAAAAATCATGTTAAACTCGATTATTCTCCCTAACCGAAAGCAAAGCAGCTAGACGATGTTGGTTTTTCAATTTCATAAAGCTGAACACACCAAGAAACGTTTTGGGTATTTAAAGCGTATTTCAGAGAGGCGGCTTCGTTCAACTTGCAGTCTGGAACGTTTTTAACGCTCCTTTTCATGAGGCTAAGGATCTTTAGGAAAAAATGAAAAGAGTGATTTGGAAGCCAGCGGACGAAACATGGGTACCGACCATACGTATTGTCGGAGGCACTGTATGAAGCGCTACACATGCTAATGACCCCCTGAACCAATGGCCTGACGCGTTTTGTTGCTGGGACGTTGAATATTTTCGCATTCTAGAAATAATTGCAGGCTGGCCTTGCTAAGACGCAGGGGCGCTCTGTAGGAGATTGTTAACGGACGCGAAGAAATATTTGCAATAGATTGACAAAAATCCTAATTGGCAAACATTGAGTGGAACGTGCGAATCCCAAGTTTTCAAAAAACGCAAAAAATGAGGCTTCTTATCCGGCAAAAATACGTACTTCTTATAGTAGACTGTGGATATTCAAAAAAGGCACAAAAAACATTAGTACAGATATGTTTTTCTGTATAGCCAGATTTGCACCGGAATTCAAGCTCGAAAATGTCGTCTGAGTTTTACCTTCCGAATTCATAAAAAAAAACGGAGGGCCCTCTATAACAGTACTTTTTTTCCTTATCAGCTCCAGATCACTCAGCTGGTATATTTATTTATTGTTTACAAATACGTACTGCTCCCGTTGGGGATTATCGTAGGGGAGTTACTTGCAAACAAAAAGGTAAAAAAGGAGCACAAACAAAAGCAGCGAATCAGTTATCAAGCATAAATACAAAGAAGTTTTAAATAAAAGTGGAAGCCAACACATTGAACAGGAAGCAAGGTGTTCAAATATGAAAGCTGTCACACAATTCAAAAAGCAGAAAACTGGAAGTATGAAAGGTTGTTACGTTGGCGTTAAGCGGCCAAGAGTGAGCAGCGGCGTAGCCCTGGACGAGCGCTTCTACAACAGCTTTCTTTTCTTCATAGGCGCGTTCGTCAGCACGGGCGCTGGCATCAATAGCCTCCCTCCTCCGAAAGCATCGACCCGATGCTGAAATGAAAGCAGGGGGACTCGAGAAGAGTTAGGGTGTCCTTGCGTGGTAGGGCTTCAGGAGAACCACGTGGACCACCTCGGTGTGGCGGTGGCGTCGAGATTCTTGAATCTCATGAAGGACGACTTCATAATTCAGGGCTTCAAGGCGTCACACAATTCGGTAATGATTGAAATAGCGGCGCAAGAGCTTTTGGCTTAGTCCGCGTCGTCGTATAGGAGACCAAACCCAGACAGGGTCATCTGGGTGGTATTCCACATGCCACCTCCGTAGGTTGTAGCGTTACGCGTCCTGGTCTTGTTGGTCCTGAATGCGAACCCGTGCGAGTTGGCGGGCAGTTTCGGCGCGTTGTAAGAAGGATGCAACGGCGTCACTTGTGTGATCGTCGACATGAGGCAGCGCGGCATTGAGTGCTGTGATCAACTGACGTCCATAAACTAGGCCAAACGGTGTCATCTTGCTTGTTTCCTGTACGGCTGTACTGTACGGAACATCAGTTAGGGTAGGACGTCGTACCAGGCTTTATGCTCCACGTCCACGTACGTTGAAAGCATGTCCGCAAGCGTCTTCTTGAGACGTTCCGTCAGTCCGTTAGTTTGTGGATGATAAGAATTCATCCTATGGTGACTGGTGTAATTGAATTTAGAATATGGTGCAGGAGCCCATAGGAAAAGGCAGCCCCTCGGTCCGTAATCAAAACTCCTTGAGCACCATGACATAAGACGATTTGACGAACAAAGAAAGGGGCTACTTCGATGGCGGTGCTACTCTGAAGAGATACTGTCTCCGCACAACGTGCGCGATAACCAGTGGCTACTCTTATCCTCCTTTTTCCGGAGTCCGATGTAGAAAAAGGTCCGAGCAAGTCCATGCTCACTTGTTGGAATGCTTGCGAAGGCGGCTCGATGCGCTTGAGGAATCCGGCTGGCTTCACAGGCAGAACCTTTCGGCGCTGGCAATGCCGGCAAGTGCGAACATGATGCGCAAAGTCAGGACCCAGGCGAGGCCAGTAGTGCTTGTCTTGAATTCTGGCTTCTGTTCTAGTAACACCAAGATGGTCGAAAGCTGGTTCGTCTTGGCAGTCGTGAAGAATTTCGTCCCGTAGGTTTAAAGGGACGACCAGCAAGTATTGGCTACTATACGCAGAGAAATCCTTCTTGAAGAGAACACCGTTTGGTATGCAGAGAGACGAGAACGCGCACCTGAACGCTTTAGGAACTCTCCCGCTGGCACCTTCAAGATAACAAATGACGTCGCTGAGGACGGGGTCGGCGCGTTGATGGTCGGCGAAATCATCGTTATGTTTTGCATTCAAGGTGGCTTCATCGTTTGTCTGCAGCGTCATCCGGAGCTGCTTGCACTGGAGCACGAGATAAGCAGTCGGCGTCTGCGTGTGTGTGACCGGATTTGTAAATGGCTGTGATATAGAACTCTTGGAGTCAAAAGCTCAATCGTGCGAGGCGCCCATCGAGATCCTTGAGGTTAGCGAGCCAGCATAGTGCGTGATGATCGGTCAATATTTTGAAAGAGCGGCCATAAAGGTATGGTCTGAAGTTCTAAACTGTCCACACGAAGGCGAGGCATTCTTTTTCAGAAGCAGAGTAGTTGGCTTTTGTCTTCGATTGTGCGCTGCTGGCATATGCGATGACGCGTCGTTGGTTCCGCCGAACTTGAACTAGGGCAGCGCACAAACTAACGTTGCTTCCATCGGCGTGTACCCTTGTGTCTTCAAGTTCATCAAAGTGCGCCAGCACGGGAGGTGACTGCAGACGTCGTTGAAGCACTTGAAACGCCATCTGCTGTGGTGGCTTCTACTTGGACAGTGCATGCGCCTCTGTCAGATCAGTAAAGAGTGGGGCAATTTTAGAGAAATTCTCCACGAAGCGGCGGCAGTACGCGCATAGTCCGAGGAATTGACGAACTTCCTTCTGGTCACGAAGCGGTGAAAAATTGGCAATGGCGGATGTTTTCTCGGGATCAGGAAGGACTCCTCCTTGGTTCACGACACGGCGTAAAATGGCATTTTTCGGCTTTTAGAGCAAGGCCTGATGGTTTTATGGCCTACAATACCTCCTCGAGGCGACGCAGCTGCTCTTAGAAAGACCGGGTAAGAGCTATGACGTCGTTCATGTATACCAGACGTTTTCAAAAATTATAAAGCGCACTTAGGACAACAGACAAGAGAGACCAAACCACACAAGCGCTTACTCGCAACTGTGCGTTTATTCGAGAAACACGCAAAAGGAAGAACAATCACAAACAAAACAAAAGCCATCGCGCAGGCGTGACAGGAAAAGTGCTCATACAGGTGCGTCAAGATAACAAAACTCTCTTTCATGCAAAACCACCATAGGGTCGGCAACACACGTGTGCTGATTCTTACGGATGTGATAGGCCTCTGAAATCTCTCTGGTTAGCTGATTAGGGTGTCGGAACAAGATTTTAGTTTGGTCACGCAAAGGCTTGCAGCCGCTGCATTTTGAACAGTGCTTAGCGAGATTAGATGAAGGCGACTTATTCAATGACAAAAAATGCTCTTGCAAGCGCACATTGAGGCAGCGGCCCGTTTGACCGATATAGGTCCTAAGTGCGCTTTATAATTTTTGAAAATGAAAAACCAACTAGCTCAGATGTCAATTCTGCTATACCAGACGTGTTTTGCACTTCAAATCCACAAGAAATGTATCCATGAGCGTTTAGAATGTCGCGGGTGCCGAACAAAGACCAAATGACATCACCTCAAACTTGTACAAGCAGTCTGGAGTGATGAATGTTGTTTTTCCGCGATATATCTCGTCTACGTCATTTGGCCGATATCCAGCAAAAGGTCCATGGAGGAGAAATATCTGGTGTTGCATAAGAGATCCAAAGCGTCTTCAAAACTGGGTAGCGGCTACACATCGTTTTTAGTGATGCTGTTTAAGCGACGGTGGTCAAGAAAAATCGTAAGGTGCCAGCCTTCTTCATAACTTCAGAAACACGACAGGTGCCACCGACGGGCTCCTAGAAGGTCGAATAACGTCATCGGCGAGCGTTTCCTTCACTGGCGTGCTGATAGCCTCACGTTCTTCAGTGGGCACTCGAAAGGTGACTGCCGGAGTGGGTCAGACATTTTCATCGGTAATCACGCGATGTTTCGCAAAATGCGTGTGCGCGACGCTTGGCGACGACGCGAAGGCACCACGGCAGGAATTGAGCAGTTACTGCACTTTGTCTTGTTGCCCGAGTGGCAGGGTTGGGTTAACGTCGTACTTAACGCCAGAAAGTCTATCAGGCTCAGTTGTGGAAGCAGTTGTTAAACTGTGCACACACCTAGTTTCACTAAGAGCGTGAATATACGCCACATTTGTCTTCTTGTTGAGGTGTTGGTGTTCGTTTCTGAAATTTGTGAGAAGAACGTTGACCTTGCATTCTTCGAGGAAGGCAACCGCCCTGGCGACGGAAAGTCCCCTGGCCCGAAGCAACAACTGCTTGCTTTCCACGACACCCTCAATTTTCTGTATGTTTGAGCCGACGGTTATCATTACACTGGAACGTGGAGGCACGGTCACGTGCTAATCTAGAATGTGCAGCGCCGCTGGGAGAACACTATCGACGTGTATGACTTTCTCGGTCGAGAACTTGACGGACTGCGATTGCAGATCAATCGCGGCACCGTTTGCAGCCAGAAAGTTCATGCTGAGCATGAAATCCCAGGAGCGTTCGGCTAGCACGACAAACGTTGCCAGGAATGTTTGGCCTTGCACGGTTACTCGCGACGTGCACGTTGCCGTTGGTGTGATCAGATGTCCCCTGCAGTACGCGTCGGGGTGCCGTCCCAAGCGGTTGTGACCTTTTTTAGTGCCAAAGGGAACTGTCTACAGAGCAAAGAATAATAGGCGCCAGTATCCACCAGCGCAGTTACATCGGCGCCACGGACCGAAATCTAAGTCGGCCGTTGCTAGCGTCTTACTTTAGAGGTCCCACGGCAGTCGGACTCGGCTGCAGTGCATCGAACAAATCAGGCATCGAGAAAAGCGTCGTGGCCAAGGAGGGGTGCGTCAGGACATCGGCTTGTTTTGAGGCACTTTGGCTGATGAGTCGTCGGTACGGCTATGTAATTCAGAGTTGTGTGTGCGCTCTCTTGCGGCGATGGTGGATCTGCACATTTTTAGTTGAGCAGCCGCACCTCCAGAGGCTGCTGCATCTACTTTCCCGTACGAGGACTACGACACTGGTATAATCATTGATAACTGTACCGACTCGAAGAAGGGGATCGAGATAAGCGGCGCTGTAATGAGACCGCTTGCGAGATGTAATCCGCGATCTCCTACGGTCATTCTCCACAAGTCGGACGGGGACTGCCTACAGAGAATCCTCGAAGGCCCATCTCTTTGTAGGGGCAGCGGCTCCAAACATGCCCAGCCACACCGCAATGGTAGCACAGCGGCTAATTGTCTGGCGCTCTCCAGATACCCGTTCTACGCCGTCTTAGGCGCTGTGGAGAATTCGGCTGGAGAGGTTGACTTCGTTTAGCGGCGGAGGCAGGTGCGTCGTAATGTGGCTTTGGCTAGGACGGCTTGAAAAGTCGTGTGAAGCCAGCGTAGCTAAGATTAGGGTGCTGCGGCTGTACAGAGCCTGGGAGAGGTAGTGATCTGCTCGTACTTTAACCTTGTTGCACTTCCTCAATAACATGAGCAAGTGTGGCAATCTGAGGCTGCACCTTAGCCGGAAAGAGCTTCGTCAGTTCTTCTCGCACGATGGATCGAATAATCTCTCGCTCGAATTGTGCCGAATTCATCGTGACCCCCTCCACAGTGGCCGTGAGCATCGATGCTGTTGTGCGGACGTACTGTCGGCCCCCCCCCCCCCCCCCCCGTCCAGAGATTTTTCGATGGAGCTGCCCTCCTTTACGCAGTCAGGTACAGTCACTGGAGGAGTTCGAATCAGGCCGGCGAACAGCTGCTTCCTAACCCCTTACATCAGGAAGCTGACCTTCCTGTCCTCCGACATGCTTAGGTCCGCACGTCAGAAGAGTCTCTTGATTTCTTCGACATACACTATCACACTCTCGTTGGGGAGTTGATGTCGGGCCCGCAAAAGCAGGTCAGCCGTCTCGTTGCGTAACATGCTGTCCCTGAACACTTGGAGGAACTCAGTTTTCAACGTATCCCACGTTCGAAGGCCAGATTCATTGTTTATAAACAAGTTACTCGCGTAGTCTTCGAGGGCGAAATAAATATGACGCATCGTTCAGTGAGTGCCCCAGCCATTGTAGATGGCCACTCGATCGTACTGGTCCAGCCAGTCTTCGGCGTCCTCGTGGGGTTGGTCGTGGTAATGCGGTGGCTCTCGCTGGTGGTGGAGCAGGACCGGTGGAACCGTAGCTGGAGGATTCTATGTGGTAGCCCTTCGTGGTGGATTAGAAGCAGGAAGCAATCCAAATCCGGGGCTTACACTGCGGCTTGAATAGGGCGTAGAGTACGTTAATAATAATAATGATTTATTTCCATCAGCATACAGTGTGACAGGGGATAGGAATAAAAACAATTATCGCTTGACAAGGTCCTCACCCCCTGTACTGCAGGTGGGCAGTGGCATGCGACGGCACTTCTTTGAACAGACAAATACACAATCATCAGTGTGTGTAGAAAATAAATATGGTTGAAGCAAAAAGCATAAAAGCAAAAAAAACTAAAAAACGCTGTTATAAAGATTATAACGAAAGCAACCAGCACATGAAAAAAAAGTTTAAACTATAAATACTAGGCAATTGTGTCTTCAGAAATAAAGTAGTCGAGAAGGTCAGAGCATTTCCTATGTCAATATTAGCAGCAATTAATCTACTCAGAAGTGAGGGAATTTGGAATGTTACCATTTGGCGTCCATAGTTTGTTCTCAAAGCAGGTACTACACAGTGTAGTTTGCGACGGCATGGGAAAGTGCACTGAAGTAACGGAATCGGGGCTAAGTCAGATATATTTGTTATTCATCTTCGTACCACTTAGCACCTCCAGCAGATGTCATGTTGGCGTTAAGCGGCCGAGAGTCACGTTAGCGTTAAGCGGCTAAGAGTCAGCGGTGGTGTAGCCCTGGACGAGCGCTTCGACAACACTTCTTTCTTTTCTTGATAGGCGCGTTCGTCTGCACGAGCTCTGGCGCGATATATCAGATTGATATGATGCTTTCTCTGCCAGATGAATAATCGGTTGCAGATACTATCTCATCCAGGAGCGAATTCCATTCTTCTATTGTTCGTGCAAAAAATGAAAACCTAAATATATTTATTACACTTTGATATGGCCTGATTTTTTTGTACTATCTCGTCTCATGGAGTAATAATGTTTTTTAAATATATGTTTCCGTCTATTCATGTGTTATCGCTGTTAAAATTACGTAAAACTTCATTCTGCACATCTCTCTGCGTGCGGACAGCAGCTTCTACCCTAGACCTTCTCAGATTTGCGAACCTCTAATACCGTAGTCGTAGGCGCCTGTAACAAATCTTGTCGCCTTTTTTTGAACGCGCTCTATCTTGCCTTCACGAACTCTTGTGAATGAGTCCCACGCTACGCATGCATATTCTAGCACGCCTCTAATATTAGCGAGGCACAAAGCTTCCTTCAAAGCTTTGGGTGCCGACTTGAAGCTTCTCTGCAAAAGGTGTAAAAGGCGACACGCTTTAGCACTCGTTAACACGATGTAGGATGTCCATTTCAATAACGCACTAAATGTGACGCTTTGGTATTAACCTCGTTAACACCCTACACTGGAACTTTATTTGAGAAGTATGAAGTAGAGACCTTTTCCTTTTTGTTCGTGAATTATATATGATGACAGTTTGACATGTTCAAATCCATCTTCCATTTGACACATCCATAGAAAAATTTCTCAAGATCGAGCTGCAACATGCTCATATTTAAAGAACATGACACAGGGTGATATAAAACGCAGTCGTACGCGTACAATCTAACAGTCGAAGCGATGCTTTCATTTACATCATTGATATAAATGAGGAGCAGGAGCGATCTATGGACCTATCCTTGTGTTACGCCTGACAAAATATGAACTGCTCTTGACGTTTCCCTATTCAGAACCACTTTTTGCTGACGTTCGTCCAGATAATCTTTAAGCCGACCCTAAAGTAAATCGGGAAGACCAATAAATGATAGTTTGTAATAAGTGCAGTATGTGGGACGACATGAAAAGCATTTCGGAAACCAATGGACACAGCATTTATGTGGGTACAATTGTTGAAATATTGTGCAACATCGTGAATGAATTCGGTACGTGGAGTGGTACATACACCCCCGAGCAAAATTCATACAGGGCCGTCGTGAAAAATCATTTTCATGAAGATGCTTTGTGATGATTCCCCAATGCAGCGGATGCGACGAACACTGCAGGCACCTTCTCGGTGGCCCCCAGCTGTACGGGAAAAAAAGGGAAGAGAAAAAATAATAAAGGATCCCCCGCTTTTCAGGGAGAGGATCCAGTCCGACTCCCGCCAGCAACATGTACTGTCTGTTTACGGGGTGCCTCTTCTCGTGTCCTCCTCAAGCAACGTCGGTGACCCGTTTCGGCATTCGGTTCCAAGCTCGCCTCCTAGCGATGCTATAAAAATTCTGGCGAGGAGGTAAAAGTTTTCCGGCATCGCATCATCTGCAACCATGCCGCATTATCTGCAGAGGGGATTGGCCATAACGCCCCCTGTGGGTATTGGCCATTTTGTGAGGCAAAACAACAACCATGCCGGCCTACGGAGCATTTGAGACATTCCAAGGGGAAGAAGGAGCCTGGACGGAGTATTTGGTGCGAGTCAAGTTGTTCTTCTGCGCCAACAGTATTCCAGAAGAGAAGAGAAGGTCCCTGTTCTTGACGTGTTGCGGGTCCAATACCTGCTCCTTACAACGGAGCCTGCTGATGCGTAAAACTCCAGATCAAGTCTCCATCTAAGAGATTCAATAACGGAGGAATCTGTCAGTGAATACACCGCATCACTGAAAAAGCTTTCAGCAAAAAGCCAGGCAGCAGGTCACCGTGCGCCTCCGTGGCAGATCAGCGCACGCCGCCGAGTCCGCCTACAAGGGCGTCAACGCCCTGGACGTGGCCGTGGCCTCCTACGTGAACGTCTCCCTGCTGCGCCAGCAGATCTAGCCTACCAGCAGGGTGCACGGTGCGAGTCTTCGCAATTACGTGCATTGCTCTCTCCCGAGGTAGCGCTGCATGCTACGACAGGCGCCGTAATATAACGCTATGCATTATTTGCACGCCTAAAGAAAAAATCTAACCAGGAATTCACCGCCGCGGTGGCTCAGTGGTTAGGGCGCTCGGCTACTGATCCAGAGTCTCCGGGTTCGAACCTGACCACGGCGGCTGCGTTTTTATGGAAGAAAAACGCTAAAGCGCCCGTGTGCTGTGCGATGTCAGTGCACTTTAAAGATCCCCAGGTGGTCGAAATTATTCCGGAGCCCTCCACTACGCCACCTATTTCTTCCTTTCTTCTTTCACTCCCTCCTTTATTCCTTCCCTTGTGGCGCAGTTCAGGTGTCCAACGATATATGGGACAGATACTGCGCCATTTCCTTCCCCAAAACCCAATTATTATTATTATTAAACTGACAGCACGCGCCTTCCTTCCTGAAATGCTGCTGGACAGCGGCATTAATGACGCGCCAATGCAAGGACGCCTGCTTGAAGAGCCAAACCTGACGTTCGAGTCAGCAGTCAAGCTCCTGGTTGCAATTGAGACGGCGAAAAAAGACTCCAGCATGTTGATGCAAGCCCAAGGTGTGACCGAAGTGCAGCCAATTGCCAGTGCGATGAGAGCGCAAATGAAACAGACGATAAGTTGTTATCCCTGTCGAGAGCCGCACTACGCACAGTATTCCAGCACGCCAAGTCCCGGTGCAACGCATGCAGTAAGCTCGGGCATCTGGCCAGAGTATTCCGCTCAAAGGCCACCGACACGAAGCAAAAGAACGTGTCAAGGAAGCACAGTATGCAAAGGCAACAAAACAAGCCAGTTCACAGCCCCGCGGACAGTCACAGGTCTACAAGGCGTGGCAGATGAACAGCGAGTGAACAATTCCTCTGTTTGTAGCAGCTTTACAAGTCGCAGGCAGGCCATTTAGAATGGAGCTAGGCAAGGGGGCCAGTGTCTCCGTAATGGTGGAGACCGCATTCCAACAACGTTTTCCCGAGCTCTCAGTAGACCTATCAGACGTGGTGCTCAGGATTAATTGCGGAAGGCTGACACCCGTTAAGGGCAAAAGTTACCGTTCCAGTCTAGTTCGGACGAAGAGAGGCAACACTTCCTTTGTTTGTAGCTCCGGACCAGTGTACAACCCTTCTCCGACGAAAATGAATCAATGAGCTGCATCTCGCCCTCAATGACGTCAGATCCGTTAACTCACGAGCGTTGACGAGCTGCTGACTAGCTACAAAGAAGTATTTTCAGAGAGACTAGGAATATCCTAAGGTGGCAAACCAAAATTGTTGTCAAGGAAGATTGAACTCCTAAATTCTTCAAATCACGAACAATTCCTTTCGCATTGCAAGAAAAAGTTGCAGAAAAATTGCAAAGAATGCAAAGAGAAAGGGTACTTACACGGCTTAGAACGTCTGACCCGGGAGCACCAATTGTTCCTGTGCTCAAGCAAGACGGCCGTGTGGACATATGTGACGACTTCAAGGTGCGATTGTCCTGAAAAAATATCCTGTGCCGGGAGTCGAGGACTTCTGGGCGAAACTTTCATGTAGCAAAAAGTTTACGAGGCTCGACTTGAAAGACACTTACCAGCAGGTAACGCGACACGAGCTCACAGAAACTAGTGACCATCAACGCACCTCAGGGCCTCTTTCAGTACACAGACTACCTTTCGGAGTAGCTTCAGCGCCTATAATATTCCAGAGCGAAATGGAAAAATTTTTACAAGACATGCGCCATGTCACCGTGTACTTTGATGACATCTTAGCAACGGAAACGGATGACGCAGATCACTTGAGTAACGTAGCCTGTGTGCTACAGCGTCTACAGGAAGCAGGCCTCATGCTCAAGCTGGACAAGTGTTCATTTCTAGCGACTGAAGTTGAGTACCTGGGCCATGTCATAAGCGCAGACGGACTGAGGCCAACACCAAAGAAAATAGAAGCTGTCGTGAATGCAAGTCCCAAGGACGTCAAATAACATCAAAGCTACCTTGGACTCATTAATTTCTAGATGCGTTTTCTGCCTAAACTTTCGACAGCTCTCCGGCCCTTGAATCTGCTACTAACAAAAGAAACTACATGGAAGTGGACAAGCTTTCAGAGAATGTAAGAATCTACTCACCTCTGCACCGGTATGCATCATTTCGATTCTTCCAAGCAAATCGTTCTCAGTTGCGACGCTTAACCGTAGAGAATCGGAGCTCAACTCGTAAACCAAGGTGTAACAGGGGAGCATTCAATTGCCTTCGCATCGAGAAGCCTTCTTCCAGCGGAAACAAAGAAGCCCTTCCCTTAATTTTGAGTGTCTCGAAGCTTCATCAGTATATCTTGGGCCAAGATTTTTAACTGGTAACTGATCACAAACCACTTCTGGGACTTCTCAGGCAGGACAAGCCCATTCCGGAAAGATCACCCCAGAAAATAATACGTTGGCCAATTACCCGATCGGCGTAAAAGTATACGCTTGTGTACCGCCCTGGCACCAGCAACAGCAATGCCGACGCGCAGAGCCGGCTACTACTTCTTACAGAGCCAGGCACAGTACCCAAGTCTGCGGATATCTTCATGGCGGAAAGTCCATATCCTCGACTTCTTTCGCCATCCGCCATCGCCAAAGCTACAGATCGTGATCCTGTTATGGCACGCCTACGGATCGCGCTCGTTACTGGTGACATGCTGCCAAGAGGAGGTGATTGGACACTATTTCAGGAGAACCGTACAGAGTTTAGTGTTAATGAGAACTGCGTCCTGCGAGGAACACGAGTCGTCGTTTCTAAAGAATTACAAGCACAAGTTCTTGATCTGCTTAATGAAACTCGCCCAGGTATTGAAAAGATGAAAGCAGTCGCGCATGTGGTTTCACTTTTTGTGCGATGCTGCTATCGAGTCCTTCCCACGTTCGATAGCAGCATCGCACAAAAAGTGAAACTTTGCAAAATATGTCAAGAGCACAGCCTAATCCGTGGCCGTTTCCGAAAGTAGTACTAGTACTAGTACTAGTACTAGTACTAGTACTAGTACTAGTACTAGTAGTAGTAGTAGTAGGGCTGCTGCTGCTGCTGCTGCTGCTGCTGCTGCTGCTGCTGCTGCTGCTGCTGCTGCTGCTGCTGCTGCTGCTGCTGCTGCTGCTGCTGCTGCTGCTGCTGCTGCTGCTGCTGCTGCTGCTGCTGCTGCTGCTGCTGCTGCTGCTGCTGCTGCTGCTGCTGCTGCTGCTGCTGCTGCTGCTGCTGCTGCTGCTGCTGCTGCTGCTGCTGCTGCTGCTGCTGCTGCTGCTGCTGCTGCTGCTGCTGCTGCTGCTGCTGCTGCTGCTGCTGCTGCTGCTGCTGCTGCTGCTGCTGCTGCTGCTGCTGCTGCTGCTGCTGCTGCTGCTGCTGCTGCTGCTGCTGCTGCTGCTGCTGCTGCTGCTGCTGCTGCTGCTGCTGCTGCTGCTGCTGCTGCTGCTGCTGCTGCTGCTGCTGCTGCTGCTGCTGCTGCTGCTGCTGCTGCTGCTGCTGCTGCTGCTGCTGCTGCTGCTGCTGCTGCTGCTGCTGCTGCTGCTGCTGCTGCTGCTGCTGCTGCTGCTGCTGCTGCTGCTGCTGCTGCTGCTGCTGCTGCTGCTGCTGCTGCTGCTGCTGCTGCTGCTGCTGCTGCTGCTGCTGCTGCTGCTGCTGCTGCTGCTGCTGCTGCTGCTGCTGCTGCTGCTGCTGCTGCTGCTGCTGCTGCTGCTGCTGCTGCTGCTGCTGCTGCTGCTGCTGCTGCTGCTGCTGCTGCTGCTGCTGCTGCTGCTGCTGCTGCTGCTGCTGCTGCTGCTGCTGCTGCTGCTGCTGCTGCTGCTGCTGCTGCTGCTGCTGCTGCTGCTGCTGCTGCTGCTGCTGCTGCTGCTGCTGCTGCTGCTGCTGCTGCTGCTGCTGCTGCTGCTGCTGCTGCTGCTGCTGCTGCTGCTGCTGCTGCTGCTGCTGCTGCTGCTGCTGCTGCTGCTGCTGCTGCTGCTGCTGCTGCTGCTGCTGCTGCTGCTGCTGCTGCTGCTGCTGCTGCTGCTGCTGCTGCTGCTGCTGCTGCTGCTGCTGCTGCTGCTGCTGCTGCTGCTGCTGCTGCTGCTGCTGCTGCTGCTGCTGCTGCTGCTGCTGCTGCTGCTGCTGCTGCTGCTGCTGCTGCTGCTGCTGCTGCTGCTGCTGCTGCTGCTGCTGCTGCTGCTGCTGCTGCTGCTGCTGCTGCTGCTGCTGCTGCTGCTGCTGCTGCTGCTGCTGCTGCTGCTGCTGCTGCTGCTGCTGCTGCTGCTGCTGCTGCTGCTGCTGCTGCTGCTGCTGCTGCTGCTGCTGCTGCTGCTGCTGCTGCTGCTGCTGCTGCTGCTGCTGCTGCTGCTGCTGCTGCTGCTGCTGCTGCTGCTGCTGCTGCTGCTGCTGCTGCTGCTGCCGCTGCCGCTGCCGCTGCCGCTGCCGCTGCCGCTGCCGCTGCCGCTGCCGCTGCCGCTGCCGCTGCCGCTGCCGCTGCCGCTGCCGCTGCCGCTGCCGCTGCCGCTGCCGCTGCCGCTGCCGCTGCCGCTGCCGCTGCCGCTGCCGCTGCCGCCGCTGCCGCCGCTGCCGCCGCTGCCGCCGCTGCCGCCGCTGCCGCCGCCGCTGCCGCCGCTGCCGCCGCTGCCGCCGCTGCCGCCGCTGCCGCCGCTGCCGCCGCCGCCGCCGCCGCCGCCGCCGCCGCCGCCGCCGCCGCCGCCGCCGCCGCCGCCGCCGCCGCCGCCGCCGCCGCCGCCGCCGCTGCTGCTGCTGCTGCTGCTGCTGCTGCTGCTGCTGCTGCTGCTGCTGCTGCTGCTGCTGCTGCTGCTGCTGCTGCTGCTGCTGCTGCTGCTGCTGCTGCTGCTGCTGCTGCTGCTGCTGCTGCTGCTGCTGCTGCTGCTGCTGCTGCTGCTGCTGCTGCTGCTGCTGCTGCTGCTGCTGCTGCTGCTGCTGCTGCTGCTGCTGCTGCTGCTGCTGCTGCTGCTGCTGCTGCTGCTGCTGCTGCTGCTGCTGCTGCTGCTGCTGCTGCTGCTGCTGCTGCTGCTGCTGCTGCTGCTGCTGCTGCTGCTGCTGCTGCTGCTGCTGCTGCTGCTGCTGCTGCTGCTGCTGCTGCTGCTGCTGCTGCTGCTGCTGCTGCTGCTGCTGCTGCTGCTGCTGCTGCTGCTGCTGCTGCTGCTGCTGCTGCTGCTGCTGCTGCTGCTGCTGCTGCTGCTGCTGCTGCTGCTGCTGCTGCTGCTGCTGCTGCTGCTGCTGCTGCTGCTGCTGCTGCTGCTGCTGCTGCTGCTGCTGCTGCTGCTGCTGCTGCTGCTGCTGCTGCTGCTGCTGCTGCTGCTGCTGCTGCTGCTGCTGCTGCTGCTGCTGCTGCTGCTGCTGCTGCTGCTGCTGCTGCTGCTGCTGCTGCTGCTGCTGCTGCTGCTGCTGCTGCTGCTGCTGCTGCTGCTGCTGCTGCTGCTGCTGCTGCTGCTGCTGCTGCTGCTGCTGCTGCTGCTGCTGCTGCTGCTGCTGCTGCTGCTGCTGCTGCTGCTGCTGCTGCTGCTGCTGCTGCTGCTGCTGCTGCTGCTGCTGCTGCTGCTGCTGCTGCTGCTGCTGCTGCTGCTGCTGCTGCTGCTGCTGCTGCTGCTGCTGCTGCTGCTGCTGCTGCTGCTGCTGCTGCTGCTGCTGCTGCTGCTGCTGCTGCTGCTGCTGCTGCTGCTGCTGCTGCTGCTGCTGCTGCTGCTGCTGCTGCTGCTGCTGCTGCTGCTGCTGCTGCTGCTGCTGCTGCTGCTGCTGCTGCTGCTGCTGCTGCTGCTGCTGCTGCTGCTGCTGCTGCTGCTGCTGCTGCTGCTGCTGCTGCTGCTGCTGCTGCTGCTGCTGCTGCTGCTGCTGCTGCTGCTGCTGCTGCTGCTGCTGCTGCTGCTGCTGCTGCTGCTGCTGCTGCTGCTGCTGCTGCTGCTGCTGCTGCTGCTGCTGCTGCTGCTGCTGCTGCTGCTGCTGCTGCTGCTGCTGCTGCTGCTGCTGCTGCTGCTGCTGCTGCTGCTGCTGCTGCTGCTGCTGCTGCTGCTGCTGCTGCTGCTGCTGCTGCTGCTGCTGCTGCTGCTGCTGCTGCTGCTGCTGCTGCTGCTGCTGCTGCTGCTGCTGCTGCTGCTGCTGCTGCTGCTGCTGCTGCTGCTGCTGCTGCTGCTGCTGCTGCTGCTGCTGCTGCTGCTGCTGCTGCTGCTGCTGCTGCTGCTGCTGCTGCTGCTGCTGCTGCTGCTGCTGCTGCTGCTGCTGCTGCTGCTGCTGCTGCTGCTGCTGCTGCTGCTGCTGCTGCTGCTGCTGCTGCTGCTGCTGCTGCTGCTGCTGCTGCTGCTGCTGCTGCTGCTGCTGCTGCTGCTGCTGCTGCTGCTGCTGCTGCTGCTGCTGCTGCTGCTGCTGCTGCTGCTGCTGCTGCTGCTGCTGCTGCTGCTGCTGCTGCTGCTGCTGCTGCTGCTGCTGCTGCTGCTGCTGCTGCTGCTGCTGCTGCTGCTGCTGCTGCTGCTGCTGCTGCTGCTGCTGCTGCTGCTGCTGCTGCTGCTGCTGCTGCTGCTGCTGCTGCTGCTGCTGCTGCTGCTGCTGCTGCTGCTGCTGCTGCTGCTGCTGCTGCTGCTGCTGCTGCTGCTGCTGCTGCTGCTGCTGCTGCTGCTGCTGCTGCTGCTGCTGCTGCTGCTGCTGCTGCTGCTGCTGCTGCTGCTGCTGCTGCTGCTGCTGCTGCTGCTGCTGCTGCTGCTGCTGCTGCTGCTGCTGCTGCTGCTGCTGCTGCTGCTGCTGCTGCTGCTGCTGCTGCTGCTGCTGCTGCTGCTGCTGCTGCTGCTGCTGCTGCTGCTGCTGCTGCTGCTGCTGCTGCTGCTGCTGCTGCTGCTGCTGCTGCTGCTGCTGCTGCTGCTGCTGCTGCTGCTGCTGCTGCTGCTGCTGCTGCTGCTGCTGCTGCTGCTGCTGCTGCTGCTGCTGCTGCTGCTGCTGCTGCTGCTGCTGCTGCTGCTGCTGCTGCTGCTGCTGCTGCTGCTGCTGCTGCTGCTGCTGCTGCTGCTGCTGCTGCTGCTGCTGCTGCTGCTGCTGCTGCTGCTGCTGCTGCTGCTGCTGCTGCTGCTGCTGCTGCTGCTGCTGCTGCTGCTGCTGCTGCTGCTGCTGCTGCTGCTGCTGCTGCTGCTGCTGCTGCTGCTGCTGCTGCTGCTGCTGCTGCTGCTGCTGCTGCTGCTGCTGCTGCTGCTGCTGCTGCTGCTGCTGCTGCTGCTGCTGCTGCTGCTGCTGCTGCTGCTGCTGCTGCTGCTGCTGCTGCTGCTGCTGCTGCTGCTGCTGCTGCTGCTGCTGCTGCTGCTGCTGCTGCTGCTGCTGCTGCTGCTGCTGCTGCTGCTGCTGCTGCTGCTGCTGCTGCTGCTGCTGCTGCTGCTGCTGCTGCTGCTGCTGCTGCTGCTGCTGCTGCTGCTGCTGCTGCTGCTGCTGCTGCTGCTGCTGCTGCTGCTGCTGCTGCTGCTGCTGCTGCTGCTGCTGCTGCTGCTGCTGCTGCTGCTGCTGCTGCTGCTGCTGCTGCTGCTGCTGCTGCTGCTGCTGCTGCTGCTGCTGCTGCTGCTGCTGCTGCTGCTGCTGCTGCTGCTGCTGCTGCTGCTGCTGCTGCTGCTGCTGCTGCTGCTGCTGCTGCTGCTGCTGCTGCTGCTGCTGCTGCTGCTGCTGCTGCTGCTGCTGCTGCTGCTGCTGCTGCTGCTGCTGCTGCTGCTGCTGCTGCTGCTGCTGCTGCTGCTGCTGCTGCTGCTGCTGCTGCTGCTGCTGCTGCTGCTGCTGCTGCTGCTGCTGCTGCTGCTGCTGCTGCTGCTGCTGCTGCTGCTGCTGCTGCTGCTGCTGCTGCTGCTGCTGCTGCTGCTGCTGCTGCTGCTGCTGCTGCTGCTGCTGCTGCTGCTGCTGCTGCTGCTGCTGCTGCTGCTGCTGCTGCTGCTGCTGCTGCTGCTGCTGCTGCTGCTGCTGCTGCTGCTGCTGCTGCTGCTGCTGCTGCTGCTGCTGCTGCTGCTGCTGCTGCTGCTGCTGCTGCTGCTGCTGCTGCTGCTGCTGCTGCTGCTGCTGCTGCTGCTGCTGCTGCTGCTGCTGCTGCTGCTGCTGCTGCTGCTGCTGCTGCTGCTGCTGCTGCTGCTGCTGCTGCTGCTGCTGCTGCTGCTGCTGCTGCTGCTGCTGCTGCTGCTGCTGCTGCTGCTGCTGCTGCTGCTGCTGCTGCTGCTGCTGCTGCTGCTGCTGCTGCTGCTGCTGCTGCTGCTGCTGCTGCTGCTGCTGCTGCTGCTGCTGCTGCTGCTGCTGCTGCTGCTGCTGCTGCTGCTGCTGCTGCTGCTGCTGCTGCTGCTGCTGCTGCTGCTGCTGCTGCTGCTGCTGCTGCTGCTGCTGCTGCTGCTGCTGCTGCTGCTGCTGCTGCTGCTGCTGCTGCTGCTGCTGCTGCTGCTGCTGCTGCTGCTGCTGCTGCTGCTGCTGCTGCTGCTGCTGCTGCTGCTGCTGCTGCTGCTGCTGCTGCTGCTGCTGCTGCTGCTGCTGCTGCTGCTGCTGCTGCTGCTGCTGCTGCTGCTGCTGCTGCTGCTGCTGCTGCTGCTGCTGCTGCTGCTGCTGCTGCTGCTGCTGCTGCTGCTGCTGCTGCTGCTGCTGCTGCTGCTGCTGCTGCTGCTGCTGCTGCTGCTGCTGCTGCTGCTGCTGCTGCTGCTGCTGCTGCTGCTGCTGCTGCTGCTGCTGCTGCTGCTGCTGCTGCTGCTGCTGCTGCTGCTGCTGCTGCTGCTGCTGCTGCTGCTGCTGCTGCTGCTGCTGCTGCTGCTGCTGCTGCTGCTGCTGCTGCTGCTGCTGCTGCTGCTGCTGCTGCTGCTGCTGCTGCTGCTGCTGCTGCTGCTGCTGCTGCTGCTGCTGCTGCTGCTGCTGCTGCTGCTGCTTCAGGCCAAATTCAGGCCAAATGCCTCTTCCATGTCTCTCCAATTAACCTTGTCCTTTGTCAGTGGCACCCACCGTATGCCTGCAAGCTTATTAATCTCATCCGCCCACCTAACCTTCTGCCGCCACCTGCTACGCTTGCCTTCTCTTTTAATGCACTCCGTTACCTTTAAGGACCAGCGGTTATCTCGCCTTCGCATCACATGCCTTGCCCCAGCCCATTTCTTCCTCTTGATTTCGGCTAGGATGTCTTTAACCCGCGTTTGTTCTCTGACCCACTCTGCCCTCTTCCGGTCTCTTAACATTACACCTACCATATTTATTGCGAAGCAATACTACTTTAGGTCGCACTTCAGCCCATTCCGTGGCAAGGCGTTGGTAAGCACCATTGACCTTTAGCGTGACCTCGCTGCGTGACGTCACACCACGTGACCTAGAGTGACGTCACACCAGCTGTGTGAAAACGGGGCCCCATCTCACGCCGTCGCAAGGCGAGGCGGTAGCCACCAACGGCGGCCTAACTCCCGCTCCTCTCACCAGGGGCACTACGGTCCGAGTGACGTCACACCAGATGTGTAAAAACGGGGCCCCATCTCACGCCGTCGCGAGGCGAGGCGGTAGCCACCACCTGCGGCCTAACTCCCGCTCCCCTAACCAGAAGCGCTACGGTCAGTGACGTCACACCAGCTGTATAAAACAGCTCCGCTCCTCTCGCCAAGGCATACATACACCCTGATGTTACGATGGTGCCTACGAACAAGGCAGCTCGGCAGAATGCAAACAGGAAGCATCAGCGAGCTACGGAGACGGAAGAAGAACGAGAAGAACGACTTTCTAAGCGGCGTGCCCAGTATGCAGCTCGGCGACAATGTGCTACCTCCTCTGTGGAAACAGCAGAAGCAAAGGAAGAAATTATGAGTGTGCCCGACAGTGAGTCTCCTACTAGTTCAGAACGCTGGAACGCGACTAAACGGCAGAGGCATGTCCAAGAAACCCCGGAACAGCGGCAGCAGCGGCTCGAGAAGAAACGTGCGTTTCGAGAGAAGGAAAACGAAAAGCGAAGAAAACCGCGTGAAGAAGAAGCACCCCAGCAGAGACAAGAGCGATCGAAGAAAAGACAGGAGAAATCTCTTACCAAGGCTGGCCCGACTCAACCCGAAGGGCACATTGCAGTAGAACGACGTGAAGAACATGCGAGAAGAGTAAAGGAATTTGAGACGGCAACGCGTGAATTCAACAGACGCTTTACTAACAACCCGTTCGGCTATGCGGCGGCGTGTACCAGCCATACTATCAGCTGATCCGAGAATAACACACTACTGCTTCGCAATCACCAGGCTTAACCAAGCTAAGCCACGGCCGTTTTTTCTTTCCATGGCTCGCTGCGTAATCCTTAACTTTAGCTGAACCATTTTCTTCAGCCTCATTTCTGCACCGTAGGTGCGTACCGGCAAGATACAGCTGTTGTACACTTTTCTCGTGAGGGATACTAGTAAATTGATATTCATGATCTGAGAGAACATGCTATATGCGCTCGATCCCATTTCAATCCTAGTTATTTCCCTCTCATAATACGGATCAGCTGTCACTACTTGGCCTATGTAGACTTATTCCTTTACCATTTCCGGCGCATCGCGGCTAGTCGTGAACTGCGGTTCCTTTGCTAGACTGTTGTACATTACTTTAGTTTTCTGCACGTTATTTTTAGACCGACCGTTCTGCTCTCATTTACGTCCTTCAAAACATCTGCTGTTACCTGATCCTCACCAGAGCTTTTGCCCTTTGCTTTACTCCTAAGGCTTTCTTTACTTCCTCTTTGGTTACTTGCGGGATGACAGATTGCTATGCGCTGCTATCTCTCTCATTAACATTCTGATTACATTGGCTACTGCATAGATTTGTGTAGAACTCTTCGGCTATTTTACCTAACTTATCCATATTCCTAATGGCATTGCCCTCCTTGTCTCTTAATGCATACATCTGGTTTTGAAATACGCCTAGTTTCCTTTTCACCGCTTTAGGTTACCTCCGTTGTTGTGGCATGCTACATTCTCTACATATTAAACTTCACTATGTCGGCTACCCGTGCGCTTATTTATTAACATCGGTAGCTATGGAGCAGTGCTATTATGTCTGCAGTGTTAGCAGACCTCATGCTTTGGCGTTCCTTAATTCATCTCTCGTTTCTTGGGATAGGTCCCGTTGTCCTGTCGAACCATCCTTCCGCCTACTCCTACTGCGCACTCCGTAATGGTAGCTGTCAGATTATCGTTTATTGCATGAACATTAATATCGCTTTACTCATCAAAGTTGAATATCTCTTCTGCAGCAATATCCCGAATTCGTCTATTTTCCGTCCGACCAATAAATAGTTAATGGACTTCCTCTACATTAGCTTCTTCCGTTCTCTTTTCAAGTCTAACCTAATTCGAGACCTTACCATTTTTTGGTCGGTACATCGCACCTTTCCGAGGACGTTCACATCTTGAACGATGCCAAGTTGAGCGCATAGTATGAAGTCAATTTGTTTTGTAGTCTAACCATTGGGGCTCTTCCAGGTCCACTTCCCGTTCTCTCGTTTGCGGAAGTAGGCATTCATGATCCGTACATTATTTCTATCTCGAACTGTACTAATAACTGTCCCCTTCTGTTTCTACAGCCTATCTCATAGCCGCCTACCGCGTGGTCGCCAGCCACTTTCTTGCCCACCTTCGCATTGATGTCGCCCATCAGTGCAGTGTACTGTAATTTTACCTTGTTCCTTTCCAATTCCGCCTCTTCATAGAAGCTTTCAACGATCTGTTCATCATAGGTGGATGTAGGCGCGTAGGCCTGCACCCCTTTAAGCTTGTACCTCCTACTGAGCCTGATTAGTTAGCTGCCACCCTCTAGTTAATACTATGGAACTGTTCTACGTCGCCAGCTATATCCTGAATAATGAGGAATCCCACACATAGTTCTCGTCTATCCGCTTATCCGTGATAGCACAGTATGTACCCGTGCTTTAGTACTGTATACGCCTCGCCTGTCCTCCTAACTTCACTAAGCCCTATGACATCCCATTTAGTGCCCGCTAGTTCCTCGAACAGCGCTGCTAGACTAGCTTCTCTAGATAGGGCTCTGGCGTTAAACGTTGCCAGGTTCAGATTCCAATGGCGGCCTGTCCAGAGCCAGAGATTATTAGCACCCTCCGCTGCGTCACAGGTCTGGCCGCCGCCTTTGTAAGTTGCTCCGCAGCCGCTTTGGACTGAGGGCAGATGGTTAATTGTTTCTTTCATACAATGAGGATAACGGTTGAACAAGAGCATCTTTACTGCAGCTTCATTTAAAACGATGTCATACATTTGAGGTAGCATTTCGTATAATTCAATCAACGGTGCACGATGACAAGCTGTGAATGCAGAGTCAAAATATACTTTGTAATAATAAGCTTTTGAAGTATCATTAGTAGCGTACAAACTTCTTGTCAAAGAGGCGGAACGCCAACGCTTTCTTTCTTTTTACTTTACACATATCGTCAGTATTCGTTACTTCCTTCATTGCCATGGCACGAGAAAAAATAACATTTAGGCGGCTTGCCAGCAGCCATCTCTATATTAAGGCGTAGCAGCAGACATACATCAGAAGTAATAAAGCAAAACTGCAACGTAGCTGACAGAAAGAGAAGGCAGAATGGGTACAGCGTCTGGTTTCACTGATTCATTAAATGTTCCGATTTTGTCCCGGCATGTGGAGACGAAACCGGCTCCCAACAAGGGGGCCATAACCGAATAGGTGCCTCTAGACTTGTTCGCTGGTCAACCTCACATGGATAGAACATCATCTGCTCTGAACGTAAAAGCCTCCACTTTTCATGACCGGTTAACTAAACTGGGTTGAAGGCATCCGCCTTTGTTAGCATAATTATCGCAAACGTGTACAAGAAGGCTAGTAAGCAGTTAAGTTCCTCAAATAAACTATCCGGAAACTTTACTTTGAAGAACGCCGACCTCGAAAACTGTTCTCCACTGAATAACCTAATAATTTACGGTATGCTTCAATTGCCTTCAGAAACACTGCAGCAGCTACTTGCATTCGATCAAAAAGTGCCGACGTCTAAGCTCAAAATGGAAGGTGATGGAATTGAGCGTTGTCATAAGCTCGAGGAAAAAAAGTGGCAAGTAGAGGTCTTTTACTGTTAACTATTGAACTTCGTTCCAGAGTAAAAAAAAAAAGAAGAACGCTTATAAGCTAAATGACTTAGAAGTTTCTATATCTGAGGAGTTATTTTTGCGCTTGCGCGAGATATGAAAGGCCCTCGGGCAGCAATCTGTGGAGATAGACAAAAAGCTGATAAATTTAGGCTGCAGGGTAGTAAACAAGTGGACCTCACGTTTCATTCGTAAGAGGAGGCCAGGAAATGTGATGTAAAGCACAAGGCAAGTCTATTAAGAAGAGAAATAAATAACCCTTTTGAATGCGAAGGCAATATGTGGCTTCTGTGCGCAAAACTTGTAAACAAAACTTGTCCACAAAATGCGGCCACACGATGACGTCCCTCCAGATGAACGAATGTATAAAGGTTTATTGACAATGAATAATAAATTAATGGCGCTATATGACATGGTGAAGAATGATGTCACACCGTTAATTAGCAAAGCAATTAAAATTTTAATCGGTGTTATTAAGAGAAATGAGTGGATTAGTAAAGTTGACAATAACAAAATAAAACAAACAATGACGTCAACACTAATTAATGATGGAAGGAGACGCGCGGCACAAAACTGCGTCCGCCAGAGCGGTGACGCTGGTTTGAGCAACAGATATCGCTGGTGCAAATGAAATCCCAGTGATGTCATCACCTGTTTGCTCAGTGTGGTGGCAGTATTCCCGAAAACATTTACAAAATTTTGAGCAACCGCTCGTCGTACAGCGTTCTGGGTGGTGTCACAGCATTTCTCTTCGCATATAGCTTACATATTTTAGTCAAGTTGGAAGCTAGCTTGCGACAGGGGTTCGGACAAAATAACATATGCAACTTCAAGTGCATGCTTTCTGAGACTTGCGACAGGGGGCTTGGACACATCACATATGCACCTTCAGTTGCATGCTTAAAGGCGCAGTTCAGATGACTACCGGGATGTCGATATCTGAGAACTACTGCGTCCTTTCCTTTTCTCACGACATGCTTTCGCATTCCTCCACGCAAGCAGACTTAAGTGCCCTCAGAATTTTTTGCCACGAAGCATAACATTTGTGGCCTTTATTGCCCAAAGTCTGCTAAATGAAACCTCTGATACCTGTTGCCAGGCCCAGGGCCACGATGACGAAATAGTATGTTTTACAGAAATATGGTGTAACCATGCTGTGGCTGACAAAATTCTTGCCCCCTGGTTATGTCCTTTCGAGAAAACATCGATCGCTTTTGCGTGGTTGTGGAGTAGGGCATCGAGTGGAGTAGCGCATAAAGAACAACGTAAAATACTCTCTTCTTTCTGATTGGAAATTCCGGCCATGATTTTTTAATCTCCAAAATGATTACATTTCTTAAACCATGTTAAATATTAGGAAGATAGTTTTGGTTGGTTATTTTAATATTCCATATATACACAACCGCTCTCTGACTGGCTCTGGAGATGATAAAATATCGTGCACCTCTTTCATAGACATGTCATTCTCATTTGCTTTTCATCAAGTGGTCGATGCTCCCACTCGAGACAACTCGCATCTTTACTTGGTCTTTATAAATGACGCTAGTGTCTCAAGAAATTGCGCCTGCGAAGTAGTTGAGGGGTTGTCTGACCACAAGGCAGTTTTTCTGAATCTGAAGATGGCTTATATCAGCAACAAGCCGACGCCATTGTTGCAAGTAATTGCATCTGTAAAGTTGTTGAGGGGCTGTCTGATCAAAGGCAGTCTTTGTGAATCAGAAGATTGCTTATATGAGCAACAAGCTAACGTAAAAAACTGTTTGTAGTTTCACCCAATCTGAATGCTGGAATTGATCTGCTGACAACTTCTGTCGAAGACATCCAGGCCACTTTCGAGCATTCAAATGCTGACACAATGATCAAGAAACTTTGTGATCTTGATATTGTACAGATTTCTTTCGATAACTATGTGCCGAAAAAAAATTACGAGTCATCTGTGGTTCAGCAGAAAAATTGTCCAACTCTTTGGTCGTATTAAGCGCGTAAGCAAATGGCTTAAGGCACATCAGAAGAGTCGATTCCCTGCTGAGTTCCCGCAAGTGCACATTAAAATCAAAAACCCGTAAAGCTTAAAACTTTTTCTACGACAGAACATTGCTAAGTGTTATGAAAGAAAGCCCACCAAAGTTCAGGGAGACTATAAATCCCGCTATCCCAGTCCAATCATTTTTCATTGTCCGTGTCCAGCCCCAATGTGACACTTCGATCATATGTGAAGAATTGAATAATTAGTTCAAACCTGTGTTCAGTCGTAACGATGGTTCTCTGCCCCAGTTTAATGCACAACATGGGCAGCCAGATATTCCTCATATTTCAGTTACACTTCCTGGCGTTCGTAGCTTGACGCTAAACGTTGATGCTACTAAAATCACAGCGCCAGGTAATATCTCGAACGCATTCCTGAAACGTTCTCCGAACGGTCCGCGCAATCTCTAACAAGCATTTCCTTTCTATTTATTATCTATACGAAGGACATAAGCAGTGTTACTGCTAAAACTTCGCTCAAGTTCCGCTTTTATGCCAATGAATGGGTTCTCTATTGTAATGTCTCTAACATCCGGGACCAACTGCTTTGTATTTTTTTTAGTTTCCAAAGTGATGATGATGTTGAATAATGGTCGAGAGATACAGTTTTGTTTCTATGTATTGGCGTCACTTTCACATCTCAGCTCAAATGACACCGGCTTGACAATCTTATCTGCTCCAAAGCTCGTCAAGAACTCGCCTACTTAAACCGTACACAACAGAAAACAAGAAAAAAGAATGGAGACTGAGAGCGTGCAAATCTTTATCGCGGCCCGTACTTGAGCACGCGTCCGCAGTCTGGTCATTCTATTCATCCCGTGACATTTGTAGCGTGAAGCTATTCAGAAAAAAAGCAATCCGATTCATAAACCTAAAGTACGACCGTCACTTTTCGCCTAATTTCACACTGGAGACATCTATTAGCTCATTCATGCCCACGCGCACGTGTGAACGCCTATTTACCCAACACAATATTGTACTCTCAAACACCGAAATCGCCTCACCCTTCTTTATTTCTTTTACTTCCCGCTTTACCTTGCGCACTAACCGATTAAACGCAACCGCACTGAACCCACATGAGAACTCTTTCAAGCACTCCTTTTTTTCTTCCACAACTGATCTCTATAATGAGTTGAATAAGTTCTATCGAAATCTGCCACGAAATAAATTTGCTGACCAAATGCATAATTGTTTCAGCAGCTAATATTTACGTTTTTCACGTGTAATTTAGCTTCCTTCTGTCGGGTTTGGTATTGAGTGGATCCTTGTATTTCTGCTTCTTTATTTACCATGCTGACCCAGAAGTATCTCACAATCGAGAGGGCCGTATTTCTAAATAAATCAGCAAATTTTTCTTTACAATAAATAAAAAACGCGCCTGAATATTACGCTGAAAATACAACCTTTGTCCGTAAGGTACCAACACTGAGCCCCTTAAAAAAACGCGGTTAACATTGAAATCATTTGTGCAGCACACATCGAAATAGACTCCCTTGCAGTATGTACACAGCTTCTAGCGCTTTTTGAGGTCTTGGAAATAGTTGGAAGACGCTTCTTTTGGCTGGGCTGTGAACTCCTTTGTCACGGCGTTTTGAATGGCTTCCACGCTCCCCATCCAGCAACTTTTTAGGGCTATCTTTACACGAGGAAACAGGAAAAAATCGCATGGGAAGAGGTCAGGCGAGTATGGCAGACGGGGAAGTACAGCAATACTGGCGAGAAATTTTGTCACGATGAGAGCAGTATGCAGATGCCCATCAGTCAGGGTGACGGCGTCGCAGTACATCACGCATGTATTGGAGCACGCGGATACAAAACTCCTGATTCACCGTCTGCACTTGTGGGACGAACTCGTGGTGTATGACACATCTGGCATGGGAAAAATACGATCAGCAACATCTTTGTTTTAGTCTTCTGTCGCGACACCTTTCTCGACGCCGGAGAGCTTGTGGACGGCCATACGGCGCTCTGCCTGTTTGTTTGAGAATCGTATTGAAAACACCATGTTTCTTCTTCAGCAAAGATGCCGTCGACGAATGCAGCATATTTCTCTGCTTGGAGAGCAAATCAGCGCTACCTGATGCCCGCGTGTCCTTCGGGTCCTGTGTGAGGGAGTGCGGCACAAGGCTGGCTTTCAGCTTTCGTTTTCCAATGTTATCACGCGAAATTCGGTGGAATGTCGCCTTACTAATGTCGAGAGCATCGGATAGCATTCGGACTGTAATGGTGCGGTCTTGCTGTACGATCTCCCTCATCCGAGCCACGTTGTTTTCATTCCGTGAGGTTGAAGGGCGCTCCTGCATTGTGTCGTCTTCCACCGACGTTCTCCCTGAAACGAACCTATTGTTCCACGCGAAAACTCGTGTCCGCGATAATGTCTCGTTGCGGTAAGCGTCACGAAGGAGCCCATACGTCTGTGTGGTTGTCTTGCCAAGCTTCACACAGAATTTTATGCTTACACGCTGTTCGAGGTGAACGTCCATCTCTCCGCACTCACTCACAGTAGAATGCGCAGATTACTAGTGAACGTATGGATTGATGGTTGGATAAGGCTGGACCCTTTAAATAGGGTGGTGGCTCAAGCCACCTAGACATGGCTTATGAAATTGTACTCTTGTCTTGGTTTTAGCCACCAATCAGATAACCTTCGCTTGGTTACTTCTAGCCGCTTAAAATCTACTTTCCCTCCACTGTCCTTAAACCCCAATGCCTTGGATAAATCAGCCCCGCTGCTTTCCACTGTGGGTGAAGCCCTTTACAGAAAAGTATCAAGTGTTCAGCCGTTACCTCCTCCTCTCCACACGCAACGCACAACGTGCCTATTTCGTGGTACCTGACTCTATATATATGTCTTAGTCCGCAAAACTCCCGTCCTGGCCTCAAACATGTTTCTACATGTAGTGCCATCTAGTGGCTGCAACAGCAACTGACATAAATAGCTGAGGTTAGCGCGAAAAGACGGCGCTTAACATGCGCACCAACATTTGTTTTGGGAAATTAATTCTAGAGAAGAAAATAAATCAATCTCGAAACTTTACGGACAAAGGTTGTACATATTGCCGCCAATATTTGCAGTGTTTGTTCGTTTTTCAAATCTGCCGCGACACCACCTTATCGCTTTGTTTGCGACGCAAGACGCGACTAGATTTATCTCGATTGATCGCAGCCATGCAAAGCTGATTCTACGTTGTTCCGGAATGTTCTAGGAACTTTCCGCCCTTTATCTCGAATGTTCGCTATCAGCTTTAAATTGAGCACGGCCGACAACGGCGGGCATTCTGTTCGACGACCGCCGAGCAAGCTTTTCGCTTCGCCGCCGCCGAGTGATTCAGTCCATTTTGGGTGCAAGTTAGCCCAATAAACAGTTCTTTTAGAAGACCCTTTCGTCCGTCTTCATCGCTGCTTCGACTGCCGTCACCACTACGTGACATCTGGTGGAGGTGCGGGGTACATCCATGTTCCGGACGCCCCCTTCAAGTCGTGAACCCAGCCCTAAGCGCTTCACACCCGAGGACGAATCAGCAGCTCAGCGAGCCAGCCGACGTCTTCAGGGAGAGGAGCCTGAGTTCGGGAAACTGCCGGACCGCACCAGACAGCGAAAAGACGCTGCTACCAGCACTGCAACCTCGCCAAAGATGTCGACACCGATCATACTGCAGCAGCCGCGGGTGCCGCCAACTTTCAATGGATCCCTAGGCGAAGACCCTGAAGAATGGTCGGACCAATTTGAGCGCGTGGCGTCATTCAACAAGTGGGATAATGCGGCAAAGATTGGACACGTTTTTTTCTCATTGAATGGCTCCGCACGCACGTGGTACGAAAACTACGAGTCGTCCCTTACGACATGGGAGCTATTCAAGAGAGAACTATTGAAGGTATTCACCAGTGTCGTGAGGAAAGAAAGAGCCGAACGACTCCTCGAGTCCAGGATCCAGCTTCCGAATGAGCCCTTCCGCAGTTACGTCGAGGAGATGAAGCGCCTTTTTCGCCGCGCCGATCCCGGGATGACCGAGGAAAAGAAAGTTCAGTTTTTAATGCGCGGCGTAAAAGAACAACTCTTTGCAAGCCTCGTCCGCCAGCCGCCAAAAACAGTCGAGGAGTTTATGCAAGAAGCCTGCACGATTGAGAATACCCTCGACGTTCGAGCTCGGCAGTACAATCGCCCTTCCTCTGCCTGTGCAATCCGTTCGGACACGCCGGCCACCACCAGCGACAGCTTGCGGGAAGTTATCCGCGAAATCGTCCGAGAGGAGCTACGCCGATTACTGCCATCTTCCCCACAGCAACAAGCAGCGACTCTGATGGATGTGGTACGGGAAGAACTGCAACAGGCACTTGGCACCCCGACGGCCGCAGAACCCCAGGCCATGACCTACGCCGCTGCAGTAAGTACTGCTCAGCCCCAGCGACAACCCCCACGTCCTCCCCGAGATGAGCCAATCGTTCCACAACGCCGCCTCCCAGCCCCCGCCCGCCCAGCCTATGACCGACGCTCAAGCCCCAGGAAATGCGACGCCTGGAGGACTTCCGACAACCGGCCGTTGTGCTTCCATTGCGGTGAGGCCGGCCATATTCTTCGTCACTGCCAGTATCGACGTATCGGTCTTCGAGGATTTGCCGTTAACGCCCCACGACCACGCTTCGGACAACGTCCGCACGTAATCGACGAGTACCTGCGTCGAGAAGAGTACACGCCGAACCGCTTTTCGCGCTCACCATCGCCGTCAACCTCGCGCTTTGCGTCGCCACGCCGCAGCTACGCAGCCGCGGTGCGAGGAAGGTCGCCCAGCCCCCGTAGGGGAAACTAAAGGCAGCAACCTCTGGAGGTGAGGTTGCTCACGAGCTAAACGCCGAAGATCCTCCACCGACCACGCCCCATGAAGACGCTGCACCCCCGACGCCGCATGAAGAACCGACACTCGCTGCACCGACGCCGCACACAATGAGAACCTAAACCACGACTCAAGCTACCTTGAAATCGACGCCGCCACCCAGAGGAGCTTCGACCACACGCCCAACCCGTGACTCGCATACGCGACGAAGCCGTGACCCGACGCCGAGAGCGACATGCAATGCAAGAGCCAGGACCTCCGACCTAGAAGTGACTATCGACGGCCGGAAAGTTACCGCGCTAGTCGACACAGGAGCCGATTACTCGGTGATGAATGGAACATTCGCTGCGCAGCTCAGAAAAGTCACAACGGCTTGGGACGGCCCACAAATTCGCACCGCTGGGGGCCACCTCATTACGCCATCAGGACGATGCACAGCGCGAGTGGCTGTCAAAAGACACACCTATCGTGCGACCTTTGTTGTGCTACCGCAATGCTCCCGCGAAGTGATCTTGGGTATGGATTTCCTTAATGAGCATCAGGCGATCATCGACCTGCGATCCAAGCTGATCACGCTTTCGACGGACGAAGCCATCGCTTCGATGAAAACTCGGGAAAATCAAGTTGCCCTAAGTGTCCTGGAGGAAGAAGTGAGCGTCCCACCCCGTTCAAGCGTTATCATGACCGTAGGCGCCACGAAAGCCATAAACACTGAAGCCATCATCGAGGGGAACATGCAGTTGCTACTAGACCGAGGAATCAGCATCGCAAGAGGCATCGCACATTTCCGCAATGGCCAGGCCGAAGTACTGCTGACTAACTTCAGCGAAGAATACCGGCATATTAACAGAGGAACGACGATTGCTTTCTACGACGAAATATCTGACGTACGAGATTCCTTCGCCCTCTCCGACCCCTCCGCAGAAGAACCGCCTGACCAAGAGAACTCGCCCACTTTCGACATCAACCCAGCCCTGCACCGGAACAGACAAGACCAGATCCGCAATCTGCTTCAAAACTACAGTGAGTGCTTTTCGACATCGCCGAAGGTGCGACAGACGCCAATTGCCAAGCATCGCATTATAACGGATCAACACGTCCGACCTCTCCGTCAAAGCCCCTACCGTGTGTCTCCGCGAGAACGACAAGCCATCCGGGACCAAGTCGAAGAAATGCTTCGCGACGACGTCATCCAGCCTTCAAACAGCCCATGGGCGGCACCGGTTGTTCTAGTGAGAAAGAAAGACGGCGCACTTCGATTCTGCGCGGATTACCGCCGCTTGAACAGCATAACAAAGAAGGACGTCTACCCCCTCCCCCGCATCGACGACACACTGGACCGCCTCTGCAACGCCAAATATTTCTCATCGATGGACCTCAAGAGCGGCTACTGGCAAATTGAGGTCGACGAAAGAGATCGCGAGAAGACAGCATTCATAACTCCGGATGTGCTGTTTGAGTTCAAGGTGATGCCATTTGGTCTCTGCTCCGCACCAGCGACGTTTCAGCGAGTAATGGATACAGTGCTGGCAGGCCTGAAGTGGCATATTTGTCTGGTATATTTAGATGACGTCGTTGTCTTCTCCTCGATCTTTGAAGAGCACCTCAAAAGACTTCGAACAGTACTAGACGCAATCAAGTCGTCTGGCCTAACTTTGAAAGCAGAGAAATGCCACTTTGCCTACGAATAGCTGCTGTTTCTAGGCCACATCGTTAGCAAGGAAGGAGTACGCCCAGACCCGCAGAAAACAGCCGCTATTGAACAGTTTCAACCGCCGGCCGATAAGAAAGCAGTGCGCAGATTTCTCGGACTATGCGCATATTACCGACGATTTGTGAAAAACTTTTCGCGCATCGCCGAGCCCCTGACCCAAATGACGAAGGCAGACGTGCCGTTTAAATGGGAAGCGCCGCAAGCAGAAGCCTTCAAGGAACTTCAGCATCGTTTACAGTACCCACCGATCCTTGCGCATTTTGATGAAAACGCCGATACTGAAGTTCATACCGACGCAAGCAGCGTGGGACTAGGCGCCGTTCTCGTTCAAAAAAGTGACGGGCTGGAGAAGGTCATCGCATACGCTAGCCGTTCCCTTTCTAAGGCCGAGGCTAACTATTCGGCCACTGAGAAGGAGTGCCTTGCCATCATCTGGGCTACGTCGAAATTCCGCCCCTACCTCTACGGACGGCCGTTCAAGGTGGTCAGCGACCACCACGCGCTCTGCTGGCTTGCCAATTTGAAGGATACCTTTGGCCGACTCGCTCGATGGAGTCTGCGTCTCCAGGAGTTTGACGTCACCGTCGTTTACAAGTCCGGACGCAAGCACACTGACGCCGATTGCCTCTCACGAGCCCCTGTAGATGCACCGCCGCTGGACGACGATGAGGACGCCTTCCTGGGACCCATCAGCGCAAGCTCTTTTGCTCAGCAGCAACGCTCGGACCCCAACCTAAAAGGCCTCATCGAGTACCTGGAAGGCAAGGTTTCTTCACCCCCCGCTTCATTCAAGCGAGGATTGTCTTCTTTCTGTGTGCAGAATGAGGTCCTTGTGAAGAAGAACTTTACAGCGAACAAAACAGCCTACTTCCTTGTTGTACCTACTTGTCTCCGCGAAGAAGTTCTACAGGCTTCACACGACGAGCCGACAGCTGGACATCTCGGATTTACTCGCACCCTCCGCCGCATTCAAGACAAGTATTACTGGCCCCGACTGTCTGCCGATGTCGCACACTATGTGAAAACATGCCGAGATTGTCAGCGACGAAAGACTCCTCCCACACGACCAGCAGGATTTCTGAACCCCATTGAACCTCCCTCAAGACCCTTTCAGCAGACTGGCGTGGACTTGCTTGGCCCTTTTCCAACGTCAAGATCTGGAAATAAGTGGATCATCATAGCGACCGACTACCTGACCCGCTACGCCGAGGCGAAAGCCCTACCGAACGGAACAGCAGCAGAAGTGGCCAAATTTTTCGTGGAGTGCATTCTTCTTCGACACGGCGCCCCCGATGTGCTCATCACGGACAGAGGAACAGCATTTACGGCGGAACTCACGCAAGCCATCCTGCGCTACAGCCAAACCAGCCACCGGAGGACAACTGCATACCATCCGCCGACCAACGGACTGACCGAGCGCCTGAACAAAATCATCGCCGATATGCTCGCTATGTATGTCGATGCCGAACATAAAACCTGGGATGTCATCCTGCCTTACGTCGTCTTCGCCTACAACACCGCAGTGCAGGAGACCACCCAGATGACGCCTTTTAGGCTCGTCCATGGCAGGGATGCCACGACCACGCTAGACGCCATGCTGCCCAACGATACAGAAGAAGAGAACGTCGACGTTGCCGCCTACCTTCAACGCGCAGAAGCTCGAAGGCTTTCCCGATTACGGATCAAAGATCAGCAGCGGTCCGACGCCAGACGCTACAACCTACGAAGACGCAACGCGGAATACAAGCCAGGAGACCAAGTCTGGGTGTGGACGCCCATTCGCCGCCGTGGATTGAGTGAAAAGCTTTTGCGCCGCTATTTCAACCCGTACAAGGTTCTTCGTCGGCTGGGTGAACTGGATTATGAAGTCATCCCTGACGCAATGACTGCATCCCAGCGACGCCGCGTACGACCAGAAGTTGTCCATGTTGTCTGTCTGAAGCCGTATTATGCGCGCTAAAGGCCGCTGCATTTCCATGCTCTATTTTGCAAAATCCCTTTTTTTCCCTTACTAGTCGCATTATTTGTTTTAATGCATCGGGTCGATGCTTCTTTGAGAGGGGAGTAATGCCGCCAATATTTGCAGTGTTTGTTCGTTTTTCAAATCTGCCGCGACACCACCTTATCGCTTTGTTTGCGACGCAAGACGCGACTAGATTTATCTCGATTGATCGCAGCCAGGCAAAGCTGATTCTACGTTGTTCCGGAATGTTCTAGAAAGGAACTTTGCGCCCTTTATTTCGAATGTTCGCTATCAGCTTTAAATTGAGCACGGCCGACAGCGGCGGGCATTCTGTTCGACGACCGCCGAGCACGCTTGTCGCTTCGCTGCCGCCAAGTGATTCAGTCCATTTTGGGTGCAAGTCAGCCCAATAAACAGTTCTTTTAGAAGACCCTTTCGTACGTCTTCATCGCTGCTTCGACTGCCGTCACCACTACGTGACAATATCATTCTAGCATACAGAATTCATAAAGCACCCGCATTGCTGCACATAAGTTAATGATTAATGCGGTAGACTAAATATAAAGTCTTAATAGTTTGATATCTCGCAAGAAATAATTATAATACATAAAATTTTCCTTCCATGCTTCATTAAAGCACGGAGATTTGGGCCAGTTTTACACAATTTTTTCCACCAGAAAGATTTGTTCGGCCCCTACAAATATCCCAAAGGCCGTCCATGTCAGATTTGTTTTCTACAAAAGATCCATGTGGGACAGACGTCTTTATTTGGTTTGAACTCCTAAAATTTATATGTAGGGCGTATTAGAAAATATTTCGTGAGGGAAGACAAATGAGGGACGATTGTTCGCAAAATATGAGCTGTCGGCTGAGGGGCTTTATGTGATCATTTCTGCTGTTGGTACATTAAACCTTTTTTATCTTGGACATTTTATTTTTTGGTCCGCAGTATTGAATACCGGGAAGAAAACAGTAATATTTGCAGCATGTAGTCGCCAATTAAATACATTAAGCACAATGTAGCCCTAGTGTGCACTGTACAGCCGGGCATGTTAACAGTACATTGCGACCACCGATCAAACGGCCATGCAATGACCCCAGAAAAAGCGAAGTCGAAATCCGTGGACGATATGTGCGTGAGAAGAATATGCATGCCGTTTTGAAACCTATTTTAGTGCTCCGTTTTGTAATGATGTGCTGAATTGCTTTGTTCGATGCTTAGGCGATACGGTGAAAGAAAAGGCAAGCTTCCGGAGTAGATTAAGTTGTGACGTGGTCAACATGGGGGTGTACTGTTATGTTTCAAGCAAATATAACCTCTAGAGAGAGAGAAAGAGAGAGAGAGAGAAGGAAAGGGCAGGCGGGATAATTCGGGAAATGTCTGGGCGCCTAATACATAGAGAAAGATTAACAAAAGTATTAATAGAAGAGAATACTACTTTTATCCAGTTCCTAGTAAGGACCGTGTCTGCCTAATCCGATAACCAATATGTGCCATGCAGCCATGTGCACAAGGTCAGAGGTACAGACCATGCCTTGCCATCAAAGAACAGCTGCAATCAACATCACTTTTATACATTACGTAGAGGAGCGGACATAAGTAAACGGAGCACGCGATTTCGTCTTCAGTTCAAATATGTCTTCCCTATAGGAACTGAAAAAAACAATCTTCCTCCATGAGAAAGCGCACTGGCATTCCCTACCAGTATGCATACGCCATTGATGGCAATTTCAATTAGGCAATGTGTGAAAAGAGCTGGAAGCCAATAGCGTGCTCCGTGTACTTTTCTCCCCGCCTGTAGGTGCCCAAAAATAATAAGGAAGATTACTCACATTGGGCAAGGTACCACCTGCAGGATGCAGACGCATCTAAAGTGGCTGGTCTTTTTTGTGCAGGTTTTTAGTGCATGCGACGGTCCTTTGTTTCGTTAAGCTGTGATCCGCCCGGATTTCCCGCGTACCTGCTAGCCTTCGCGCCATGTGCCCGTCCAGATAATCTTCAAGCATCACAGTCCTGTCCCAAATTCCAGCGACGCCTGTTTCTCGAAACCCTTTGCTGCTCTTCGCGGCTACAACCGAGCGACATCAACATCGTGGGGTTTGTCGGACCCCCCCAAGCGTTCTTTCAAAGTGGGTAAGGGAGCACCTGTAGGATGGAGACGCAGCTCAAGTGACTCGTCTTTTTGTGCAGGTTAGTAGAAAACACCACATTCTTGAAGGCAAGAGAGATTCCTTATGCTTGGTTGAGCTGCCTTCCCGAGAAGTGCTATGCGATTGTGCCAGGGGATGTTTTGAATCGTTCTGCATTCTTGTGCTCATGCTGAGTGGGAACATCGAAACCAACCCAAGTTCGAGTGTCGATGAAGAGCCCAGATTATGATTCCAAATCAGAAAGCAGCCTCCCTTCATTTTAAATCTATCCGGGATAGGTTAGACAGTCATATCGCTGAATCAAACCAAAGGCTGCCTTCTATTGAGCAAAGGATTGATTATTTCGCGGAAACAGTAAAATTGGCAGAAGACTGCAAAGCACTGTCTTGAAGCTGCAGGAATGTATTGCGACGCTATCGAGCGAGGTTCGTCTAGAAAATCACAGTCGGCGTAATAATTTCATTGCGTACGGGATCACGGAACAATACGAAGAAACACCGAATAACCTGAAGATTGCTGTTTTGACCGAAGTCTTGGAAGAAAAATTGGGAATTAAAGTAGTAAGCATTGCACACATTCACCGCTTGGGCCAGAAATTAGTGATTAAGACACGGCCGGTGATAATGCGATTCTTTGGCTTCAAAGAAAAAATGAACTTTCTCAGGAATTCGAAGAAACTCAAGTGTAGAAAAATGTCAATATCAAAAGACTATTCTCATGAAATTCAGAACCTAAGAAAGCTACTGTGGCCTACCGTCAACTTCATCTTGATTGACAGCGCAGAAAAAGACGAGACACTTGAAGTTACACACGACAATTAAGCGCTTACTAAGTAGAAATGAGTTTATTCAGAACGCTCGAAATAAATACTGGGTAAAAAAAAACAAGACAAAGAAACTGAGGAACAAAGTCAGATCAAAGATTAGCTGTGACGCCTAGAAAAGAAATTTTTTTCTTGGTCAGCACAAGGGATGTCTCACTGATACTGTGATCTGTCTTGGCAATGTGGTATGCTTCAGCAATCCCCCGAGTCACTTCATCTTGATTGGCAATCATGCTGAGTCAAGGGAGCCAAGTAAACCGAACATTTTTAATCTTTTGTCGATGACCTGGTTGCTAAGAATTTACGAGTTTTGCGAACCGATGAAGAGGGTTTCTTTGTAATATTGAGAGAAAAAATCTTGCTCGAAAAAGCCGTGGTGGCAAGGGCAAAGAAGTTCAAAATGGTGTCAGTTCAACTGAACAAAATGAAGGATGAGGCAATAACACTTTTGAATGACCTCAACCTGACACGGCTTGCTAATTCTGTAGAGAAAGCGGAAAAGCAAAGCCTGCAAATTTTCTTTTCCCCAAGACATAAACTGGATGTCCCTTTCCCCAGCATTGTGGCTGAAATTCATTCCTGGCAGAAAGTGGTCTCGACCTACCTACACAAGCATATCTCATCGTTGCCTCTTTCCAATCCTTAGCGCGTGACAGATTCTGAAGTAGTCGCTGAATTTTTGAAGAGCATGAACCCGGGCCACTGCAGCGCCTTCAGCATTGACGTTGAAAATTTGTTTTATGCGTTGCCCCATATCGAACTCATGCGCAGAGTCCGTACGCACATCACCTATGATCACGAAATGTCCTTCATGACAATATGCCGAATTACAGTCGATGCTTTCTTGAAACTGCTCGCATTCTACCTTTTTTCCACGTGTGTGGAATGGGAGGGACGCGTGTATCGACAGAAGTCGGGTGTGTGCATTGGCTCTTGATTCGCTCCGGTGCTAAGTGCCATCTTTTGTGTCTAGGGTTGACAGATTTATTGATCTTGACATATCTGCAATGGTGCTGAAGGTCTTTAGGTTCGTCCACCAATACATTGTATTCACTCAAAACGGAACTTAAACCGCCTCCTTTTAGACGTACTAAAGGTGTTTAAGGAAAGAACATTCGGTCTCAAATTCAATTTTGAAGTCCCCAAGGGCAATGTGCTACAGTTTCTCGACCTCCGCCTTAAATTTCTGGACAACCATATTTGCTGGGAATACAACCCAAAGTCGCTCAAGCCACTGCTGCACTTTTCCTCAGGACACTCAAAGCTTGTCAAGAATAGCATTGCTAAGTCATGCATTAGAGCAGCATTATTCAAGTTGTGTCACCATTCAGTCATGGTAAGTGTCGAAGCACATGTCTCTGGGTTGACAATCGCTGGCTATCCACAGTATGTCATTTCCTGGGCTTGCGATAAGATGGCAAAATTGGCAAAAAATGTGAGAGAGCATTCTCCAGAGGATAGGCAACGGAGTAAATTTGCTGCCGTACCTTATATTCATCGCACGGCTCATGCGCTTAAAATGGTTGCTGACCGTTACAACGTTGACGTTTTGTTTTAAACTCCGAATAAACTCAGCCGAATTTCTCGTACGGTAGAACAAAAGGACGCCGTAAAAGAAAGCGCGAGCAGGCTCAGAGAATGCGACATAAGACACGCAAAGGCGATGGTATCCTGCAAGAAAAATGTTGGCTAGAAGATTCCCGTGTCATGCGGTGTGGTGTACATCGGCCAAACCAGCGGTGGCCTCAATACGGGCCTCACTGAGCACCGTAGAGATATAAAAAATAGCACAGGCACTCACCCCGCACGTCATGTGCGTACACACCGGGAAACTGTTAAAACTTGTGAAGTCCTTCTTGGATCAAACATCAGTAATCTTTACCAATCGGGATAAAGTGACTCGGTAGATTGCTGAAGCATACCACATTGCCAAGACCGATCACTGTATCAGTAAGCCATCCCTTGCGCTGACGGAGAAACTTTTTTTATAGAATGTCACAGCTAATCTTTGATCTGATTTTTTTCCTTACTTTGTTTGTCTTGTTTTTATTACCCTGTATTTATTCCGAGAGTTCTGAAGAAAATGCATTTGTGGTTAGTAAGCGTTCGTCGTGTGTTCATTCAAGCGTCTCGTCTTTTTCTGCGCTGTCAATCAAGACGAACCAGTGCGAACATGCCCAACTTGTCGCTCTGCTTCTACCGTCAAAGATATTCGTAAGCCAGAGGATATGGTGCACCTAAAATTCGACAAGCTGGTTGTTAATGAAGACACACATGTTTGGGATGAAGTACGGAATGAAAGATGGGAGCTTAACACGCTCATTGCCGATAACGATAGTAGTGCAGGCTTAGATAGCGACCTTGATCAAGTTGCTTCTGCGTCGAGCTGTATGATCATCCGAAGAAAGCGCAGCAACACTCATCACTAACGAGCAGATAATAGCAGGCCTTTGCGGCTTGTTCCTTTAAATGCCCAAACCTTTGGAAATAAGGCCACTGAGTTAAAAGCGCTCCTTTACGATCACGACCCGCACATTACGTTTCTAACGGAGTCATGGTTGCACCCTGATGTTTCTGATGGCCAAACTGTGCCAACAGACTACGGAATACTGCGTTGTGATAGACCGTCCCGTGGAGGGGGAGTCGCAATTGTGCTCAAGGAAAGCATTAGTGCTACACTGCTGCCGGGTGTCCCTAATCATGAAAGCCTTTTTTGCAAGGTGGATTTTTGTGGCAACGCTGTCTTATTAAGTGTGGTGTATCGACCTCCTAATGCTGCTCTTGCTTTTCTTGAAGAGTTGTGTGATTATGTTCAGCGTTTTCGGGGTGATCGAGTGGAGCTTATCCTGCGGGGTTATTTTAATTGCCTAATATTGTCTGTTTTCGTTTGAATGCTGTGGGTGCCCATTCTAGGCATTGTGAGCTTCTTCTAAACATTGCATTTTCGTGTAACGTCGTTCAGATTGTGAATGTACCAACTAGTACTGTTCATCACCTTCCAACATTCTTGATTTATTTCATTAGCACTGTTGTTGGGTGCGTTTCTCTTGATGTGATGACGAGTGTTTCGGACCATAACCTCGTTTTCTCGGTCTTTTCACTCTCAGTGCATGTTGACACCAAAAAACGCCTAATTGTTGTGAAAGACTTTACTAGAGCTAATGATGTTCGAGTTTTGAATTTTCTACAGAGTCACTTTGATGGCTTCTAGGCTTGAGAGAGTGTAAATGCTTTGTGGTACTCATTCAAAAAAGTTTGTCTTGAATTTTTGACCATGTTTGTTCCTAATGTTATAAAGAAAAAGAAACACAACCCCTGGATCACGCGGAACATAATTCTCATGAAGCGGAACCTGAAGTGGTTGCGAAGGTCTGGTCGACGTAATGTAACTAATGTGGGCATGCTAAGTAGTCAGTTAAGGAACAAGATAGAGCAAGCTAACAAATTTTCTTTACAGTTACATTAGGCAACTTCCTCAATGAAGGAACGAAAAGTTCTGGAGATACATATATTGTAACAAGAGAAGCAATCTTTCATTAGTAGTTAATAGTTTGCCCGTCAATAATCCAAGGGCTATTGAGGACATTTTTAACGGGTGTTTTAAATCAGTGTATGTTTATAAAGATGCGAGATCTTTTTCTAAACCAGTAAGCTATGCTTATTCTATGCCTGATGTCGTTATTGCTCGCGACGGAAATTTCACGACGGAGCTTTCATGTGCCGTTACGCAGAATTGATATCGTATTATCTGTATGCTATCTTTAACGCTTGTTTTTCGCAGTACTCTGTACCATATAAATGGAAAACCACTCGCGTTTGACCCATCTTTAAGGCGAATGATCGTTCCTGCGTGTCCAGTTACCGTCCTATATCCTTAATTTCAAGCAACTGCAATTATTTGGAGCATGTATTCTGCCGATCTTTCACTGAGTTCTTACAAGCGACTGATTTGTTTTCTATAGCGCAACATGGTTTTAGACGCGGTTCATCAACTGTCTCAAAGTTGATTACTTCTTGTCATGACTTTTTCTTACCAGTTAACGATAGACAGCAAATGGGTGCAGTATTTCTGAACTTCGCTAAAGCCTTTGATAAGGTTCCTCGCAATAAACTCATAAGCTTTACTTAGACGGAATCAATTCTAAGATTATCGAACTTATTCGAAAGTATTTTCAAACTTCATAAATTTGAATGCGTCCGCATTGAAATCCCTTGTTACGAGGCGCTACCTTTCACTTCTGGTGTCACGCAGGGATCAGTGCTGGGGCCTATTCAATTTTTAATCTAAATGAATGACATTGTGAATATGGTAGATCCTGAAGTTAAAATTAAACTTTTTGCAGACGACTGTATTCTGTATGCAATAGTGAACTCCACAGCAGATAAACTTAAGTTTAACAATAACCTACGTAACATGTCGATCTGGTGCTCTGAATGGGGCATATTTCTTTACCCTCAGACATGCTTTGTACTCCGAATATGCAAAAAGAAAACGGTTCGGCAACATCCGTACACTATAGATGAAGAGACACTCAGATAATCCTCAGTTGTAAAACATGTTGGAGTTCAAATCCCTGATATTTTGAACTCGGATGCTCATATCGACACTATATGCGCGAGTGCCCTTAAGTCCTTTTGGTTTTTGCGACGCTAACTGCCCAAAGCTTCATTACAGCTAAAGTTGACGGCCTATAAGCCGTCGCCTCGCCTCGAGTACGCCTCTATTAAGGCCTCGCCTCGAGTACGCTTTTTGTTCTTGGAATCCATACAAAGCCAAAAGCATAGCTAAACTAGAAAGAGTACTAAGGATCGCAGCCCGATTTATTTGCAATCGATACAGAAGAAACGACAGCTTAATAAACATCCACTTTCTTTGCTTAGGATCACTTTAGACGAGACGCACAGAGGCCAGACTGAAGTCGTTGCCTTTAATATATAATATTTTAATCAAAATCAATAGTCATCAGTATATTATTCATGTTTCCCATGCAAGTACACGTCATAACAATGGCAAAATGATTCAAGAATATCGAGCTTCTAGTAATACATTTAAAGACTCATTTTTTGTGAGCACAATTGCCAACTGGAACAAACTGCCGAATTACGTAGTGTATAGCCCGAATGTGCAAACATTTCTTGCTAACTTGAGAGCCATCACTGTGTGAACTTCTTTGATATGTATGTGTATACTGGAATATTCACACGACCTTATTATATGTCTGTGTATGCAAGTGTTTTTGTATTTTTTATGGTCTTTCATTGCGACATTATGTGCTTAGCTTGTTGGTGTCAAAGCACGCTCTGCAGTACTAATAAATAAATAAAATGAATAACAACCAAAAATCAGCGGTCCAATTCATGCTGCGCCTAGATTACCTCGTTGCAGGAATGCATGCATGCTGGTCAATGCTTCAACAGAATTACAGATATTTTATGCGCACGACGAGCCAGCCACACACAAAACCATCACATTCGAAGAGAGTAAAGCGGATGCTACAAGCCCGTGCGAACACAGACGAGAGCACAGGTGAGAGAGCATACGAACTTGTGCTCGAACTCTAAAGAGAGCCCATAATAAAAAAGACACTTCGTTCGTTCTAAAAGTAGAAATAGCGGGTACGTTTTGAATGTGTCTGTTTATCATCTCGTTATGATGTGCACTCATAAGCGAGTAAATGTATTTTCCATATGGCGTCTTTTTTTAAATTTGCTTTCCTCCTTGTGTTTTGCTGCACAGGAAACAAGTGCCAGATTACTGTGCCATTATCATAGTTAATAAATAAATAAATAAATACTTTATTCACTCCAAAGAAACAATACAAGACGCGGACGCGCCAAAGCCTCAATTGGGCTTGTAGGGCGCCGTCCGGCAGCAGCAACAACCTCTGTTACCAAATCAATTCTTTGTTTTGTGTACATTAAAACATATGCACTAGAGCTGTTCAAGCTCGGCAATAGCATCTCGTAACTGTCTGCGAGTGTTCAAGTTGAAAACATTATCACGCATCTCATTGAATATACATGGGATATAATATGACCTCATAGACATACCAAAATGAGTTCGCACTGCAGGGACAATACATCGAGAAACTTTTCTTAATGGGATTGGTTTAACGTTGTGGAACCGAAAGTCAGAGTTCCAGAAATATCTGAGTACAGTGATTTGTTTGAACACAATGTCAAAGGAAGGCAGACCTGAAGAAAGGAATACACTTTGCTGTTTATGGGGTATTGAATAGATGACACTCTTAGTCATATTCTTGCGAATACGGTTTATCCTATTTTTCCATGTTGCAGAACATTTGAAGAAACAGCACATGCCATATCTCAGCAGAGAATACCCCAGAGACTGTGCAATTAAACGTCTTATGGCAAATGGCAGGTAGGCCCTTAGAGCATAGAGCAAGCATGCGACGCCTCTAAGCTTCTTACTGAGGTGTGCCATGTGCGTGTTCCAGGATAAATCACTGTCAAAGTTAATGCCAAGGTATTTCACGGACGGAACACATGTAATGGGGTAACAAGAACATGCAGTGCAACTGGAGCTGTGCAAAAAAAAACCGCAGCGTTTTTCGGGACTGGCTTGTGTGCATTTCTAAAGCACACTAGATGAGTTTTTTGGGGGTTTATATCAATCAGGTTACATAGAAACCAATCATATAGATTAGTAGCGTCCGGTTGAAGTTGACGGAGTGCGCAAGAAAAATCTGTATTAGATGAGATGAGGATGGTGTCATCTGCATATTGGTAAATCTGTGATGAAGTTATAATGCCGGGGAGGTCATTAACATAGAGATTAAATAAGAGGGGTGATAAGATGGATCCCTGGGGAACACCACTATATAAGTCTATAATTCTGCTTTGCACAGGTCCAAGTTCCACCATTTGAGATCGCTGAGACACATAATTTCTTAGTAACATTTGAAAAGGACCACGAAAACCATAGCAAAACAACTTTTCACAGAGAATATCATGGTGAACAGTATTAAATGCCTTCCTGACATCAAGAAAGAGACCAAATGCCACTTCATTTTTATCAAAACTAGAATGAACGGAATCCGACATCTTTTCTAATAACGTTTGGGTACCAGAACCAGCAACAAATCCGGATTGATGTGGGCTAAGCACGTTATGCCTCAGCAAAAATGCTGACATTGTACATAAGACGTGTTTTTCTAGAATTTGTGATATACACGACACGATAGATATTGGGCGATAATTCGAGATATCATTTCTTTTGCCACCCTTGTAAAGTGGTATAACACGTGCTTGTTTAAGAGAGCATGGTAAGAAGCCACTTTCAGTCATATCATTTAACATAAAAAGAAGGACACACTTCAAGCTTTGGAAGTTTCTGGAAAAGTCGCTGATAAATATTCCATCAATTCCAGCTGATTTGTTATGCCGTAGACTGGAGATTATGCTGAAAAGATCTGGCTCTGTTATGTGTGGAAGAAATGCTGAGTCAATCACAGAAGAAGGAAGTAACGGCGAGCGTGATGTGGCACGGGCAATGCGCTGTTCTTTAGAAAAAAAGTTATTAAAATCATTTGCCAAAGAGGATGTCAAGTGACCAAAACTATGCTCGATTGCGTCCTTGACCGGTCTACGCTGGCGCCCACGTAGTTCATTCACGATAGCCCAAGTTTTGGCCACGTCATGGTGGCAACTGCGAAACTGGCTAGCATAGTAACGCCTTTTAGAGGACCGAAGAAGAGCGGTTACTTTGTTCCTAGCAGCCCGAAATTCATTTCGTAAGTTTGCATTTTTTGGTGAAGCGCGACATTTTGACCACAGCGCTTCTTTGCATCTAATGCCTGCGAGAATGTCAGCTGTAAGCCAGAAGCATTTATTATTTCGTTTTTTGACAATGATACTTTTTTTGCAGGATTCTTTTAAATTTTTAAGAACCAAAACAAAGTTATCGTAGGCTGTATCTTTGTTATTTTGTGATATAAATGAGTTCCAGTCGAAGGATGACACCTTACTGTCAAATAGTTTTCGATCTAGTAAAGTCATAACACACCTGCTATCATTAGGTTTCTGTGCAGAATCGACCTTAGCAAGGTGGCATAGTGTAAAGTAATGATCCGCTAATTTCTTTCGAATGACAGCTGCCATAACATAAGACAAGTCCGACGCGCGTACGTTAACGTGGTCTATGCAAGTTTTACACAAACTGTTATTTACGATCTCTTCTCTAGTAGGATCTGAAAGTAGTGTTTTTATACCATGATCCGCAAGGGCATTTAGGTAGTTTTGCGCAGATGCTTTCTCAGGTTTTAACAGATCAATATTCAAGTCACCCATTATGCATAGGTTACCATGGCTAAACCTTTGCTTACAAACGTCACGCAATGATGTGATAAAATTAGCCACGTTTCCAGACGGTGGTCGGTATATGATAAGAAGATGACTCGAAATGTTGCTGTACGAAATTTCAAATCCCATTGCCTCTGCAGCGTTGATGGAGATATTGATATTGGAAACCGATAAAGAATCCTTGAAGAAAACAGCAATTCCTCCACCCTTACCCATTTGGCGGGTAAGGAAATGCTCCGTATAACCCGGAAGCTTGAACGTGCAGGTAAAATGGTCAGCAATATTTACCTCTGTGAAAGCAAATACGTCTACTACTTGGTAAAGGTCTTGTGCGATTACCAGAAATTGATTCCAATGTTTTCGAATACTTCTAATGCTAATGTGAAGAATTGTAAGAGAACTCAATGAAACTGGATGGAACGATTGGAAACAGACGTCAAAACTTGAAAAAGAAGCCATAGCAGTAATAGTGAATTTCCCTACGTCATTTTGTCAATGTCTGAAAGAGACGCGATTTTGATAACGGAAGCCCCCACTTCTTTTCTGGCGAAAACTTTGCCATTCTTGACCCAGACAAATTTGAAAGATTTTTCCTTTCCTCGGATTCGAGCTTTCCAGAACAGCTCACTGTTCATACGGGTCAAGTTTTCATTGAAGAAAACTGAGGAGAGCTTGTGGGACTCATTTAGCGTCTTAAGTTTGCTTTTTACCTGCAGCCATTTTTCCCGCAGGCTCGGGGACGAAAACCTGACCAATACGACCGGATTCTTCCCTTGTCTCGATGATAGACGGTGCAAGGAGGCTATCTCAGATTGGTTGAAGTCACGCACTGCAAGTGTTTCAGCCATCTGCGCAACTTCAGCCCGCAGGTCTTCCTGTGGCTGAACTGGCAGTCCGCTTATCTCTAGATTGGACAGACGGCTGTACTGTTCACTTTCATTGAGTTCCCACTGAATTCGGTGAATCATCGAAGCCTGTTCGTCAATAGTCCCTTCTAGAAATGCAACCTTTTGCTCAAGCGTCTTTGTTGCCTGCACGGCATCGTTGCAAGTCGCAAAGAGCGTGTCGTATTTGGATGCAAAGAATTTTACTGATGTTTGAACCTCAGTAACTGTCGTTTGCAGGCCTTGAATTGTCATGACAAGCTTATCGAGCTGCGCCGGCAGAGCCAGGAGGCTATCTATGCTCATCTTCAGTTCAGAAACAACCATCAATTTTTCTTCCAACGCAGCCACTTTTTTAAAAACGTCCGATGGTTCTTCAGTTGGCTTATCATTGGGTTTCACGGGAAGTGACTCCCCGCGACACACGCGACATCGCCATTTTTCACGTTTTCCTGGTCCCATGGATGAAAATGTATTCTCGGAAAGACCGGAGCAGTCACCGATATGGTGCCCAATGCTACATTCGCAGCAAACAATTCGTTTTCCATCTGTAGGTAGAGCCTCATTACAAACCCCACAACGTGCCATTTTGAACAGTCGAGAATAATATTAGCAGGTGTAGCAAAGCACACAATATGACAAGGTACAAATTGCACAGGTTGCAGTCGGCGGCATAACGAGACAAAAGGCTAGTGATGAGTTTTCAGCAATGCTCACCTGTCGTACACAAAGATTGCAGTCAGTTCGCAGCAGAAGGTTGCCGCCGACTGCGAAGGTGAACCAGGTGAACCACGGTTTTATAGCTGTCTAGCGGCAGCAGTGCCGCCTCCAGGAAGCCTGGCAGGGATGGTCCTTCCGGTCACGCTGTCCCGAAGTGGACTGATTTGCTGCGCCGAGCTGTCTAGTTCTTCCACGATATGCGCAGGATAATGGTATCAGGTGGTCGTCGGAAGCAGTTACCTGTCGTACACAAAGATTGCAGTCAGTTCGCAGCAGAAGGTTGCCGCCGACTGCGAAGGTGAACCAGGTGAACCACGGTTTTAAAGCTGTCTAGCGGCAGCAGTGCCGCCTCCAGGAAGCCTGGCAGTGATGGTCCTTCCGGTCACGCTGTCCCGAAGTGGACTGATTTGCTGCGCCGAGCTGTCCAGTTCTTCCACGATATGCGCAGGATAATGGTATCAGGTGGTCGTCGGAAGCAGTTACCTGTCGTACACAAAGATTGCAGTCAGTTCGCAGCAGAAGGTTGCCGCCGACTGCCTAAGCTAACAATTACAAGCGGAAGGGCCGTTCTATTGCAAAGTGAAGCGCCTATTATCTGCATGCCATCTGGTAAGACGGTATTGGGGCAGCTGTTGCTGCAGAAATCGCTTTTTCGGGCATGGCTGCTGCCTATTTCAATTTTTTCCTATAGATAATGAATGTTATGAATTCATCAGAATGGTGAGCACCTGAAATTGCTGGTTGTACTCTGAATACAGTAAGTTCTATTGAGGACGAGCACTTATTTAAAGTTTCTTTTTCGTTGCAGTGCCAATGGTACACCTGATAAGATTTAATGTGTACACACACGTAGCATAAAAACTCAACTTGAATATATACAAACGTTGAAGGAGTATAATGCTTTTCAGAAATCAACGAAACTTCCTATTGCACACTACTTATCTCCAGCGCTCCCAAGCCTGACATCTTTTTGTCAAGTAAGCCAGTACGGCTGAGAATTGCTTCATAAACGATATTGGGCTAAGTCAAGCAATGTTTACCAGAGCAATGTGAAACCAGGTGATTGGTTATCCGGAAATGAAATGTGGGGTAACTGTCTCGCTTCTCGATACACACCTCCACCGCGCCGTGAGGGAGGGAGGTAGGTGGGAGTGAGAAACGAACGGGGTGCCTCAATGGAGGTCTCCGGCATAATTCGACCACCTGGGGATCTTTAACGTGCACGGACACCACACAGCACACGGATGGCTTTTGCGTTTTTTCTCCACCGACAGGCGGCCGCCCCGGCCGGGTTCGAACCCTGGCACTCCGCCTCAGTAGCCAAGCCTCCTAGCTAGGAGCCACCGTGGCCGGTAAGAAAAATGGGGTGAGATGGGAATTGTACCCTTCAGAAACATTTTTGCAGCAGTGTAGAAAATATTTTAAACATTGATATTGCCTTATAAATATCTTAATTCGTTCTGTTGTCAGAATTCATGAATAAAAATCACACTTTTCCTTTCTGCATTCTCACAAAGCAAAAAGTATCGACTGGGATTTTAAATTAGAGGTAAGAAACATGATTTACAATATTGTTTCACAGCGGAGCATTGCTTACAAATGTAGGTTATTTTACAATAAACGGGGCACATTAATATTATTGTCTATGGGATCTCATAAAATAGTGAGCTGTTGAAGTTATTTTTCACTCCATGCCTCAGTAGTGAACTCATTTCATTTATTACATAATTTAGCTGCTATTTCTGTTCTTCGGGTCTGCAATTTCGCACTAACAACCTTCAGTTATGCGCACTCTCTGCTCCATTTTCCGCCCACGTCTATTTTTTTCGCTTATATTCGGCGAAAAATACTATTTCTTTTGTTTGTTTTCTAATTACCCATTCCATTGTTCTGTTTCCAACCCTACGCGTATAACTCTTTCCGGTAACACAACGCTCTGCATTAAGATCTCTTATTGCAATGCAGTACATTTGTCCAAGCGTAACAGTTAACAAACTGTACACCTAGAGGCGGTGATAGATCAAATGATGCAATCGGCAACATTACAGACCTTGACTCCGGCGTACATCACATTGAAGGCTTCAGACACTGCACAGACCTGAATGGCCGAATACTCGGCTTCCTTAGATGCGTTGAGAAAATAGAAATTTAATTCGAGCTTGCATGCAAACAGCTGCTCATTCACAGCACGGTCGAAAATATCAAGGTACAACCCCTATACGCACCATTAGACACAAAGAAATTAAATCAAGCGTGCACCTACTACGTCTAATTGGTCGGTTATAGAAATAGACAAGCGAGCGAACACGTTTGGCTTAAAGAAATGCAATCGACGCATCGCCTAGTGTGCAATAATTGCTAACGTCGGTGACATACAAATTTATACATGGAATGGTTCTACTAAAACTAGGCACCTCCCTGGCTTCGGCGTGAAGTGCTATGTGTTAACGTCCTTTTGATGGAGGCGATAAACTTAAGGTAATTCAGGACAGATTCGGCTCACCTGGTCAACCTCTCCCCACGCTTCGCCCTTACGAGGCTGCCTGGCTGCTAACGTGTAGACGAGAGGTGGCTCTTCATTCGAGTAGTCCACTGCCCGAGGTCTTGTCCAGGTGACGAGGAAGTCACTTTGTACTACGTCTATGCGAGGTGAAGCGCGGAAGGCCCCTGATGGTGGCCTACCGCTCTCAGTAGCTGGCCAAGCTGCTGTGAAAGAAATATTAGAAACAAATGGATCCGCTTCATCGTATGTGCTGTTCGTAGAGACCGCAAACCTCAAAGTTTTATTGTTCTAATGAGCAATAATAAAGTGGCCACCGAATGCAGTGGTTGCTGAACCTCGCATTACTCAGAGGCAGTCGTCCTCCAAGCTTCGTTAACTACCCCAGTAGAGACAGGTCTTATGAGCACCGTCTAGAACCTGATTTCCTGATCTACGTGCGTTGCATATATCAATATTCCTCACCAATTCTAACACTAATGCCGAAGACCACGCCGTGCGCCAAGGGGTCATCGCTTGCCTGTAACCTGTAGAAAGTATCGAGCACGACGTCTGACAAGCAATTTTGGGTGGTCACACCATCTACATGTCAAATACTCAGAGGCAGCCAGGAATGAGGGAAGACTAGTGAAAACTCACTGCTTTCCTACGGTGTCGTTGAAGCTGGCATAGGCTGCATCGCGCGGGGCCCAACACTTTCCAAACACTTTGCTAAAGAACCGTAAAATTTTTAAGCGTACCTTTCGGCGACATAAACGTATGGTCTGTTCTGCAGTTAAATTGGTAAATTAACAAAATGCACGGCGTTAATTTAAGAAAAAATATTCTGCCTTCTCAGAGCAAACTATAGCAGTGCCGCTACATTGGAACTCCTGTAGGTGTATACCCAGTTTTTCACATTAGTTATTTACGTTTTGTGTGCACGCAGCTTATTGACCTTGTGTGCTTCTCACTGAACGCCCCACAAGTCGAAAGCATTGTTATGTGTAAAGACTGCGTACCCCATTAATTATACGGAGAAAACATAAAATATGTAACGCAGAAAGATACGTGCAAATATTTGAAACTTGACACATCTCATGACTACTTTCTACTGTCGCATAAGTGAAAAAAATGGAAATCTGGACCATTTGGTAGGTAGTCAAGAGGAGAACCAGTCAAAATGAACAAGGACAAGAAGAGAGGCGTGCACGAAGACGACTCGTGGTGTACGTGGCATTGTACACAACCATTGATCATGGTGCACGTCTCTCTTCTCGTCCTTGCTCTTTTGACTGCTTGTCCTCTTTATCGCATTGTTCTTTGGGCAGCCTTGAGCGCCCGTGTGGTCTTATTGATGTAGGTAACAAATAAACAATATTAAAAGTGCAATAGAAAAGAATAGGCGAGATGGGTTCCCTGCGAACCTTACTGTGACCTGTATTGCAAAATTAGATAGCCGCGTCATTACAGCAATAAAGGACCCGGGCAATGTTATCTCTCCTGGTTTTCTCGCCATTGCGTCGTTGGCCTTACTTTGCCTGGTATTCAGAACTTCTGAAAACTAGTCAATCTTTTTCTTCTTCCTTTTATACGGTTCGCGATACTCATTACAGTCATCTTTCGCGTCCCTTGCAATCGCTTTAAAGCACTGAAGAATCATTGGGGTTTGAACTTCGTACTTAACTTGTGTTCAGTGCGTATGCATAAAGCCTTTATTTAATTTTCACATGCTCGCACCAAGATTGCTAACGGCGTGCGCTCATTCATTTGTCGCCCTCCGAGGTGCAACAATGCTTCCTAAATTGGAGAGAGCGAGAGATAAAAACGTTTAATGCATAGAATGTTTGGGTGGGCGCTCATTATAGGAGCCCACTGGCTTTGCCTTCGCTTTTGCCCGGTTCACCAGCCAGAGCTGGTCCTTCGAATGTAATAAGCTGGACAACGCCGCCACTCAGTCCTCAATTGTTGTGTTACTGATCCTTGGTATAGCTGAGTAATTTCTTCCATGCCCATACCATATGGTAAAACTCAGCAACTTCGCCCATAGAAAAAGCAGGAGAACAGACGAAGAAGAAGGCGAGGACAACACGACCGCTGACACAAACTCAATATATTCGCAAGCTTTGATAATAGAGTGCCACGGGAAATGCTTACCTTTTGATTTATTATGAAATGCGCAAGCAGCTTGACATCCAGGGTACTGAAAAGAAGGAAGCGAGCTATGCATTTTAATGCGAAAGCACTGTTTGCCTAAAAAACACGAAAACCCAGCGTCAGCCAAACATTGGCGGCGTTACAATACATGCGATCGCAAGATACGGAGTGACGTCATGAAGGCCGAAAAATACGAAATGTTAACCAGTAATAGTCAGTACTAGTGCTCTAAACTGCGCTAACTACAAATGTACACAACAGAATTAAAGTATAATGGGAATAGAATTGGAATGTAATTAAAATAGCATTAAAATAGCACTGGATTGCATTTAGAATAAAATTAAAATAGCATTGGAATAGCGTTCAATTGCACTTAGGATATAATTCTATTAGAACTGAAATTACATTCGAATAGAATGAGAATAGAAATGGACTTGCACAGCTTTCACATTACTCATTCCCAAGTTTCTAAAGTATCCGCACTTATTTTGTCATGTTTGCGCTCAACATATCTTTCAGTCAGCGTTTCAATTACTTATCTGCACAAACACACTGTACGCAACATTTTTATACACCCTCGTCTATCCTAACATACGTTTCTAAAAACCCGGCACGAACTGTACATTTCTCGTACTGTATTATCGATGCAGTAAAAGCACGTTAATTCGAACTTCGAGAGACCACAAAAATAAATTTTCTAATTATCTGAAGTTCTAATTATCGAATGACCTCGAAAAAACTGTCAGGAATCGCTTTCATCGCAATTTTTGGGGGAATGCGGGGGGGGGGGGGGGTTCTTGCAGTAATGCCCCTGTTGGAGACGTGTGGCCTGTACATTATATAAATTCCCTATGGATTTGCACACGTGACGGAAGCCAACCGTCACCGAAACCAAGGAGCATGGGGGATTTTTTAATTAGTGGTGTTGATCAATGGGCGATTAACAATTTTACTAATCAAAGATACTTAGCAAGCAGAAGAAAAAACAGCCCAATGCCGCCGGTGGTATCCGAACCCACGGCCTCCGAGAATCGCATCAGGTCCTCTACCAACTGAGCGACGGCTGTCCAATCTGCTTTCAGGGCAGTTGATATAAAGTGCACCCTAAGCTGGGTGGTTTGGAAGAACTTTTTGCTGGGCTAGATGGTGCATGTTGTATAACAAATTGGAACTGTAGCGCAACCAAGACGAACGCAAGAAATGGGCACACAGGGCTAGCGCTAAACTTCATCTAACTTTCTTCACTGGCAGCGCAGCAAATATAAGTGAAAACCAGAGCACGTGTAGATACCAGATCACACACACCACTATAAACAGAATTGTTCAAGATATGCCATCTCCGATTTGTATAGATTCACAGACATATCGCTAACACAGCATACGTATCTCTTCCTTTTATGAAATGCCTCCAGTATTTCCCTTGCCCTAGTATCTTCGCTTCTACCTAAAATCCTTATCTCATGAAACCGTGGTTGGCACTTTTGCAGGATTGGCAACTAGCCTGCGGCAAATAATCTGCCGCTAGAGGGCACTCAAAACACTCAGAAAAACAGGTTGAAGCGCTCAGGTCGCGGCCGGCTGGGCACCCCAGTTCGGAGAAGTGTCAGGTGGAGGACGAGGCTCGTCGATCGTACAGTGCTGTAGTGCAGCGAGCATTGAGTGAGAAAAATGCGAACGAAATGAAAAAGGTTAAAGCGGGCATGGAAACTCGCGACAATAGCGTACAGCGGCAGGAGAGTCAGCTAGAGCGATCCGGAGGCCAACAGATGGAATTAGGAAGCGAACGTTTGGGGCACAGGAGAGTTCTGGTGGTCGGGGACTCGAATGTAGCGAGGGTTGAGGGAGGCGTTCTGACGGCAGTGAAGGCAGACAGGCGGGTGCAGGTGGAGGCTCAGTCGGGAAAGTGCATGGTGGATGCAATGGCCAGAGCCCGGGAGGTGGTGGTGGGTAGCATGGATGGCGAACACCTTGTGGTCATCCATGCTGGTCTCAATGATGTACTGCAGGGGAGGAGCCAGAATCTTGAGACGCAGTTGGAGGTGGGGATGCGTAGGCTTAGAGAGGCCTCTGAGAGTGTGCATGTGACCATATGCACAATCCCAGAGGTCCAGAGGCAGGCTCGCGAAACGGAAAGGAGGGTCGTGGAGACTAATCGGGTAATTAGGCTATTGAGTCGACGACTAAGATACGAGGTGATGGAGGTCAACAGGGAAGTGTACGAGGTTAGGCCCCACCCTTTTGCACAGGATGGCATCCACTACGGTGGTGCCACTGGCAAGAAGGTGGGTAGTAGGATAGGTCGCCAGGCAACAGCTTTTTTGGGGGGACCCAGAGCTCTGAAGGAACCAGTGTAGAGAAGGAAGAATTAAGATCAAACGGACAATGGAACCATAGGGGAAGAAAGAGACGCAAGCGCCAGGGCCAAGTTAATTCAGATATAGGTTTCATTAACATGCAAGGTGGCAGGAATAGACTGAAATGGGAGGAAATAGAAGAACAGTTAAGACAGGAGGAATTAATGGTATATGGTTTAGCGGAAACACATCTTAGAGACATGGAGCAACCACCCTGTAACCCAGACTACGCATGGGAATATTGCAATAGAACAGAGGGCAGCAGAAAGGGGGGTGGAATTGGGGCATTCATTCATAAAAGTATGAATTTTCAAAGGGTTAGACTGGGATGCAGGGAACATTTATGGCTAAAAGGAACAGTGGCAGGCAAGCAAACACTCCTTGGCTTTGTATACCTGTGGACAGGGGTTAATGCCAAAGAGGAAAACAGGAAAATGTTAGAATGTATTGCAAGCGACATTGATGAGCTAGGAGGACAGGGCGAGATAATTATATTAGGCGACATGAATGCACACATAGAAGACCTGGATGGGTACACGGATTCGACAGGAAGCATGCTGCAGGACATGTGTGACAGGCATGATTTAGTTGTATGCAACAGCACCGAGAAGTGTGAAGGGCTCATAACATGGGAGGCGGGGAGTCTGCACTCGACGATAGATTATGCACTAATGTCACAGAGGATGTATAACAGATTAGGGGTAATGAGCATAGATGAAGATGGTTCCAGAAGTCTAGGTAGTGACCACAAGCGTATCAAGTTGAGCTTCAGAAGAAAAAGCAATGTAGGACTGAATCAAGATAAACAATCAGGGGGAAATTTTTACTCAGAAAAGCAATTGGAAGTAGCAGCCAAACAAATCGAGAAAGTAATTTTTGAGGATAGTGAAACAGAATGGACTTATACCAAATTAACTCGATTACTGGAGCTAGAGCTAGCTAAGGTGGGAGTAAAGCTAAAAGGGAAAAGATGCAAACCCAAGAGTTGGTGGGATGAGGAGGTCAAGAGGGCAATAGAAAAGCGCAAGGAAGCATCCAGGGAACACAGATATTCCAAGAAGAGGGGGGAACCAAAACCCGATGTAGACAGAAAATGGGATACCTTCATAAAGTGTAGAAGGGACGCATCCTATTTGATTAATGAGAAAATTAGAAGAAAGGGTGCCCAATGGATGTCAAAAGTAAATAAAAAGGATAGAAAAGCAGCCCAAAAATTCTGGAAACATCTAAATGCAATGAGTAATAAAACTAGGCTAGAACAAAGGTTTATTGTTACAGATGAGGGTATTCGGCTAGAAGGGGATGAAGCAATAAAACACATAGGAACAAGGATGACGGAAAAATTTTCAGCAAAACACGTGGTACATAATTTATCGAAGGAGGATAGACCGGTTACAGCAATAGCTTCACTTGAGCAAGGAGAGTGGGAAAGGGCAGAGAAGAAGGTTCCTAGTGGCACATCAACAGGACCAGATGGTATCCCGATTATGTTGATAAAGAAGTTAGGACCAAAATCCAAGCAAACATTAATACAGGTAGTGAACAAAATGATAGTGGATGAGAAAGTCCCCGATGAATGGCGAATAAGTAGAATGAACATGATATATAAGGGAAAGGGGGACAAAGCAGACGTAAGTAACTATCGCCCCATAACAGTGACGTCTGTGGTTTACAGGGTGGTGATGCAAATTATAAAGGATAGACTGCAGGCTTGGGTGGAGAACGAGGGGGTGCTAGGGGAACTACAGAATGGGTTCCGGAAACAAAGGAGGTTGGAGGACAATCTATTTTCATTGACACAGTGTATAGAAATTGCGGAAAAGGAACATAGGCCCTTATTGCTAGCATTTCTGGATATTAGGGGAGCCTATGACAACGTTACTCAGGAGCATTTGTGGGACATATTGGACACATTGGATGTGGAAAATGGAGTAATTAATCTTTTAAAAGATATCTATAGAGGTAACAGAGTGCTCATAAAATGGGAAAAAAATGTATCAGGGCCTGTAGAGATACAGCGGGGGCTTAGACAAGGATGTCCTCTGTCCCCTTTGTTGTTCATGTTGTACCTGCAAGGTTTGGAGGCCAAGCTAGAGGGGAGCGGACTAGGTTTCAACCTATCTTTTTTCAAGCAAGGGGAATTGATTAAACAGACATTACCGGGACTAATATATGCGGACGATATAGTGATAATGGCTGACAACAAGGAAGAGCTGCAGAAGTTGTTAGACATATGCAGTACAGAGGGAGATAGATTAGGCTTCAATTATAGTAAGGAAAAAACTGCAGTCATGACATTTAATGAAGAGGGCGGCGAGCATAGAATACAGGAGTTCGTGCTAAAGGTAGTGAATGAGTACAAGTATCTTGGGGTGTGGATAAATAACAGTGTTCAGTATCTGACAGAGCATGAAAAATATGTAATGAATAAAGCTAGTACGAATGCAGCTGTCATGAAAAATAGGGCACTGTGGAATTACAATAGGTATGAGGTGGTAAGAGGGATCTGGAAAGGGGTGATGGTCCCTAGCCTGACCTTCGGGAATGCGGTCCTGTGTATGAGGCCAGATGTTCAAGCAAGGCTGGAAATTAGGCAACGGGGAGTAGGGAGGTTAGCTTTGGGAGCACATGGCAATACACCAAATCAGGGGGTACAGGGTGATATGGGATGGGCGTCTTTCGAGAGCAGAGAGGCTAGCAGTAAGATAGCATTTGAGGAACGATTGAGAAGGATGGAGGAAAAGCGGTGGGCTAGGAAAGTTTTCAGATACCTGTATATAAAGAATGTTGACACGAAATGGAGAAAGCGAACTAGAAAATTGACAAGCAAATATCTGGACAGCAGTAAGGGGGCAAATCAGCAATTATCGGTTAAGAAAAAGGTTAAAGGAACAGAGAGAGCTTTGTGGAAAACAGGGATGCTGACGAAATCGGCACTAGAAACATACCGGACCTTTAAACAGGAAATTGTCAAAGATAATATCTATGATAATTGTAGGGGAAGTTCTTTGTTGTTTGAGGCCAGGACTGGAGTTTTGCGGACTAGGAAGTATAGAGTCAGGTACCAGGAGATAGACACTTTGTGCATTGCGTGCGGAGAGGAGGAGGAAACGGCTGAACACTTGATACTTTTCTGTAAAGGGCTTCACCCTACAGTGGAAGGCAGCGGGGCTGACTTGCCCAAGGCATTGGGGTTTAGGGATAGTGAAGGGAAAGTGGATTTTAATAGGTTAGAAGTAACCAAGCGAAGGTTATCTCATTGGTGGCTAAAAGCAAGACAGGAGTAAAATTTCACAAGACATGGCTAGGTGGCTTGAGCCACCGCCCGATGTAAAGGGTTCAGCCGTATCCATCCATCCATCCATCCATCCAGTGCTGAGGAAGATGTGAACCACTTAGGTCTTTCAATGAGCGCCCGTGCTCACCTGCCTATTCACTGATGCACCGCACTGTTTGGCCCACAAAGACCTTCCCACACGACAGCGGTATCTGGTAAACCACACGAAGCTGGCCAAGCGAGGGGTCGTGAAGACGCGCTTTTCAAATGCAGTTAGCAAGTCCTGTGCATGCTTGATGAAAAGTAGTTTTTATAAGCAGGTGGACCGCCTCCGAGGAGCAGGATTCCCGAGACACTTATTAGTTTCGTTCGCTGAGAGCTTGCATCAGCAGGAAAAGGCCAAGAAGACTGGAACTGATGGGGAAGGGGGCAGCAAGTTAGTGGTGGTGCCATATATCCCCAAGCTGTCACACTCCCTCAAGAAGGTAGCACAAAACGTGGGAGTGAAGGTATATATGTCTGCATTAGAAAAAATGTCCCGCATTTGCAAGGCCACCTGTCCCGACAGCAGGGTTCAGAATAGTTGCACGATTCGGCATAGAAACCCTTTCGTGCAGTGTACTGAAGAAATAGTCTACAGTATCCCGCTTTCATGCGGCAAGGCGTACATTGGGCAGTCAGGCAGATGCCTTAATGAGCGGTTAAGCGAGCACCAAAGGGAAGTTAGGGATGGCGGTTCCAGCAATTTGGCACGGCACTGTCGTGCTCATAAATGCAAGCCTGGTTTTGAAGAATGCGAGGTGATTGGCAGAAATGCGGATAGATTAACAAGGGAAATTATCGAGGCTGCCGCAATCGAAAGAGCTGGACCTGAAAGCTGCGTCAGCAGTCCGTCATTGTTGCTGACAAAGAAAGATATGGCATTTTTAGACTCGGAGCAGTATGCCAACCGGTGAAATGTATTGCATGTGATTTGTAAGCTTTGTTTTTTCATATGATTTTCATAGTCTTTATTTTTCTCTTGGACAGAGAAGGAGGCAGGACTAAAAGCTTGTAAGCTTGACAGAAGTCCTGCCCCCTTTATCAACTTGGCAGTACAGTACACAGGCAGAGGTTTTCAATTTTCCAAATAAACACTAAAACAAAAGAACAAAACACTTTGTAAAAAAGCAGCGCTATGCATTGCAGCACAAACATAGGTATTAGAAAAACAAATAACTGGTCACGAGGAAACGAGAAAAAAAATAACAGGTATAGGTTTAAACTAAGTGCAATATTAAGTAATCTTGCGAAGAAAAAATCGCTTAATAACATCACTTGAATGCTGAAAGGGGTCAAACAATTCTTTGTTCAATTTATTTAATAATACTGGAACAGTATAAGAAAGAGACTGCTCGGTATAATATGCCCTAGGCGTCGGCACTAACCAAATTTCTTTATGTCTAGTCTGCAGGATATGCGTGTTTTTCTCAAGTTTTGCCAGATCACTAATATAATGTTCATCACTTTGTGAAGAGCGTTTATATATCATTAAACGTCTATAACTGTTTAAACTATAGATTGGCCGGATTTCATATTTTAAAAACAAGTCATGTGTGGGGAAACAATAAGGAACACCAGCAATGCATCTTACAGCTCTTTTTTGAAGAAGGTGAAGCTTGGATAAATTTGTGACACCCACAGTTCCCCAAACGGTACAACAATATTGTAAAAGAGAAAGAACTAATGAGTTGTATAGCAATAGCCTAACTTTTACAGGAAGAGTACCGCGTAGCCGCAACATGACACCGACAGCTGAAGACACTTTTGATCTGATATAGTCAACATGATCATTCCAAGTCAAATGCTTTTAGAATATAACGCCAAGGATTTTAACGGAATCTACAATTTCAACAATATCAGAGCTTAAGAACACGTTCAAAGGCCTAGAAAGTAGCTTTCCTTTTGGAAAGTACAATATTATTTTTGTCTTTTTAAAATTAATCTTCAAAGAATTTGATTTTGCCCATGTATTTTATGCACTCAGTGTTTTGGTTGCTTTCTCTTCAATGTCACTTTCTGATCTCCCGGTTATGAACACCGAAGTGTCATCAGCATAGGATACAATCTTTCCATCAGTTACACATTGCACAATATCATTTATATAGATTAAAAATAAGAGCGGTCCCAGTATACTTCCTTGGGGGACTCCTGCATAAATATTATGTATTGAGGACAACGAATTTTTAAAGTCAACATATTGTGTTCTGTTCGACAAATACGATTTTATAAGATCGTGAGCTTTTCCTCGGACACCATAGCTTGCCAGTTTATGTAGTAAAATTCTGCGGTTTATCAAGTCAAAAGCCTTAGTAAAATCTATATATATTACTGCACCTATTTCCTTATTTTGAAACATATCTATAATGATTTCTTTTTGAGTCAGTAATGCTGTTTCAGTGGATCGATTCTTTCGAAACCCGTGCTGAAAGTCAAGGAGCAGGTTATGTTTTTCAGAGAAAGATAGTACCCTACCATGCATTAATTTTTCTATACCCTTCGAGAACACTGGCAGTATAGAAATTGGACGATAGTTACGGATCAAATTCTTGTCGCCGCTTTTAAAAACCGGTATCACTCGAGCCATTTGCAGTGCCTTTGGAAATACAGCGGTGGATAATATGAGATTGTAAATGTGAGTAACAGCGGGGCATATTAGGTGAAGAACATGTTTAATGGGCGCTATTTGGAGACCAGTTGCATCTACTCACTTGCTATTTTTAATATTACTTATGCACGAGAAAACTTCTGTGTAGTTCGTGGGCGCAACGAAAAGGGATGATGGACAGCTGCTTCCCTTCATTAATTCAATGTAATTTTGGCTGCACTCTACCTGACTCTGAGATGCTTGTAAGATAAAGAAATTGTTGAAAGAAACAGCTAAACAGGTCCCATATATTCGTTTACCTTCATGCTGAAATTTTTTGGAAGTATCACGGGTATTTTGTTGCAATAAGCAATTCAGTTTTCGTCAGATTACATCCGATCGGTGTTCTTCAGGGTTCCAAAATATATTTGTGAAATAGGCGTCTCCAGCCATTCTTATTTTTGATGTTAGATTATTTCTGTTTTTTTGAATTGCCGAAGCAACTCTTCATCTTTTGATTGTACAAACTGTGCGTACGATCGGTTCTTATGCTTGATCATTTGGAGCAAGTCGGACGTTATTCAGGGTTTCCGTGCTTTTGATGACATGGCTGTCTTTCTTAGCGGAAAATGTGCATCATATATAGACTTGAATGTAGTGATGAAGTTAAGGTGAGCGGTATCACTACTATCTTCCTCAAAAACGTGGTTCCAGGTCTGTTGGCTAATCGCAGAAAGAAATGATATAAGATTTTTTTTGTTATAGATTGTGTATAAATTGTATATAAGTATCTTGTCTAATCTGACTGGTATCGTTCTTTACTTCATGTATAAATTCTGTGTGCACCAAATAAAGCTGTAGCGGAAGTTTAGCGCTTGTCTTTGTCCCCAGTTTTGTTGCTGCGCTATGGATCATAACGCATACCCACTAGCCCGAACCATCTCCTTGTTACGGAGCGCCATGTTTATTAGCCACTTTTTTCAAGCGGTTGTGCACATACGGCACTACCTCCGGTTTGACAGCCGCTTCTCTCCTGGCACGTGACTGCTGCTACTTGATGGTCTTCATCTTCTGTAAGAGGCCTTCAGCAACCGCTGTGATGACTGTGCCTTGGAACCCTGCCGACAGTAATCTGTCTGCTGCTTGTCATAGCTCCCTTGCATAGTTGCATAGTCATAGCTCCCTTGCATGCCCAGCCCATATGCCCTCTTACTGCCTCGTTAATAGTTTTGCCGTGGGCACCTAGTGTTAATCTTCATACAGTTCTCTGATTTACGTCTAATCTCCACTGAACTTCTGCCCTCAAACGCAGAACCGCAATCCCGAAAGCAAGCCTCAAACTCGACGCCATTATTCATTTACAAATAACTGTCATTAATTCATAATTGATGTGCCCCCATAATGCCCTATGTTTCATTATTCCGGTATCTCTTCGACATTTTCTCATAACAGATTGCATCCCCGCTATTCTGGCCCATGCGCCTCGAAAAACCGGTCGCCCATCTCGCGACAGCCGACGGCGCGACGGCGCGTAACTCAATGGCGACAAAAATAAAAATTAATTCCTAGTCGCGCATAAAAGTTGGAGGTTAGCTCTCTCACCTATATGTTTAATGCTTCTTAAAGTTTCTTTTAATAGAGTTTCATCAACATATCTTACATATTGCGCTTACCATGCGCAATGAGCTGCGATAGCATGGAGCCTATGGCGAGGTCCCGAAATATACCCTACTTTACTTCACTTTATCGCTCCCCAAAGCCCTAATTTAATATACATCGACAAGCTCTCGGAGCTTCAGGTAGCGCAATGTCCTACATTTAAAGAAATATAAATGAGTTTACATTTGGGTGCAGCAAAAGATTTCCTGCGCTGTTTTTCTATTGATTATGAATCCCCCGCACCAGCAAGAAACGCGTGGCGCCCTCTCTCGGTGTGATGGCAAGGCGCACGTCCGTGCTACAGTGACCCTGCTACAGTGGCCCTGCTACAGTGTCCCTGTTTTAGTAGGTTTCTCTAGGAGGTTGAGCCGTGCCGTACGAATGCGCACTTTTATCAAAAGTTCTCCCATCGCAGTGAGGCTACGACCCTGAGCTGCTACATAAAGTCCTACAAAAAAGCGCGTGCCGACTATGAGGTATATGGAGCAAATTATAAGGAGACTTTTTTGCTTGACAGGTACATTTTTTTGAGCGCATATAGTGACCCCACGACACGGGCATAGGTGATAGTGGAATTGCGTGCGCATTAGCAGTGTAAAGCAATGAAACTTCCAGGTACTTTCGTTCAAGCAATGAAATGCGTATTTCCCGGACGCTCATACTTAGAGCTCACTCACCGAGACTTGTGTATTGTTCTTGCACTGTGCATTGAAAATTTTAAAACCGTGTATTAATGACTACATTTTAGCACTCCAGTTATTAGCCTGAAGTGCAGACAGCTCTTCGAAATTTTTGTCGATGTGGTGAAAGTGCAGCACGAACGCGTTGAAGTGACTGAGTGCTGCACTATAAGAGGCAGCAAACCTGATGCTGCGTCTTATGGCAGTAGGTGATTTGTCCAATCTAAAAATTAGTGTGTGGTATGTTGGTACAGTGCCTCTCACGATTCAATTGTTCGCCGTCGATAAGGGCTTTACCATTGCTGTAATTCATTCTAGTTTCGGCAATTATGTCAACGGTGTACGTAAACTATGAAAGGCTAACGAAAATTTCTTAGAATGGGATGCTGGGAACTATTCTGAAGAATGGGCCATCAGTGCGGCAAGCTAGTAACTACGCCGTTACTCAGAGCAGCAATCAAGAATCAAACCCCCGTTAAACATTGTGATTTAAATTTGCTGAGAAATGAACAGAAGTTATTGTCCGATAACGATAACACGACGTTTCAAAGCTTAGTGGTTATCTCCAGCGCGGCGGCTGGGCGCTCCATCCAGCCCGCTTGTGAAATGTGCAGCTCGCACGAGCGATTAGCGACAGGACGCTGTGTGATCGCGGCCCTGAATATGCAGTGAATTTACCGTGTTGCGAATATGTGCAACAGCACATATAAGCACAGTCGCAAGAGTAGCACGAACATATTATTTTTTTTTGCATATGGCGGGCGAACCTACCCCCGTTTTTTATTTTTTTGTCACTCTTCTATGTACTTCTCGCTATCCTCTCGATTTGCCTTTATTTTCGCTGGTTGCAGTTCCGCTTCTTGAGAGATTAGATAGCAATCGCCGGGCCGGCAACATTTTTAGTTTCATTTTTGTATTTTCGTCAGTTGTTGTTGCCTCTGAAGCGATTAGTAAACTACTACTTCTTCAAAGTGTGGCTCCGGGGAGTTGCAGGGGCTTTATAAGCACACAAACTGCGGGAGTAAGAAGAGGAGCCGTTTCCAGGGAACGATTAGCACTATGCGGCGAGTTTTACATGTGCCATAACTTGTTTCCACAGCCTACGACACCAAGCACTCGAAGAAAAGTGTATACTGCATCATGACCACGCCTTAGGCATTATCTTTAGGATGACTATCTTTGAAGGGGCAGAGGAGGCGTCCGATAATGGTGGCCGGCTTGTGTGTAGCTGCATCGTTTCCTTTCAGAGAATACTGGCCAAGGTTTCGGTGACACCTTCTACGTACGAGCTGCATACGCGATTTTGCCACCGGCGTATCCTTAGCATATAAACATATACAGTTGTTCTCATTGCATCCTTTTCGGGTTTGGATGATACATCGATTCAAGAATCTTGGGTGTCCATTTCTTAGAAAATTTTTCTTTTGCTGATGATGAGTTTTAATTGTGCAATGGCAACCTCGCACCAAGCGCAATGGGATGATGTGTTTTCTTCAACACAAGGTGAGGTGAAAGACCATTTTCCGAGCGCTTCAGCTCAAAGAAACCAAGCGCCAGGCTTTGAGAGAACTTGTGCCCATTGGAAACCAGTGGGTAAACGGCGGCACTGGGGAACAGATCACCCACCGTCCTCGAGCCGCATGCTTAAAGCGATATGCCATTGCTGTTATCGCTTGTTTTTAAAATAAATAAGCAAGAATTGGGAATCGTCTTAACCAAAACTTTCTTGAATTTTCTTCTACCCTTCGGGCAGAATTTTTGGCAGTGTTCCTCCCACAAAGGCTACGAGAACAAGACGTACGGCTTGCAGCATCAAACGGTGAAGAAATGGGAGAGGCGGTACTGCGAAGGGTCAAGGATGTGAGCAGGTGCTTAGGTAGGGCGAAATTCTTTTTCAAGTGGTACACGGGCATACGTTGCAGATGGTAAGGGGGAGGAAGAAAAGGACAAAGGGGAGGGGTCGCCTGCTGTGCCTTTGCCAGCCTTTCTTTTTTTCCTCCTTTTATTTTTCCTCGAATTGTGGAGCGCAGCCTGTGGTTGCTGATTGAATGCGCTGTTTCTGCCCCCTACGGTGTGAAGCATGACGCAGTCGGCGCCTCTGTGAAATCGGCCCGGAACGGTCATGGATGCACTTTTGTCTCCAGGCTGTCATAAAAAAACCACAACCGCTAATGTGCCAGTCCTGGAAAAGGGTCTCTCCAGACGCTGACAAAAATCTGCCAGAAAGGACAGAGTTTCTGATCAAGATCAGTTACATTCCTTAATGCCTTCCACCAACCTAAGGAATTCCACCAGCATTGTTAAAAGCACAGGGCATGGCACAGGTAAGAGTGGCACAAAAACAAATGTATGATTTAGCGTGGTTTCGCCAAATGCTATTAGGAGTGTTAGCACTTCGGTTTTCAGTGCTGTTTCGGTGTTCGGTTCCGTTGCGCAGTAATGCAGTTGATGAAGACGATGATATCCAAAACACAGCGCAGGAGACTGGTATTTTAGGAAGCAGAATTTTCGGCCGCGGCGATGTTGCAGTTGTCTAATGCAGTAACCAGCAAAGCTGATGTGTTCTCGCCGCCAAGGGTTCGAAACTCACTCGCGGCCGTAAAACATTTCTGATTAATTTATTTCAGGTCAAGTAAATTTCAGACATACAAACAGACCACTTCGAAATCCAAAATTGAAGCCGCAGTGCCACAATAAAAAATGCGACACCGTTAGCCCGCTGTTGTCTACTAGCGTGTGGAGGCAGCGGTTGGTATTGTTGGAGATGAGGGGTCCTTGAGTGAGCTGACTCTTTCAGCGCCGCGGGTCCCGTCTACGAATGACGTTGTCGGACATGGTTATGAAGGAAATTGTACAGGGGGTTTATTTTACATTATTTACAAGATTTAGGAACCCATTGGAGGGTGATGGGGGAAGGTCGGAGGATCTGAGATCTGAGGATGATTGAGGATTTCTTCTCATGGCACTCGTCGTCCGGATTTAAAAGGGTCCCGTCCCTAGGATTCCCCAGGTTCGAGGGGGCCTTCGCCAGGTTGGGCGTGGCCTAACTTCGTTGCCTAACTTGCGCTGTCGTACACACACACCACTTCACATAGGGACACGCCCCCGGCACATGCCTCACCGGAGAGAGAGCGTGCCGCTGGAGCATCGCCCCCACCAGAGAGAGCGTTGTCTTCGCGTCCGAACGACAGTTCTCACGCTGTCAAGCCGAACACGTCTTCTGGGAAGTCCGAATGGGCGAGGCGCCAGCGAGCCGGCACATTTGAAGGGGTGAGCCACTCCTGCTCGGTTTTGGCGGTCGCTAACTGCCTCCGTACCCCACGGTCGATCTTCCGGGAACAATGTTGTTTACAAACGGTAGCAGAGTCCTCCGTCTCGAATGCAATAAACCAAGCGGGGACAGGCCGTGGGAACAAAGATGCCTATCGCCGTGTAGAGACCCCGGCTGCAGGTGTCCGGGGCCAACTACGCAGCTGAACCAGACGGGCAGTCGCCAGAATCCTTACAGTATCAATGCGGCCGCTCGATGGAACCGCATCGTCGAGTGGCCGTGGTTCTCATCTGCTGACTCACTGAAAAAGACGGCACGCTGAAAGGCTTTTCCATGGAGCCTTTACCTCGTTCCTTGTCATACAACGTGAGTGCACTGTGTTGTTATTGCCTGTGTACAGTACAAAATAAAGCCTACCATTGTGAATGGGCGAGACCTTTCTGCGGTCGCGTAATTGATGACAGCTTCAAAAAGCACGAGTTTTCGCTTCGTGTGGCAAAGAAGGGGTCGAATGGAGCAAACTGTACATTTCACCAGAGATCATTTGGCGACGAAAGGGGTCTAGCACGGTGTATCGAGTCTCCAACGCCACTATATCAAAGACAAAAGAACACCGCTAAGGAGAACACAAAAATCAGGAGACTCGATCGGTTAAAAAAACTAAACATTTTGACAGCTTTGCCTGTCTGGTTGGGTTTGAAGACATCATAAACTGCACATCTAAGTCTCATCTGCACAACAAGCACAGAACTTGACAGAAAAAAAAGAACAACGCACGATTTTCAAAGAACTCATCATGAACGGCTACCAAGAAAACTTTATTCAAAAACCATTCGACGTCAAAAACACATGCGCCAAGAAATCTAAGCACAAACACCAACGCCACCACCAAAATACGTCACTCTACCTGATGTCGGAGGTGTCTGTGAAACCATCGACCGATTCCCGAAAAAGGGAGTCTCCAGGTTTCGCACAGCCCCACAAACACTGTTGCGCTTTGCCTACCTGTTCATAAAGACCGGCCGCGGAGAGAAGGAGCCCAAGGCATTGTCTACAAAATTCCTTGCGCCGACTGCGACGCAAGCTACATCGGCGAAACCAAAAACCTCAAAGAAAGAATTCGGTAACAAGGTAACCATGTGGGCTAGTTGGTGTGTATCAGACATAACTTCACCAGCGAAAGAACGGGACACCTCCTGGTGTCCCGTTCTTTCGCTGGTGAAGTTATGAAAGAATTCGGCAACATAAAAACGACGTCCGCAACTTCGCAAGAGATTGCAATCCTGTAGCCGTGCATTCCGAGGACTCAGACCACAGAATCAACTTCGAAGAAACCAGCATCCTAGTAACCGAAACAAATAACCACAAAGGGTCCTTCTGGAATCCTGGCACATCCAAACCACCCCAAACAACCTCAACCCCACAACACAAAACCTGCTCTTAGTGTATGCCCAGGGACTTCAACGAAAGAAAGTAGCCATTGACAGCCTCCCCACAGTGCGACAACGTGGCAAACAGCCTTAACCCCCCTTCCTCCCCCTCCCCCACGCCTTTCGCATCACAGATTTCGTTCTTTTGACCCCTTCCTCCCCTTCAAACTTAGAGACGCTAGCTACTGCTCTCAGTCACCCCTGATGAAGGAGCCGAGTCGGCTTTTAAACGTTCGGTTAAAATTAAAGATTTCTGGTTGGAGATGTGCAGTTTATTATGAGACTTGCTTACCACTGCAGAGCGGCAGATATCTCATTCTTTATTGCCGTTAATTTTCATACTGCTTTGAGTACGCATGGCGTCACTATTCTTGCGGACAACGCTTTTTCAAAGACACAAGATCTCATCTGCTTCGCGTCACTGCACCCTAAGGCAACCAAACACAAAGATCTATCGACAGGGTACTCCCGACGTGGAGCATTCATTTTCTCAGAAGTAAATGGACAACTTGTAGAATCGCCGACTTACAGGAATGTTCCTTCCAACCAGCAACCCGCGTTTGCAAACCGCGTTTCCGCTTCCTGCTCTGCTAACGGAAGGGGTTAGCATGAGGAGAGATGGTTTTCGGTTGGCAAACTGTAGATGACGCTCGATATTCTGCAAGTGTGCTCCAAGGGCCATTTTTTTTGTGCACGCACCCAAAGTCGGGGCTCTTTACATACGAGAAAACCGGTCTACGCACGCCTACTGCAGGACACGCCGCCGACCTCGGCGAGCCGCCGATATCTGTCCGTGCTAGACATCGACGCCTGCTAACGGGCGCTCGCGCACGTGTTGGAAGCGGGGTCCAATTTACGACAATAGGAGTACAGCGGCGCTCTCGGTGAATTTTCTTCATGGCTTGAAGCTCTTCCAGTAAAACTTCTATTTGGGCTAGTTGGTGCATTTTTTAACCAAGGGAACGGAGCAGCGCAAAAACAAGCAATCACGACAAGAAGGACAAGACACGACACGAGCGCTGGTGTCGTGTCTTGTCCTTCTTGTGTGATTGCTTGTTTTTGCGCTGCTCTGTTCCCTTGGTTAAAAAAAAAGCTCTTCCAGGTTCCCCAGAGCTTTTCTTCGCGGTTTAAGTTGTCCTTTCAGCGCCCCCCAACCTATTTTCTTCGCTGCTCGAAATTATTTCTGTCCGCAGAAAGAAGCACCAGAGTACAATGAAGTTTTTTCCACCTCCTCCATCTGCTCGAGAAGGGAGCCAGCCAGCACCAAGAACATGGACTGCCAAACTTGCCTCTGACGCCGTTCTGGTCTGCTCAGTACTCGATCCACGTGGTCTCGGCCGGCCTTCGCAGGGTGTATCGGCGCCTGAGAGGCTAGGCAAGGACTGAATTCGCTTTAATGAAAATGGCTGTTGGGCAAACTAAGAGAGTAAGCTTACAAAAAAAGCGAGATACTTTTGTTCTTCTTGAGCAGGAACCTTAGGATGCGCGAGTACCAAATTTTTGGTTGCGAACTGAATATTTTCGAACCATTTTGAATATAGGCAAACAAAAAAATACATGTTGCTGGCAACGGCTGAAATGCGCTAACAGACGGGACAGAAAAGAACACATACACATGAGCTGGTGTCTGTGTTCTCTTCCGTGCCGTTGGCCCTGTCTAGTCGTTTGCATCAACATCCACCAACCAGCCCGACTTAGCCCTCTTCATTGAACAAAATATCGACAGTCTTAAAAAAGTTTTCCCACAACAGAACCACGAAAGGAAATATGTATCAGACCATAACTCTACTTCACTCGTTATTGTGGTGGGGGAATACACTTGCTTGGTTTTACGCGGTTTAACCTCCCAAAGCGACTCAGGCTGTGAGGGACGTCGTAGTGGAGAGCTCCGAATATTTTGGAGTATCTGGGATTCTTTCACATGCACTGACGTTGCACAGTACACAGGCCTCTAGAGTTTCGTGTCTATCGAAATGCGACCAACACATCCGGGATCGAAGCCTCCTTTTTCGGCCCAGCTGCCGAGCACCACTACTATGGTACTACGGCGGCTCAGGGATTGTTTGAGTAATGGCTGCAATAAACATTAATTTGTATGGCAATGCTATAAAAACAACTCGTTGTATAGAATTACTCGGTTCAGTTTTAAACCGTCCCGTACAAATAATGCTTACATTACAAAGCTCACAGAACGCTGAGCTACTATTATGGACTGAATGTTGAGAAAGCATTGTAAGGGGCTGAAATAATTTCTTACTGGCGGAGCGACGTCAAATGGTGCTACGTGAACAGCACGACAAAACGCAAAAACACTCCTCTGAAAACAAAGAGAACAAAATTGCCGTTGCAACGCGGACAGGACCATTCCCTCGACCCTCCCCTACGACCCCTATCTATAATTGACCAACTCCGCGCCTGCGACAAAAGTGAAAAAGTAAACCGTGCAACTGCTATGCCCTATTTGTTGCTGGCTCACCTCCCAACTCTAATATCTATCACTTCCGGCATTCACTTTCTCCGGCCTGTTATCTATCCACTGACAGCGGCTCAATGTGATGCCAGTTGTCATAGCCTCAGAGGGACGAAACTACATGTTTCCAAAACATCAGATTTAAAGGTAAAATTTACTTGAAAAGGTTCTTGTTGCATAGCTAGAGCTATTTCTGGGAATCCTAGCATTGAATGAGTGTCGACAAATTCAGTCAGGCTTGACTGCGCGCAGGCATGACACGTACCCGTGTGGCGGCACGTCGCATGTGACCTTGCACATCAGGTGACAGGTGAGGTCCACTGAGACAACACATTTTGTAACGCGTCAAGTCTAAGTGGGATTTTCGAGACACACCACATTAAAGGCGTTGTGGATATCGCCAGCCACATCACGGACCCCAGCAGATTCTTTTAAAGAAACGAAAGCAAACGCCATTTGTCTAGGTTAAGTAACAAGCGGTTGCGTATGCCTTGCAATCACGAAGTGCTATCTATAAGCTATGGTTTAGGTTGAGTTAAATTACTCTTTCTGCCTCAGGCAGGTCTGAATTCTAGTAGCTGGTTAGCTGTGAGAATGCAAGTGTAGAACACAGGCATAGAAGCTGTCGTGCTCGATAGAGAAAAGGATCAAATAAAGCTGGCTCAGCATTGCAGATAACGTCAGATTAACGAAATTCATCGACAGAATACACAGGAGATGAATAAAGCCCAAACGATTTCGTCAATATTGCCATGAAGATCCTTTCAAAAGTCAGCAAAACATAGCAAACGGTTGGAAACTATTTTATGCTAAGCAATAATTCGAAACGCCTGGCGATGTCCAGGCTACAGCTGTCAAGAAAAATCTGCAGAGATTGTTTACATCCCCATCATTGCAAAAGCAAGGATTTGTGCTACACAGAAGACGACAATGAGCGGGCAGTGCCGCGGGACGGAGCGGAAAGAAGTTGGCGAAGACGACGCTCTCCAATGTACAGAGCAATAGTGCGGTGGAGTTTAATACGAGGCGTGTTCGGCTGTGGCGATAGCCTCAGTTGTAGCGTCACAGGCTACAACTTAGGACGTTTATGACAGAACAGACTTTCTACCGGACTCGTTTCAGCTCTTGAGGCGGTGTCTATCTTTGCCGCCCTTTTAGTTGTGTTGCCTTTTATAAAACTAGTGCTGTGCAGCCATTAGCTGAGTGCTTAGTAAATAATCTGTATATAGCCCCTTTCTAAACATGCATAATGCATAATAAAAAAAGCGGTGATCGTTATCCACGTAGTCTTGCCCAGCTGCCTTTGTTCGCGTCTCCGCGGGCTCTACTCCTATTCTTGGATATTTGTTATTTCCTTTTCTTCCCATTTTTTCTAAGCTTGGGACAGAGTGGACAAATATCGGCAAGATACGGTCTTTCTAGGCTCTGAACCGTCGGATTAGTGCTTTTGCACTTATACATGCCGACGGAATAATTTTACACAGCCAAAGGACAGCTCAAACTAAGCATGCATTTGTAACAAAGTACCTTAATTCCCTGCTCCTTATGGGCGATAGAGTTATATATGCTGCATTCCTTGTTGATAAAATCTTGTTTTAACGAGGCTGAAAACGAGGCACCTGTGGTTGACTGCAAGCGAAGTTAACTAGATTCTTTTCGAGTTGATCGATTCACGAAAAACTTGTGGTCACGTATGATGTAATCGAAACAAACTGCTGATGTAGCCATAACATTTATTTTTATTTTAAAGTTCTATAATTTAGCTACTAATGAGCGTAGTTCATTACGCCGCGGTTGCGTCTGAGCCCTGCCAAACTGAATGTGCTCGGCGGGTATAGGGAAGAGAAATTATTACAGGTTACAGTATATTTCAGTTTCTTGCAGGATTGCTATGACTGAGAGAGTCAACGAAAACTGTTACCAAGATGTGACATTCATTTGATCAAGAGCCGACCAAAATTGATAGTTGCAGATGAAATGATTTCATCTGTTAGGGTTAAGACACGGAGCGGGTGGTAGGCCCTCGGCCTACATCTCCAGTTAGCAGCAGCAAGCAAACCAATCAAAAATATTGAAATAATTCATAGCAACCGTTTTGATGGCTGGCGGGTAGTAAAAAGGAAACCATTAAAAAGAAACCGGTTTTCGCTTTTCAGATTTAGTAGGAATATAAGCGCATACTAAACCGTAAGCACTAACCTGAAAGACATGTAACCAATAACGTTTTAATCTTCTCACGTTTTCCGCTTCGGTTCTATTTTACATATTATATGGGCGTGGTATTTGTTTTCTCTTTTGTCTTTATTACGGCGCGTTTGTCCTAGTTTTCTGGCACGTCTCTGCCTTGAGGCTTCTACTTTATCACCATCCTTTTCTTTTCTTCACGCGTCGGGCATTCTCCCGGGCGTTTGCGTGGAACATGCCACGGTTGCGTCATTTATCGTTTTGTAGCAATTTATTTTTGTCTTCTTAATGCTGTATTTTCACCTCTTACGTGCACTTGACTGACGGTTAGGGGCCTTCTCATCTGTGCATAATTTTGACCGAGAGCTTGTGCTCATGTTGATTCGTACCTGCTGAGCTGCTGTTTTTTGTTATTCGTCCCTGACTCCTACGTGTTTTATGGAAAAGCCTGTGGTCTATACGGCAGTCTTGCAATAAAGGAAGTTGGCGCTGCTTGTGTGTTGTCTACAGTCTTCACTGAAGCATGCCTCTCTACGGTGACGAAGCTATAGCACGCGACGATAAAAATATAGCATGTGTTCTAGAACTCTTCGAGGACAAGTGGTAATTCAGGAAGATGGTTTGGTTGGGGTGCAAGCCACCGATTTAAAACTTGGCCCTAAGTCTTACTTAGTTTTCTGGGCTAGTTTAGTGAACTCACAAAAAAAATTATTCGGTGATCCTAAACGTCTTCCTGGAAATCAGCGTCGAAGGCGCAGCTAGGGTGTCTGCATCGGTAGAAGGAAGGCAGTTTTCCAATATTTTTTTCCATTCTAAGAAAATAAGAATGGTTTGCTGGGGCGCACGAACGTGTGCATAGAACTATACTGAGAAAAGTGTTAACAACTTATTAAACGACGCTAACATGGGTGAGAGGTGAGACCCCATCGCTGTTTCCCTGCTCTGACTGCGTCCCCGGGCTGACTTCTCGTGGAAGCGTTTGGTACGTGTGAACAACGTACCCTCGAGATTGCTGGAATTCGTGCTCTGTGAATGTGTTGTTTTCTTCACTTGTCCCCGTCAATTGCGCTATTTTCCCTTTTCGATGACATTTAGCTTTAGCATTGAGTGATACCGCACATCCCTTTTTTGCTTTATGTACCACCAGCTGAGCGTCGACGCGTCGCGGCGCTCTCTGCCTCGCAAATTTTGTCGAAAAAAGCGTCCCAGTCTTACAGCGTCCCGATATTTCATTATTTTTTAACAATAACCGTAATGAGCTTCCGAATACAGTTTTAGCGCAGAAAATCATCTAGCTCCCACATTCAGCAGACTGAAGCGAAACCGTCCGAAATTCGTTTGATGGTACTAAAAAAAGTAAACTTTGAAACCAAGAGCGTAGAGAGGGATTGTGACCGACGCTGCCAAAAATGGGCATTCTTTGTTTCCGTATGCTTCATACCACTGAGCCACGGCCGTGGCATCCCGCGCTATTATAAGTGCTTGTTGGTATGAGTTACCTATATCGTCGTCATCGTCATCTTTCTTCGCTTCGTTCTCTGGTTCGCAGGGGTCGTGCAGTGAAAGCGTAGGAGTGATTAACGATAAAGTAAGACTCATCTTCGTCACCCACAGCAGCTTTTATGTAGCCGTAAAAAAAAAAAGGCGAGAAGCGAACCACTTCTTGTGTGACGTGCATACCTGCAGTAGATTTAAAAGCGTTAGCTCTTACTCATCGCGTTTCTCGATTTCTTGGGAAATTTTCTAAGTCCGAGGAATTCAAGATGGTAGCCTCTTTAGTAAATCGATATTGCAACCAATTTTGTGATCGACTGGCAACATCATGAGTATATCGAACTGGTCATTGATTGCTTACGTCAATTATATATACAAGATGTCAAATTTGTATTTCCATTGGTGTCCCCTCGCTTTAATCTAATTCATATCAATTCTAGCAAATCACACAGCTAAAGCGCCAACTCCCAGCGCCCTTCCTTGGGGTACGCGCTCAGCGTCGGCGCTCTTGGCGTACGCCAAAACCGGTCTGTGCATGCGCACTGCAGAAAACGTCAGCGAGCCTCGGCGAGGCGCCGATATCTGTCCGTGCTAGATATCGGCGTCAGCGCACGGGCGCTCGCCTGCGCGTCGGAAGAGGGGTCGAATTTATAACAATGGGAGGATCGCGGGATCTCGGTGACTCTTTTCTTCATGGCTTGAAGCTCTTCCAGGTTCCCCGAAGTTTTCTTCGCAGTTTATGTTTTCCTTTCATCGCCCCGCAGCCCCTTCTCTTCACGGCTTGAAATTCTCTCCCTCGGTTCGAAAGGGGAAGCGAGCGAGCGCCAGGAACATTGAGATGAATGCCCCTTTTAGACGCCCGTTCCCGCGTACACCTAGAGCGCCGACGCTGGACGCGTACGCCCAGGAAGGGCCCTTGGAGTTGGCACTTAACGCTGGTTACTTCAACGTTTTCCAGACAGTGACGGGCCGGCATCATTTTTGACAGATGACCGCTCAACGTCCGACAAAGACGGCGCGGGTACGCCGCGTTAGCCGCGACCCGAGTTTTTTCCTTTTCTTGCAACCCATCCAAGGAAATGAATAGGGCAGCCACACAGTCTTTCTCCCTTGAACATGCTGGGTGAGAAAAGAAAAAAAGACACAGAAATGCAAAGCCGCCCCGCCCCCCCCCCCCCCTCCCCGAGAAGCTGGGCGTGGGAGGAGGACACACGAAGTGGACAGTGCGCGAAACTTATAGGCGTCTCTCTCCCAAACCCGGGAGGGAGAATTTAAGAGATGGAGGAGGCGCTCAACTTCACGCGGCGCGTGGTGGCGGCTTTGTGACCTAGCGGCGCATGAACCAGAATCCTGGCAATGTTCGTGCTTTTCAGTACATATCTGCCCTTCGATTACCCGTACATTGAAATATTTGTACTCGGCCACTCTGGTTATTGCTTGTCCTTGTATCGTAAGCATCTAACCATTTGTGTTGTTTAAAATCATCACAACTTATTTGTTGGGCTATAACTGTAACCTAAACGCTATCTTTCGTCTCCACAGCAATTAACAAGAGTTTGCAAATCTTCCTGGCTGTCAGCTAAGAATACGCTATAGTCCGCATACATTAAACCCGGTAGTCATTGCTCAGCAACCTTTCCGCCTAATCTGCACGACAGATTATAACCTGCATTGCTTCCTTGAAGTCTTGTTTCCATATTTATCATATAAAGCATGAACAGCAGTGGTGATAGAGGACAACCTTGCCTTACTTATTCCTTCGTGTACCTCGACAGTTTTCATTTCATTTCATTTCGTTTCATTTTATTTCCTTAAAGACACCCTTGGGGGGGTTTTACATAAGGGCTGGTATTAACATGAGAAAGGGAAACATTTTTTTTCCACGATGACAGGTGCGATGTAACTTTTTCTAGGAAGGTTGATGGATAGGTAATGGCGGCAATTTCATGGGGAAATTTTACTCTTAATACCTTTTATGTAATTCGAAGTTCACTTTCTCGGTATATTTCTTGTAAAAAATCATTTACCTCATGCCGATATGTCTTTTTTAATATTTTACACAGTCCCCTGTTCACGTTGTATGCACCGCTTATGTCCAGAAAGGCTAAATACAGAGGTCTGTTTTATGCCTTAGCTATTTCTATGCATTGCGTAAGCGCCAACAGGCTATCATCTAAGCTCCTGCTCATTCTGAACACATTTTGAAGTTCTCCCAGTATCGTATTACTTTCTACCCTTGACCGCATTTTTAGTTTCACTGCCTGAATTGTCACCCTGTGTTAAAAAGATGTTAGCGTAATGTCGGAAGGATTTTATGTCCCTTTTATATCCTTTTCCTTCATAAATCAAATTTGTTTTACCCTGTCTCCAGCTGTGTGGAACTTGCATATTTGTTACTTAAGTTCATTACTCACCTTGATTACAATTTCGTCTATCCCTCCGGATATGCATTTAGGAATATTTGCTTCCAACTTTGTTCAGTTAAAAATGGTAAGTTCTAAGCTGTTTTCCAGTGTGCTGTCCTGTGTTGCTCCATTTCGAAAGATTACCCTATCATCGTGGCTAAATGACAAAGCTATAACTGATGTAACGTAGATCACAGCATCGTCTCCCCCTAAACATTTTCCCCCAGCCTTTCGAATCTGTTCCTGCTTTCTTTGATTCGATTTACCCAGAGAGATTATATGGTTTCACAATTTTCTTGGCCCCCTTTAGTCGAATCGCGAACTTCAGCCAGCCAGCGATCAGATGACTGCTTTATTTTAGCCTGGACGAGGACCTGCACTGGCTGTTTCTTTTGTCGATAAGATTCCCATTTCGGGCCTATTTCCTCTTCAGATAACTGCACCCTCTTTGCTTCTCTGTGTTCCCTTGAAGCTACCCGTCATTGTTCGATGGCCTCCCGAATTTCCTTATTCCACCACCTTCCTGCCTTCTTCCTTCCTCTACAGGGGTTTACTCCGTTTACTTCTTTTATTTTTGCACTTGTAAGTAGTTCTGATTATAATCACATTTTTCCATGAAGCGTTTCTCTCTTCCCCCTCTCTGCCAGCTGCTTTTACCGCTATTTTTGTCGTTTAATTTTGCTTTGTCTTTTCGAGTGTTCTGCATTTCTCTCTTGATCACGGCTTCCCACTGTTAATGAATACGCATATGATCAGTTTCTATGCTGCACTCCCCCTCTTCGTCTATTTCCATTATGTCGGGTTTTGTATAGATCCCCTGCAACATTAGTCAGTAGTAAATGGTCGTCTGCCTGTTGCGGGATTCCCACGTGAATTGTCGATCACAATTAGTTTCTCTATTTAAAAAAACTATGTTGTGCCACTCACAGCAGTCCAGCTTCAACTCCCCGTTAGAATCTGTGTACCCATCCAGATCCTCGATGTGGCCATTCATGTCACCCAGCAGAATAATAACGGCACCTTCTCCAAACAGTTTTAAACCGTCATTGAGACACTTAAGTAGATCCTTGTTTTCTTGCCTGCATTTCACAGATGACAAGCTCCGACAACTCTTTAAGTTTATGGTTTATGGGAATTTAACGTCCCAAAGAGATGACCAGCTCCGACAGCTGTTTAGGTTTATGGTTTACGGGAGTTTAACATCCTAAAGCGACTCAGGCCATGAAGCACACTGTAGTGAAAGATTCCGGAAACAAGGACCATTTGGGGTTCTTTAACTTGCACTGAAATTGCACAGTACAGGGCCCTCTAGAATTTCGCCTCTATCGAAATTCGACAGCCAAGGCCGGGATCGAACTCGCGTTGTTCGGGTCAGCAGCTCAGCGCCACAACCACAGAGCCACTCCGAAAACTGTTGATCGTAGAAGTTCCCTATAGTCAGTATTGCGTGCCCGTTAAAGTAGAATGAAATCGAATCATAGAACCCTCATCGCCTCCAGACGTGGGCCCTGTAGTTGTGCGTCAGCGCACGCTACTAATCCGCTACGTTTCACAATGCTGATGTTTGCCCTCGCTGTGAAACTGCTTTTAGCCCCTCTGCAGTCTGCCTCCTGTACATCAGTTTGGACCATCGCCCCGAAGTTCCATGAAAAAAGCTTTTTTAGTGTGCCTGCCTCAGTACAATTGCTGTCCGGTCACCTACGGTCATCGCCGCCAGTGGAGGTCATCTTAACCATCAGCGGAGTTGACCATCATGGGAGTTCACAGTTGTCGGCCGTGCGGTGCGGACGCTTGTATAGGTGCTCTTCGGATTACACTCGGTGACCGGGACTGGACAGACGACTGCGAGAGTGCCGTAATTACGAAAAATATATGAGTTCTTTCCTTTAATATTTTGAGAGTTTAGATTTAGGCTAGCTTTAGATCTAGGCTAGTTAGGTGAAGTGCTGGCGAAAGAGCAGGTCAGTGACCTAACGTTCGGGTCTTTTACTGCCGGCATCTATAGATCTGTACCGCTCAATTGAGAGTTAACTAGTTTAGACAGGCAGTTATTCGCTTTCTTTTTTAGGTGATCGGTTATTGTGGCAGGCAGAATTTTATTTGAGCACGTTCTTGAGATGCGTTTCTTTGTTTAGCCTAGTCTAACGTTCGACGGAACACCGTCTGGTCAGGATGAAGCATAATAACAAGGTGAAGTTTCGGTCACTGACGAAGTCACAAACAAACGAAAATGACGTTTCGAGTCCCCTACGGGACCCTTGTTCACAATCAGACTGTCAAGGAAGAAAGCGAGATTATATAGTTTTCAGGAGTGTTCATATACTTTTTGCGTAGATATGATGAAGAGAGCCTTGATTCCTGTTCAAGGTGTCTTTCGTCGTTTGGATGATTAATGATTCTAGATGCGCTCTTTTCAAATTATTTCTTTCTGTGGTTACAATCTCCGCTTCGTCCCAGCCTATCTCGTGGCCAGTGGTCTGCACGTGCTCGGCAATAGCGTTCTTTGATGCGCGGTTGTTCCTTACGTCGCCTTGATGATCTTTCATTCGTCGCTGTAAGTCCCGGGTTCGCCTTAGGTAGGAACTTAGCCGAGGCAGATGAGGCTAGCTTCGCGTGCAAGATATGTAAGCGTTTTGAGGAGGCCGTTCAGACGTTGAAAGGGGAATGGGCAGCTAGGATTAAGGAACTCAAAGGGGACCAGAAGGTGGAACGAGGGGAACGGATTAAGTTAGAAACTCAGGTCGCCGAGTCGCTTAAGAGAGAGGAGGCTAATGCCGACCTGTTGGAGCGAGTTGTGGGCGAGCTGAAGGAGGAGCGGGAAAAGCGGGCCGAGCTAGAAGAGCAGGTAGAAGCGCTCAGGTCGCGGCCGGCAGGGCACCCCGTTTCGGAGCAGTGTCAGGTGGGGGGGAGGCTTGTCGATCCTAAAGTGCTGTAGCGCAACAGGCTTTGAGTGGGGAAGAGAGGGAGATAAAAACTCGCGACAGTAGCGTACGGCGGCGGGAGAGACAGGTAGTGGGACCCGAAGGGCGACAGTCGCAGTCAGGAAGCGAACGGTTAGAGCGGAGGAGGGTTCTGGTAGTCGGTGACTCGAACGTAGCGAGGGTTGAGGGAGGCATTTTGACGACAGTGAAGGCGGACAGGCGGGTGCAGGTGGAGGCCCAGTCAGGGAAGTGCATAGTAGATGCAATGCACTGTGTGTGTCTACTCGTTCTTGGTCCCTCGTCCTGGCCAAAGCCCAGGAGGTGGTGAGGGGCAGCATGGATGGAGAACACCTTGTCGTTGTCCATGCTGGTTTAAACGATGTGCTGAAGGGGAGGTGCCAGAATCTCGAGAAGCCGCTAGAAGTGGGGATGCGTAGGCTTAGAGGGGCCTCTGAGAGTGTGCATGTGACCATATGCACAATCCCAGAGGTACAGAGGCAGGCTAGCGAAACGGAAAGGAGAATCGTTGAGGCTAACCGTGTAATTAGCTTAATGAGTCCACAACTAAGACACGGGGTAATGGAAGTTAACAGGGGTGTGTACGAGGCCAGGCCTTACCCTTTTGCACAGGATGGCATTCACTACGGTGGTGCCACTGGCAAGAGGGTGTGCAGTAGGATAGGTCGCCAGGCAACAGCTTTTCTGGGGGGAACCAGAGCTCTGAGGGAACCAGTGTAGAGAAGGAAGAACCAAGATCAAAGGGACGATGGAGCCATAGGAGAAGAAATAGACACAAGCGCCAGGGCCAAGTTAATTCAGATATATGCTTCATTAACATGAAAGGTGGCAGGAGTAGACTGAAATGAGAGGAAATAAAAGAACACTTAAGGCAGGAGGAATTAATTGTTAATCGTTTAGTGGAAACGCATCTTAGAGACATGGAGCAACCACCCTGTTACCCAGACTACGCATGGGAATATTGCAATAGAACAGAGAGCAGCAGAAAGGGGGCTGGAATTGGGGCATTCATTAATAAAGGTAAGAATTTTCAAAAGGTTAAACTGGGACGCAAGGAAAATTTATCGCTAAAAGGAAAAGTGGCATGGGAGCAAACACTCCTTGGCTTGGTATACCTGTGGAATAGAGCTAACACCAAAGAGGAAAACAGGAAAATGTTAGAATGTATTGCAAGCGACATTGATGAGCTAGGAGGACAGGGCGAGATAATTATATTAGGCGACATGGACGCCCATATAGAATATCTGGATGGGTACACAGATTTGACAGGAAGCATGCTGCAGGACATGTGTGACAGGCATGATTTAGTTTTATGCAACAGTACAAAGAAGTGCGAAGGGCTCATAACATGGGAGGAAGGGAGTCTGCACTCGACGATAGATTATGCACTAATGTCACAGAGGATGTATAATATATTAGGGGTAATGAGCATAGATGAACATGGTTCCAGAAGTCTAGATAGTGACCTCAAGCGTATCAAGTTGAGTTTTAGTAGAGAAAGTAAAGTAGGACTGAAGCGAAATGAGCAATCAGAGGGGAATTTTTACTCAGAAGAGCAAATGGAAGCAGCAGCCAGAAAAATTGAGAAAGTAATCTTTGAGGATAGTAAAGCAGAATGGACTTATACCAAATTAACTCGATTATTGGAGCAAGATATGCTAAGGTGCGAGTAAAGCTAAAATGGAAAAGACGCAAACCGAAGTGTTGGTGGGATGACGAGGCCTAGAGGGCGACAGAGAAACGTCAGGAAGCGTCCAGGGAACACAGATATGCCAAGAAGAAGGGGGAACCAGAAGGTGAATTCGACAGAAAATGGGATACCTTCATAAAGTGTAGAAGGGAAGCATCCTATTTGATTAATGAGAAAATTAGAAGCAAGAGTACCCAATGGATGTCAAAAGTAATAAAAAATTATACAAAAGCAGCTCAGAAATTCTGGAAAGATCTAAATACAATGAGTAATAAGGCTAGGCTAGAGCAAAGGTTTCTCGTTACAGATCATGGTATTCGACTAGGAGGGGCTGAACGATAAAACACATATTAACAAGGATGACAGATAAATTTAAGGAAATAAATGTTTCACACAATTTATCAAAGGAGGACAGGCCGGTTACTGCAATAGCTTCACTTGAGCTAAGAGAGTGGGAAAGGGCTGAGAAGAAGGTTCCTAGTGCCATGTCAACAGGACCAGACGATATTCCGATTATGTTAATAAAGCAGCTAGGATCAAATTCCAAGCAAACATTAATATAGGTAGTGGAATGAAGAAGATGAACCAGCCCCGAAGCCAACGACGACGAAGCGCTCGCGCCGCCGGTTGGATGCTCGTGCTGGATGGAACACTGCTGCTTGTGTCTGGTCTCTCGGCTCTCTGCCTCGTAGATTGCCTGTGCCAAGGTATTCGTAGCCGGCGCTTCCATCGTGCCAATAAACCGCTCTACATTTGGCGGAGGTTGCTGTGTTCCCCTTTTCACCATCACCGTGGACCTTCGCAGCCGCACCATCCCGATGTCCACTACCAAGGCCAGTCAACAGCCCGCCGCCACGTCGCAGCCAGTCATCCGCTCCGGTGCCGTCCGGCAGCGCGACCCCGCTGTCTTCAGCGGCCATAGCGACCAGGACGTGGAAGATTGGCTGGAACCATACGAACGGGTGAGCCGCCACAACTGGGACGACCGCGTCAAGCTTACCAACGTCATCTTCTACCTCAGCGATGTCGCGAACCTCTGGTTCCACAACCACGAGGCCGACATTCCAACTTGGGCCGTTCTAAAGAGCACCCTTGCGGAGGTTTTCGGCCGTGCTGCAGTGCGGAAACTGCGCGCTGAGCAAAGCCTGCGCGTCCGAGCTCAGCACACGGATGAGACTTTCACCAGCTACATTGAAGACGTAGTAGACCTCTGCAAGCGTGTTGATCCGGCTATGTCCGAGGCTGAAAAGATCAAACACATCATGAAGGGTATCGATGACGATGCTTTTCAGCTGTTGTTAGCGAAGAGTCCCGCCACCGTTACCTCGGTGTATACCCTTTGCCAGAGTTTCGACGAGTTGCGAAAGCAACGTCTTTGCGCTCGTCGGCCTCCTCCGCCTGCCGACTCCATCTCCGGCCTGGCCAAAAATCCAGATCTACTTGCTACCATCAAAGACTGTGCGGGACGAGGTCGGCCAGCAGCTCTCGCTCCTATCTCGCCAACATCAGACACCGACCCCCCTCAGCGCTGAGATCCGGCACGCCATCACGCAGGCGGTCGCTGACGCCCTCCCTCCTCTTCCACAACCAGCCCCCTTGGATCCCCAGGTCGGCCTTCCCCCGACCCCGCCACCGCCTGTTGCTGCTTCGTTGAGCTACGGTCCTCCAGTTGAAGTGCCGCCTGCCCCCACTCCCGTGCCTCTCACGTATGCCGAGGCTGTGGCGCGACCACCGCGACCGCAGGCTTATACGTACGTTCCTCTAGTGGTGCCTGCGCCTGCTGCTCCACGGACCCGCTTCATGCCCCCTACCTTCAACCCTTGGCGCACGGCTGACAATCGACCGATATGCTACGCCTGCGGTCTTCCGGGCCACGTCGCGCGCCTTTGTCGACGTACTCTGCATGCGCCTGTCCACCCTCTGCCAGACTACCCTGATGCAGACCGTACCTTTCGCCCACGTTTCGGACCACAACATCAGGAAACCTCTCCTGACCGCGAGCACGGTCGCCAGCCCTACGTTTCCCACCGCTCGCCTTCGCCTCGCCGCCGCTCATTGTCGCCCTTGAGGCGTCGCAACGTCCGCGCCGATTCGGAAAACTAGCAGCCGCAGTTCCGGGGGCACGAACTGCGCACTCATCGCCGTGCTTAAGTCCTCGCCTTTCCCCGCCGAACCTTCTTGGCGTTTTTGTCGACGGAGACAAGACACTTGCGCTTGTGGACTCTGGGGCCACCGTTTCTGTTATTCACGAAAACTTCTGCCGCTCGCTTCGCAAAGTTACAATCCCATCTTCTGGACTCTCACTCCGTACCGCCAGCGCCGATACCGTTCCTCCCTCTGCCGCTTGCACAGCACGCGTCGTCATCGCCGATGTTTTGTATGTTGTCGAATTTTTAGTCCTCCGTGCCAGCTCCCATGACGTCATCCTTGGATGGGATTTTCTCTCCCTGCACAGTGCCGTCATTGACTGTGCCCATGCGCACGTCGTCTTCTCTCCACTCTGCGATGCGCTCCTCGACGAGCCCCCGATTCGTTGTGCTGCTAAGCTTGTCGCCGAGGACACTGACATTCCCCCTGACAGTGCCGTGCTTGTCCCTGTTTGCGCCGCCTCAGTTTTTGACGCCACCGTTCTCTTCATGCCTTCCCCTGTACTTGCCTCTCGCCGACACCTATGTCTTCCCTTCGCCGTCATCGACATTCACCACGGTGCTGCCGCCATCCTCGTCTCTAGCACCTCATTCTCCGAGCTCTCCTTGCTCCGTGGCGAGTGCCTCTGCCATTTTGAAACCGCTGCTTTGATCTCTTCCTTCGACACTGATGTAACCTCCTCCAGTGCCGAAGTGGCTGCCCTCACCCCACGTGGTGCTACTCCAGCTTTGTCATCGGACATTTTCGACCGCTGCATTGACCGCGCTCTCGACACTGCCCACCGCGCGCAGCTCCTTGCCCTGCTCAACCAGTTTCGCTCACCGTTTGACCACCAGTCGACTTCTTTGGGCCGTGCGATCACTGTCGAGCACCACATTGACACCGGAACCCATGCTCCTCTCCGTCAGCGCCCCTACCGTGTGTCGCCTCCCGAGCGCCGCGTCATAACTGAGCAAGTTGACGACATGCTACAACGCGGCATTATTCAACCTTCCGCCAGTACTTGGTCGTCCCCAGTCGTCCTGGTTAAAAAGAAGGATGGCTCGATACGATTTTGCGTGGACTATCGCCGGCTCAAGAAAATTACGCGCAAAGACGTCTACCCGCTACTACGTATTGACGACGCCCTTGACTGCTTGCAAGGCGCCGAGTTCTCCTCCCTGGATCTCCGTTCCGGCTATTGGCAAGTCCCGATGGCTGAATCCGACCGTCCTAAAACGGCGTTCGTCACCCCTGACGGACTCTACGAGTTCAACGTGATGCCATTCGGCCTCTGTAACGCTCCCGCAACGTTTGAACGAATGATGGACAACATATTGCGCGGCCTGAAGTGGACTTTTTGTCTCTGCTATTTAGATGACGTCGTGTTTTCGCCCGATTTTCCGACGCATCTCAAGCACTTGCGCCAGATACTGAGCTGCCTCACCAATGCTGGCCTTCAACTTAATCTAAAAAAATGTCACTTTGGTGCCCGGCAGCTGACAATACTCGGCCACCTCGTCTCCAAAGACGGCGTCCTGCCCGATCCTGACAAACTCCGTGCTGTCGCTGACTTCCCTAAACCGACTTTACAAAACAAGTGCGCCGATTTGTGGGTCTCTGCTCCTTTTTTCGGTGATTTGTTCCCAATTTCGCCTCCATCGTCGCGCCCCTGACGAAACTACTTAATGGTCCCGCCGACCTGTCTACGTGGGACTCGGCCTGCGACGACGCTTTTGCTGCGCTCCGTCGTTTTCTCACCTCACCACCTATCCTTCGGCACTACCACCCCAGTGCCCCGACTGAAGTGCACACCGACCCAAGCGGAATCGGCTTCGGGGCTGTCCTTGCCCAGCGCAAGCCCGAATTTCCTGAATACGTCGTTGCGTACGCCAGCCATGCCCTCACCAAGGCTGAGTCGAACTACACCGTGACAGAAAAGAAGTGTCTCACCGTAGTGTGGGCTCTAATAAAATTCCGCCCATACTTATATGGTCGCTCGTTAACCGTTGTCACCGATCATCACGCTTTGTGCTGGTTGGCTTCACTCAAAGATCTCTCAGGGCGCCTAGGCCGCTGGGCCCTCCGTCTTCAGGAATTTGATATCACCGTAGTTTACCGATCGGGCCGCAAGCACTCCGACGCCGACGCCTTGTCCCGCTCCCCACTGCCCTCTCCTGCGCCCTCTTCGCCAATATCTGCATCCCTACTCGCAGCGCTCACTACCATGGACATGCCCCATCAGCAACGCCAAGATCCATGGATTTCATCGTTGCTCGACGTACTTCATGCACCCTCTACGGCCTCCTCCCCTCGAGCACTTCGTCACCAGGCTTCCCATTTTGCCCTTCGCGACGGTCTTCTGTACCGGCGCAACTATCTTCCAGATGGCCGCAAGTGGCTTCTCGTGATTCCCCGACATCTCCGCACTGAGATTTGTGAACACCACCATGCCGATCCTCGGAGCGCTCACGCTGGCTCGCTGAAAACGTACGAGCGTACTATTGGCGGGGCATGTACAACTTCGTTCGTCGTTACGTTCGCTCCTGCACGGCCGGTCAGCAGCGGAAGTCGACACCTCGCCCTTCGACTGCCCCGTTACAGCCAATACCGTGTCCGGCTCGCCCTTTTGATCGTGTGGGCATCGACCTATATGGGCCACTTCCCTTCACGACCGCTGGGAATCGCTGGATCATAGTCGCCGTGGACCACCTCACTCGGTATGCTGAGACCGCTGCCCTACCTGCGGCTACTGCTCGCGATGTAGCCTTCTTCCTTCTTCATCACTTTGTCCTGCGTCACGGCGCTCCTCGCGAACTTCTCAATGACCGCGGCCGTGTTTTCTTGTCTGAAGTTCTTCACGTGCTTCTCGCTGCGTGCCACACAGTCCACCGGACCACTACTGCTTACCACCCTCAAACCAACGGCCTCACCGAACGCTTCAACCGTACTCTTGGGGACATGATCGCCATGTACATTCACTCCGACAGCTCCAATTGGGATCAGGTTCTTCCGTTCGTCACCTATGCATATAACACCGCCTCTCAAGCAACCACCGGCTTTTCCCCATTCTTTCTTTTATTCGGACGCGAACCTTGTATGTTGGATACAATCCTTCCCTACAACCCTGACAGCTCGGAATATGCTTCCCTCTCTGACATCACCCGCCATGCTGAGCAGTGCCGCCAGTTGGCTCGCTCCTTCACCGCCGAACGTCAAGGTCTCCGTACCGATGCTTCCGATCAAGACACGCCCGCGGTTCACTTCTCCACTGGCTCACTGGTCTGGCTCTCTGTTCCGCATACGTCCAAATTTTCGGCCAAGCACATCGGCCCTTACCGCATCTTGGAGCGTACGTCACCGGTCAACTACATTATCGAACCGATGACACCTTCTTCGGACCATCGCCGCCGTGGCCGCGACGTCGTTCACGTCAGCCGCTTGAAGCTGTATTATAGCCCCCTCGTAGTCTCCTCTCCTTGAGTCGTCAGGATGGCTCCCTCTTTCCGCCGGGACACTTGGAATGAAGAAGATGAACCAGCCCCGAAGCCAACGACGACGAAGCGCTCGCGCCGCCGGTTGGATGCTCGTCCTGGATGGAACACTGCCGCTTGTGTCTGGTCTCTCGGCTCTCTGCCTCGTAGATTGCCTGTGCCAAGGTCTTTGTAGCCGGCGCTTCCATCGTGCCAATAAACCACTCTACATTAGTGAATAAAATGATAGTGGATGGGAAATCCCTGATGAATGGCGATTAAGTAGAATGAACATGATATAGAAGGGAAAGGGGGACAAAGCGGACGTAAGTAACTACCGTCCCATAACAGTGACATCTGTGGTGTACATGGTGGTGATGCAGATTATAAAGGACAGATTGCAGGCTTCAGTGGAGAACGAGAGGCTGCTAGGGGAGCTACAAAATGGGATCCGGAAACAAAGGAGGTTGGAGGACAATCTGTTTTCATTGACGCAGTGTGTAGAGATGGCTGAAAAGGAACTCAGGCCCCTATGGCTAGCATTTCTGGATATTAAGGGAGCCTACGACAACGTTATTAAAGAGTATCCGTGGGACATACGGGGCACATTGGATGTGGAAGATGGTGTAATTAATCTTTTAAAAGATATATATAAAGGTACCAGAGGGCTTATAAAATGGGAAAAAGGGTATCAGAGCCTGTAGAGATACAGCGGGGGCTTAAGCAAGGATGTCCTCTGTCTCCTTTGTTGTTCATGTACCTGCAAGGGTTGGAGACCAAGCTAGAGAGGAGTGGACTAGGCTTCAACCTTTCTTTTTTCAAGCAAGAAAAATTGATTAAACAGTCCTTACCGGGACTAATATACGCCGATTATATAGTGCTAATGGCTGACAGCAAGTAAGATTTGCCGAAGTTGATAGACATATGTGGTACAGAGGGAGATAGATTAGGTTTTCAGTTTAGTAAGGAAAACGCTGCAGCCATGATATTTAATGATAAGGTCGGCGAACATAGAATACAGGAGTTCACGCTCGAAATAGTGGATGAGTACAAGTATCTTGGGGTGTGAATAAATAACGGCGCTGAGTATCTGACAGAGCACGAAAAATATGTAAGAAATAAAGATAATAGGAATGCAACTGTCATGAAAAATAGGGCGCTGTGGAATTACAGTAGATATGAAGTGGTAACAGGGATCTGGAAAGGGGTGATGGTTCCTAGCCTGACTTTCGGTAATGCGGTCCTGTGCATGCGACCAGATGTTCAAGCAAGGTTAGAAATTAAACAACGTGGCGTAGGGAGGCTAGCTTTGGGAGCACAGGGCAATACACCAAATCAGGGGGTACAAGGTGATATGCGATGGTCGTCGTTCGGAAGCAGAGAAGCTAGCAGTGTGAAGAAGATGATGACCAAGACAAAGCAGATGACTCGCGAAAACGAAGATGGCCCTGCGCGTCAGCCGTATTGCTATCGCCACGTGTGTCTGTGCCCGACCTGGTTGCCCTCGGATTGTTCTCGCCGCTGCTCCCTTCCTCCCAGCTCTTAAATAAACCCGCGCCTTACATTTGGTGGAGGAGCCAGGTAACAGCCCTGGAATTGCGCAACCGTACTCTCCCGCCACCTGCGATGCCTCACGACGTTCAACATCAAGCCGTGCAAGTGGGCCCAGCTGTTACCTGCGCCGGCTCCCTTCGCCAACGGGACCCGGCCATCTTCAGTGGGACCGATGAGCAGGATTCGAAGATTGGCTCACGTCTTACGAGAGGGTGAGCCTTTACAACAAATGGGACGATGCCACCAAACTAAATAACATAATTTTTTATCTCACCAGCGTGGCTAACCTGTGGTATCGGATCCACGAGGTGGACATTCGCACCTGACCTGCTTTCAAGACAACCTTCTGCGAAGTGTTTGGTCGTCCTGCTGTTCGGAAACTCCGCGCCGAACAATGCTTGCGCGAACGGTCTCAGCAGATCGGCGAAAGCTTTACCAGTTACATCGAAGACGTCATTGACCTATGCAAGCGTGTCAACCTCAACATGTCAGAAGCTGACTAGATTAAACACATATTGAAGTGTGTTGACGACGACGCCTTTCAGATGCTGGTAGCGCGCGACTTGCGCACCGTTGCTGAAGTCGTCACCCTCTGCCAAAGCATCGAGGAGCTGCGGAAGCAGAGGCTCCTGACTCGACAGCACCCTCGACAGGTGGAGTCGCTTGCTGGACTTAGCACCAGCACCCGACACCTCATCGCTGCTGCAACAAATCAAAGACTTGGTTCGGGAAGAAGTGGCGCGTCAGCTTTCTCTTCTGCCGAACCCTACAGGGCAAGCTCCAGATTTGGCTCCGGCCCTTCGACACGCCATCCAAGAGCAGGTTGCCGAGGCTCTTCCGCCCGCCCATCCGCCACCACCTGTCGCCGCTCCGCTGACATACGCGGACGTTGTCGCCCAGACGCCGCCCCCTATGGCCGCTCCGCTGACATACGCGGACGTCGTCGCCAGACCTCGACCGCCTACCTATGCTTTGCCTCCAACACCTGCTCGAGCGGTGGCTCCTTCTCTTCGGCCGGCTCCACGACTCAGCAATCCCTGGCGCACTATCGACAACCGGCCTATCTGCTACAATTGCGGCTTGCCTGGTCATGTGGCCCGGCTTTGCCGCCGCCGTCTCACAGTCTACGCGCCACCTCCTCCAGCTCCCGCGTACTGGCCTTCCACGAGTCAGTACTCCGGATCTGCTGAGCCGCCGTCTAGTCGTCCTTTTTCTCCTGACCATTCAGCCCTCTCTAGACGCCGTTCACCTGCACCGAGGCGCCGCTCCGTTTCTCCTATGCTACGTCGCCCCAATCTCCCTCAGGAGGAAAACTAGGTGCCGCAGTTCCTGAGGCAAGAACTGCGTCCCCGTCGAACTTTCCAAGGCCTCACATATCCCCTGCTAATGTGATCAAAATTTCTGTCGAGAGCATTACTGTCTTGGTCCTTGTGGCCACCGGTGCTGCGATTTCTGTTATGGACGAAAAGTTTGTAGTTCGTTGAAGAAGGTAAAGACGCCGATTGCTGGGCTGTCCCTGCGTACGCCCAGCGCTGAGCACATCAAGCCGTCCGCAGCGTGCACCGCTCGAGATGTGATTCAGGACTCCCTCTACACGATAGAATTCGTCTTGCTGCCTTCCTGTTCCCATCCTGTTATTCTGGGCTGGGATTTCCTTTCCGTCCCTGAAGCTATCATCGACTATGTTCGAGCGGAAGTCGGGTTCTCTTCTCTGCCCAATCCTTTTCTGGACGCTACTCCTCCTGTTGCCTGTGTTAAAGCCCTCGCCGCCGAAGACATCGACATTCCCCCGTGCTCTTCCGTTCTTGTACACATGTCTTGCGACTCCATCGGTGACGACACTGTCCTCTTTACTCCAGGCCATACTTTACTGCATCGCAAGTGTCTCCCTCTGCCATACGCCGTACTGACTGTGTCCGCTGGCCTTTCGATACTTTTGGTTTCTAACCCGTTTTCCTGCCCTACCGCTCTGCGCCTTGGTGAATGCCTCGGCAGTGTGCAGCCCATCGCATCTCTGCTCATTCGCGAGGATACCGACGATACACCGCTCCTCGCCATGAACGCGCTCAGCCCTCCTGCCTCTACGCCAGATCGCTCTTCTACCGAATTGTTCTTGCGCTACATCGACGCCGATCTTCCCTCGCCGCACAAAACACAGCTTCTCGACCTCCTTCATCAATTTCGCTCCTCCTTCGACGGTCACCAGACTTCCTTGGGCCGAACTTCCACGGTCAACCATCGCATCGACAACTGGTGCCCACGCGCCGCAGCGGCAGCGCCCCTATCGTGTGTCTCCAACCGAGCGCCAGACTGTTACAGAGCAAGTCGACCAAATGCTTCAAAACGGCGTCATTCAGCCCTCAAGTAGCCCTTGGGCATCGCCTGTTGTCCTTGTGAAAAAGAAAGATGGCTCCATACGCTTCTGTGTCGGTTACCGCCTCCTTAATAAGATAACGCGCAAGGATGTGTATCAGCTCCCCCGCATAGATGACGCTCTGGACTGTTTGCAAGGGGCGGAGCTCTTTTCCTCCTTTGATTTACGTTCTGGGTACTGGCAGGTACCCATATGGAAGCGGCAGATTGTCCAAAAACTGCTTTTGTGACACCCGACGGATTGTATGAATTTATTGTGATGCCATTCGGCCTTTGTAATGCCCCTGCAACCTTCGAACGGATGATGGACACCATTTTGCGTGGACTCAAGTGGAAAATGTGTCTATGCTATCTCGACGACATTGTCGTCTTTTCCTCGACTTTGAAACCCATCTATCCCGCCTGAAGCACGTTTTGACCTGCCTTTCTGACGCTGGCCTGCAGCTCAACTTGAAGAAATGCCGCTTTGCTGCGCGTCAGCTGACAATTTTAGGACACGTCTCTAAGCAAGGCGTTCGTCCCGACCCAGCTAAACTTCGCGCTGTCGCAGACTCACAAACCCACTTCCATCAAAGACTTGCGCAGCTTCTTAGGTCTGTGCTCTTACTTTCGGAGGTTTATTCGTAACTTTGCTTCGATCGCTGCGCCTTTAACACAACTCTCCGGCAGTTCCAACTTATCGATGTGGTCTTCGGCGTGCGACGATGCGTATAACACCTTGCGTCGCAACCTGACAGCGCCACCCATACTGCGCCATTTCGACTCGACCGCTCCTACTGAGGTCCACACGGACGCCAGTGGTGTCGGCCTCGGCAGCGTACTCGCCCAGCGCGTCTGTGGTTTTGATGAATACGTTGTTGCCTACGCAAGCTGCACACTTACGAAGGCTGAAACTAATTACTCTGTAAGCGAAAAAGAGTGTTAGGCCATCTTATGGGCCCTTGCCAAATTCCGCCCGTACCTCTATGACCACTCTTTTGACGTTGTGACGGACCATCATGCGCTTTGTTGACTTTCTTCCTTGAAAGACCCATCTGGCCGCCTTGCCAGGTGGGCTCTTCGTCTGCAAGAATATGACATCCGCGAGGTCTATCGTTCCGGCCGCAAGCATCAAGACGCTGATGCCCTGTCCCGCTGCCCACTTCCAGCCGAGATCGCCAGCCTTTCCACCTCTGACGTCTCCCCGTCGTCCCTTCACATTAGCGACATGCCCTCAGCGCAACGTACTGACCTCTGGATCGCTTCTCTTCTCGACTTTCTCTCCAACCCCACGGCTGCTTCTCCATCCCGTGCTCTCCGCCGCCATGCTTCCCACTTCGTGATTCGCGATAACCTCCTCTATCGCCGGAACTACAGCACCGACGGCCGCAAGTGGTTACTCGTTATTCCTCGCCACCTGCGCACGAACATATGCGCCTATTTCCACGCTGACCCACAATCCGGTCACGCGAGAGTTTTCAAGACATACACCCGCATCCGACTGCGCTATTACTGGCGCGGCATGTACACCTTCGTACTTAAATACGTACACGCCTCTCTCGCCTGTCAACGTCGCAAGCCATCTCCTCATCGTTCTGCTGGAGAGCTGCAGCAACTCCCTTGCCCACCACGCCCTTTCGACCGTATCGGAATTGATTTCTACGGCCCGCTTCCGTACACTGCGGCCGGCAACCGTTGGGCTATCGTTGCGATTGATCATCTCACGAGATATGCCGAAACCGCCACTCTTCCGCCTGCCACAGCAACAGACGTTGCCTCCTTCCTTTTGCAACGTTTCGTCCTTCGTCACGGTGCACCTCGTGAACTGCTTAGCGACCGCGGACGCGCCTTTCTGTCCGAAGTCGTCACCGCCCTGCTCCGCCGGTGCAACATAATCCATCGTACCACCTCCGCCTATCATCCGCAGACCAACGGCCTCACCGAGCGATTTAACCGCACCCTCGGGGACATGCTCTCTATGTACGTCGCATCCAACCACTCGAATTGGGATCTCATCCTCCCTTATGTGACTTTCGCCTACAACACCGCCCAGCAGTCCACTACTGGCTTCTCTCCGTTCTTTCTTCTTTACGGCCGTAATCCATCTGCTACCATGGACACCATTCTGCCTTACCAACCTGACGCCTCCGAATATGCCCCTGTTTCCGAAGCCGCGCAACACGCAGAAGATTGTCGCCAAATCGCCCGGTCACTCACAACTGACGCCCAGTCTCGCCAGAAATTCCGCCACGACAACGCTCACACCACATCGCACTTCTCTCCTGGAGCGCTTGTGTGGGTCTGGATACCATCAAGTACTCCTGGACTCTCCTCGAAATTTCTCGCCAAGTATCACTGCCCCTACCGTGTCCTGGAGCGCACATCTCCCGTTAATTGCGTCGTCGAACCCCTCACACCATTTCCCGATCTCCGCCGCCGCGGCCGCGAGACAGTTCACATCCACCCCTCCATATTGCAGTCGCCGTAAGTCGCCAGGATGGATCCTCTTCGCCCCGGGGGTGATTGTGAAGAAGACGATGACCCAGACAAAGCAGATGACTCGTGAAAACGAAGATGGCCCTGCGCGTCAGCCGTATTGCTATCGCCACGTGTGTCTGTGCCCGACCTGGTTGCCCTCGGATTGTTCTCGCCGCTGCTCCCTTCCTCCCAGCTCTTTTAAATAAACCCCAGCCTTACAGCAGTAAGATAGCATTTGAGGAGCGATTGAGAAAAATGGGGGAAAAGCAGTGGGCTAGGAAAGTTTTCAGATATCTGAGCAAGATACCTGTGCAAAACTTTGTGCAAGTATCCTGACAATTTGAAAAGCGGGGATCTTGTGTAATCTACGATTGGTCTGAGCGGAGTTCCAGTTTGGTGGGTATGCTTTTTGTGAGCAGGTAGAGTTCCGCGTGCTGGATGTGTTCCATGAGATACAACTCGTTGCCAATCAAGAAATGAGGCGCACAACCAAAAAGCACGAAGTTTCTCAGAACAGGAAGCTATGCTTTTTACTGGACAAAAAACGAAAGAAGTTAACAACAGCAACATTTAAGGTTCAGGATATGTCATCGTATGCCCTGAGTTCTGCGGAAGAAATGGTGCTCAGCCGAGGTCTGAATTTCAAACAAGGAATGCCGCCAGACACACGCAAGATGTTCGCGCTGAGGAAAGAGCCGTCAGCCTTCTGGATCAAGACGACAGAGAGGATGTCAGGACGAGCGCAGTCAGTATACTTAAAGGAATGCGGACGAAATGCTACCAACAGAGTCTTTCCGAAGCTGAGTGTAAGGCGGGAAAGTCACTGCGGAAAAACAAAGACATCGCCATTCTCTCCGCGGACAATGGAAATGTAACGGTGGTCCTTTACCGCTCGACCTAGCACTCAATAATGACAGAGATGCTCGAGGACGAAAAAACCTACTGTAAGCTGACGAAGGACCCGACTTCAAAAGTGCAGTCAAGTCTCCAAGAAATCCTTTCGGACATATTCAGTGGCCTCCCCCTTCTCAAAAGTAGCGTTACTACAGGCTTCTTTGCACAAATGGATCGGCTCCCGTAATATAAGGTTTGCCGAAAATCCACAAATTTGAAACTCCGGTCAGACGAATCGTGGATTACACAAGATCACCCCTTTTCAAATTGTCAGGATACTTGCACAAATTTGTGGCTCCATCAGTGGGAAAGTCAGCGACGCACATCAAGAATTCGCAAGATTTCATTGACAAGGACAAGGGCGTTACCCTCGATGAAAACGATATACTTGCGTCATTCCATGTTTGCTCATTGTTCACGAGTGTTCCGGTCGAGCTTGCCGTACACGCCTGCAAAGACGCTCTGAAGCACGATCCATCCTTCCCCGATCGTACGCCGTTGGAAGTTAGTGAGATCACTGAACTCCTTCGCTTCTGTCTGGCTAACACGTATTTCGTTAAAAACGGTACGCTGTACAAGCAGACTTTTGGTACTGCTATGAGAGCGTCAATTTTAGTGACGGCTGCCAACCTTACAATCGAAGCCATTGCAAGCAAAGCCATGAACTCATTCAAGCCACGTCCAAAGGTGTTCCTGAGATACGTGGATGACTGCTTTTGCATTCTGAACAAACAGCATCTACAAAGCTTCCTTGAGCATCTCAATGCCACTGAACCATCTATACATTTTACCGTGGAAGAGGGAATGAATGGCAGCATCCCGTTTTTGGACATCAACGTCAAGCATGACGCGTGCCGCTTAAGTTTTAGCGTGTTTCGAAAGCCGACGCACTCGGGACGACATCTCGACTTTGAATCGTCCCACCCCTAGGCTTACAAACTAACAGTTGTCTCGTCACTACTGAACCGTGCAAGAAGTGTGTGCGCCGACCCGGCAAGCTTCAGCAACGAACTTAAGGTGGTAAAAAGGGATCTAAAGCGAAACGGTTACACCAGGAACCTTGTGAACAATATGTCAAAAAACTTGCAACGCACGGGTGGACAACGAGATAGAACCACTAATACGATGAAGCGTGCTGCTGTTCTATTAGTACATGGAATGAGTGAAACCTTTTTGAATCTGCAGGAAGCACGGAGTGCACATCGCCCACGTGCGAAAAAGCAAGCTACGTGCCGAACTTGTTAACGTAAAGACCCCCTGCCATGCGCCAAATTTCCTGATGTGGATTACGAAGTTCCTTGGAATGACTGCACATCAGTCCATATCGGCGAAACCAGGAACTTCCAGTGACGAATGAAAGATCATCAAGGCGACGTAAGGAACAACCGCGTATCAAAAAAACGCTATCGCCGAGCACGTGCAGACCACTGGCCACTAGATAGCCTGGTACGAAGCGGAGATTGTAACCACAGAAAAGAGTAATTTGAAAAGACTGCATCTAGAATCATTAGTCATCCAGACGATGAAAGACACCATGAACAGGAATCAAGGCTCATTTCATCATATCTACGCAAAAAGATTAGGAACAATCCTGAAGACTATACATTCCGGCTTTCCTCCTTGACAGTCTGATTGTGAACAAGGGTCCCGTACGGGACCCGAAACGTAATTTCATTCGTTTTTAGCCTGTAGATATTCCAGCAATTTGTGGTTGCAATAATCGGGTGCTGCTAAAATGGTCAAGCACTGAAGGTTAAACGCAAAGAGTGTGAGGAGCCGGTGAGTGTGAAGGAAATGTGGTTCGAATCTGTAGAGGAGGCCAAAGGCGCGAATTTTTTGTGCAAATGCTGCGTATTAAGTGCACGCCTGGACATGGCTGACGAAGCGAACGCGAACCTAGCGTTACGTATGGATGTTCTAGAAAGACAGCTACAGGTCTATAGGAAGAGAGGGCATAGAAGCGCAAACTTCAAACAGCTTAGTCAATTGTTGGAGGCAAGAATGGCTGACGCCGCCAAGCGAAGCCACATTGGTGGACATTCTAGTGCCGGCCACGCGGATGGGGCCTGCACTGGAATGGACAGCGATAAGGACGTAGGTCAGGCCACTTCAGACAAGAGCAGCTATGCACACGTGGCAGCTAGGAAGTCTGGAGGCGATCGAGAGAAGGAGAGCAATCTAACCCCAGGGATGAAGTCACAGTCACTGATAAGAGCCAGCATATTCTGGAAGTTAGGAGGGAGGAAGAGAATGCCTTAGTGCTTATCGGTGGTGACTTAAATATGACTTGCAAGGGTGGTCAAACGGGCTGGTTGGTAGCTCATATTTGGAAAAAATAGCGCACCTTTAGACACGGACAGAGGCAGATATAACGACACAGCGCTGACTTCAACTAATTCTTTATTGCAGAGTGACACAATATATGTACGAAAAGTGGGCGGGAATACAAGGGAAGCAGCTGCTATGTTTGCACGCGACAGAAAGATAACTGAGGTGAAAAGACACTAGGTGATAAAGTGCAACTGGAAGTGTATAAAAGGTAAGGGCTGGTAGAGGATGGCATCGAAAGGGAGAAACAGAATGACAAATGACAATGCGATAACAACATGAAAAAGTAAGAAAAAAATATAGTCAAAGCTAAGACGGCATTACAAGCAGAATGAAGATGAAATGCAATAAAAGGTACAAACCAGGCCGTTAAAAACAAAGACAATTAAAATCGACTAAAAGAGCGAAAAAGCATAAAACAGGAAGAAAATTCGATGCCAAAAGAGCCAATAAGATCAAAAGGTTGAATTCAGAACCCATCCAATAAAAAAACGTCGAGGATAAGATTCAGAACCCACCCAAAAAGACATCGAGGTTAAGAAAAGACTGCCTAATTACTCCAAGGAAACCTGGTTCAAATAATCTAATTCCCGTTTGGTTAGAGCTATCGATGGTGAGCTCACACAGTCTCCTCCTAGCTTTAAAATGTGAGTGGCTTCTATGATTTCACGTGTGAGTTGATGTGCATTCTTCGCGAGAACAGTGCATTCATGAAAAAATGCTCAAAAGAACGGGAGGGGCATTTTAAGCAGTGGACCCCCAGGTTTCTCTTTGCAGTGTTGTGACAGTATATGGATGCTCCATAAGACGCTCATTGAGGCAGCGCACGGTTTGGCCCACGTAAACCTTGCCATAGCTCAAACCAATTTAGACCACCAACATACCACCACCACCAACATAATGTTGCTGTGGTGCCTTACCTGCACAACCTTTCGCACAGGCTCAAAAAGATTGGGCAAAAAGCAGGTGTCCGTATTGTCTTCTCGGCGCCCGACAAGCTATCCAAGCTCTGTCGTAGAGTGAATGCCCCAGCCTTGCGAGGGCCAACCTGCCCAGTTAAACACCAGGCACCTTTCGTTCCTTGCGAAGTTGGTGCGGTGTACAAAATTGGTTTGAGCTGCGGCCAGGTTTACGTGGGCCAAACCGTGCGCTGCCTCAATGAGCGTCTTATGGAGCATTCAAATAATGTCTACAACACTGCAAAGAGAAACCTGGGAGTCCACTGCTTAAAATGCCCATCCCGTTCTTGTGAGCCCTTTTTTCATGAATGCGCTGTTCTCGCGAAGAATGCACTTCAACTCACACGTGAAATCATAGAAGCCGCCCACATTTTAACGCTAGGAGGAGACTTTGTGAGCAAATCATCGATAGCTCTAACCAAACGGGAATTAGATTATTTGAACCAGGTTTCCTTGGAGTAATTAGGCAGTCTTTTCTTAACCTCGATGTCTTTTTGGGTGGGTTCTGAATCTTATCCTCGACGTTTTTTATTGGATGGGTTCTGAATTCAACCTTTTGATCTTATTGGCTCTTTTGGCATCGAATTTTCTTCCTGTTTTATGCTTTTTCGCTCTTTTAGTCGATTTTAATTGTCTTTGTTTTTAACGGCCTGGTTTGTACCTTTTAATGCATTTCATCTTCATTCTGCTTGTAATGCCCTCTTGGCGTTTACTTTATTTTTTCTTATTTTTCATGTCGTTATCGCATTGTCATTTGTCGTTCTGTTACTGCCTTTCGGTGCCATCCTCTACCAGCCCTTACCTTTTATACACTCCCAGTTGCACTTTATCACCTCGTGTCTTTTCACCTCAGTTATCTTTCTGTCGCGTGCAAACATAGCAGCTGCTTCCCTAGTATTCCCGCCCACTTTTCGTATATATATTGTCACTCTGCAATAAAGAACTAGTTGAAGTCAGCGCTGGCGTCGCTATATCTGCCTCTGTCCATGTCTAAAGGTGCGCTGTTTTTTCCAAAGTTAAATATGAGTAGGTGCAAAAGAACTATTATGCAGCGTGTAAAGGGTGATAAGCGGGTAGCAGTCGGGGCATTCCCAGGCTGGACAATGGACTGTAAAGAGCTGCAGATTGTGCTAGTTGGTTTTGATGCATAGTGGTGGTTCAACAGCGGAAACAGACATACCAAGAGACGAGACACACAAACCAGCTCTGAACTTACAATTGATTTTTTTTACTAGGGAGAAGCACGACAAATATACACACACGAAAAACAGCACACATGCGCAATGTGAACTAGACTCTTAGTGCTAGTGCATGATAAAAACCGCTTTAAAAGCACGTGTGCATCTGCAGAGCCGCTACCCACTATGTAGCATACTGATTTCTCGAAGCGATAATGTAACAGATGGTGTACTCACGCACCCTTCATTTTTTCTGATAATATAAAAAGCCTCAGCTACTTCTCTTGTGCGCTGGTCAGCATGAGCGAACAGGACATCAGAATCATCAAAAAACGGCGTGCATCTGCACCTGAAACAATGCTTAGATTAAGTTAGTTTCTTTCTTCCTTAAATAATTAGCGTGCTACATGAGCCGCACGTTAACGCAGCGGCCGGTCTAGCCTATGTATGTAAGGCTACAGGACAGGGGAATTTGATACACTACGCCAGTCTTACAGGGAACATATCTCCGTGATTTTGCTGCAAGCATTTCTTCTGCGACCTTCATGCCTTCTTTGAACCGCCGCCCCCAATCTTTCTAGCTTGTTAGGTGCAGAGAACAGAACCTTTACCCCATGCTTGCTCCCCACCCTTTTAGTCCGGTGCGACAGCGTCTGGACATATGGGAAAACTATTACCTTTCTTCTTCATTCTTCCGAACTCTTTTCCAGCCCCGAGGTACTTGCAGACGATTTCAGAGAACGGAGGACTTTCTCTGCACTCGAAACAAGAACTGAATCCGAGAAGCCAGCTTCCCTACATCTGTCTGCCTGGGCTAAGATACTGAAAATCATTTTATGATAACAAGATTTATTTACTGCCGTGCATAAGCACCCCTAACGGTACCACTTTATACAAGCTTTGAATGAAAGGACCTGTAATTCAAAAGAGGCTCTTCACTCCTAGGGGAATACTGCCAACAGACATGGTTGGGTTCGAAAGACAATTTTAAGTCTAGAAATTGCAGGACTTTTTCCTGAGGGACTTCATGTGTGAACCTCAGCCTCGACACATTCCGTACAAAATCATCTAGAACATTTGACACAAATTCGAGATTCACGCACCTATTTTGCACCAGGTAATCGTCCACATAACAAAAAATGCGTAAGCAACAACCGGATAGATCAGTCTCAGCTTTCATATCAATCCGGCTTAGATAAATGTTACTGAGAATGGGAGCTACCCTGGCACCTATACACGCACCCGACTTTTGCATATAAAGTTGACCAACCCTCTCAAATAACGTGTTACTCAGGTAGTAAGATAAGAGTTCCAGAAAGTATCCTATTGTGATTCCACACTCATTTTGGAACACGCATTCATTGTAGTCGTGCGTACTTGTAGTGTAAGATTTGTTGAAGTCTTGTTGACATAGAAGTCTTGTTGACATTGCGCATGTGCGCTGTTTTTCGTGTGTGTATATTCGACGTGCTTCTTCCTAATATATAAACCAGTTGTAAGTTCAGCGCTGGTTTGTGTGTCTGGTCTCTTACTTGGTCTGTGTGTGTTTCATTAAAACTTCCTGTTGGGCGAGTTGGTTGTTCATCTTGATCTAGAAATGTTCTTTTGCGCAAATAAAACTACACACGAGAAAGGCGACACACACACACAAGCGCTTGTGTGTGTGTGTCGCCTTTCTCGTGTGTCGTTTTATTTGCGCAAAAGAACATTTCTAGATCTGTGTGTGTTTGCGCCGTTGAACCACAACTATGCAGGACAATGGACGCTGTACTGAGAGAGACAAAGAGGGAACTTTCTGAGCATGTTGCAGAGCGCAATTTGGTAGTGGTAGCGGCGGGGCTAAATGATGTCCTGAATGTGGGAGCCGCAAAAGTAGTGGTAAGATTAGCGGAGGGAGTTGACGATTTAAGGGCGATAGCACAGCAAGTTCAGGACGTGGTGTGCACGGTGCCGCAGGCGCAAGGACAGAACGGAGGAGTTCCCAAGAACGTTGTGGCTGTTAATCGAGAGATAAGGAAGTTAAGCCAGGAGAAAGGCTGTGAAGTGGCAGACATAAACAGGTAAGTGCATAGTGCAGGCATTGGCCGAGGATTTACAGGAGATGGCATCTATTTTAATGGAAGGCTAGGAGCCGAGATCGGCTGGCGCCTGGCAAGCCGGGCATTAGCTTTTTTAGAAGGTCCAGTGCGGCTCAGGGCGTAGGGATAGGCAGGAGCAAAGTAGAAAGTGTAACAATGGCGGCTGACCCCAAAAAATGGCCACAAGTAGGTCCAGGAATAAAACTATAAAATGAAATTAACACCAGGATCAGATACATAAACATGCAAGGTGGTGGAAAGACAGCGATGTGGTTAGAAATAGAAACCAGTTAAAGGTTTAGTTTATGGCGGTTTAACGTCTCAAAGAGACTCAGGCTATGAGAGACGCCATAGTCAAGGGATCCGGAAATTTCAACCACCTGGGGTTCTTTAACGTGCACTGACATCGCACAATACACGGGACTGTAGAATTTCGCCTCCACCGAAATTCGACCGCCGCGGCCGGGATCGAACCCGCGTCTTTCGGGCCAGCATCCGGGCGACGTAACTACTCAGCCACCGCGGTGGCTAACACCAGTTAAAGGACGAAGAAGTAGAAGTATACGCGCTATGCGATACACATCCGAGGGATCTAGAAGATCCCCCGTTTATTGATGGTTACGTCTGGGAAGGGAGCAACAGAACAACAACGAAGAAGGAGGGAGGAAGAAGGGAGGAAAGACCAGCTCCCTCGTGCCAAGTTTCCCGGCGTTGTTTACAAAATTGCCTGCGCTGAGTGTTCATCAGTTTACATATGCGAAACGAATGATTTCACGAGACAACTGAAAGAACATCAGTACGATGTACGAAAAGGAAAAGTGACAACGAGCGCTATCGCGGAGCATGCGCAAGTCCATGAAATGAGCTTCTACAAGTACAAGAAATAGCTTGTAAACGTGAAAGACCACCTCCGTCGTGCCAAGTTTCCCGGCGTAGTTTACAAAAATTCCTGCGCCGACTGTTCATCAGTTTCCATAGGCGAAACGAAAGGTTTCACGAGACGCCTGAAAGAACATCAGTACGATGTACGAAAAGGAAAAGTGACAACGAGCGCTATCGCGGAGCATGCGCAAGAGACCGGACATGAAATTAACTGAGATGAAGCAGATATATTGAAAATGAAAAGAAATGTATCGGCCCGCCGAAATTTCGAGTCACTAATAATCCAGACTACGTCAAGCACAATAAATAAGAATGAAGGCACATTGTCCCCTATCTACGCGAAATGTCTAAGAACGATACTAACTTCTTCAAAAAGCCCAAGACGTCCAGCTGGTTGCTCATTGTGAACAAGTGAGCCGTAGTGCTCCTGGAACGTCATTATTTGTGTTTGACCTTGGTCAGTGACCAGTGAATCTCATCAAGCCATGATTCCTGACCAGACGGTATGCCGTCGAACCCCCGACTACATCAGGAGTAGGTAAGCTGATACATCAAGGAACAAAATGGCAAGGAATGAAGTCAACGTGCAAAGAACATGTCTGGGTGTCAGGTACAATTTCTGGTAAAAGGATATGGCTAGGAGTGTTTTATTTAGAGACAGGGGACAAATGCAAGCAAGAAAACAAGGATCTAGTTAAGCGTCTGAATGACTATATAAAACAGTTTGGAGAAGGTGCCGTTATTATTCTGCTGGGTGACATGAATGTCCACATCGAGGATCTGGATGGATACACAGATTGCAACGGGAAGTTGGCGCTAGACTTCTGTGAGCAACACAACCTAGTTATTCCAAATAGCGAAAATAAGTGTGAGGGCCAAATCACATGAGAATCCCGTAAAAGGCAAACGGCCATTGTCTACTGCGTAATGTCGCAGAGGATGTATCGCAAGCTGACAATAATAGAAATAGATGAAGTGGGAAAGTACAGCCTCGGAAGTGATCATAAGCGTATTAGTCTACTGTTAGAAACCCTGCTCAAAAGAGAAATGCAGGGAAGTCAAGAACAGTGCGCAAAATGAAATGACACACAAATAGCGCTAATAGCGGCCAGCAAAGAGGAAGCAATAGAGAAACAACTCATGGAAAGTGGGATTATAATCAGTTAGCACTACTCACTAGTACAAAAATAGAAGAAGTAAAGGGAGCAAACCGCTGGAGAGGAAGGAGGAGGGCACGGAGGTGGTGGAATAAGGAAATTCGGGAGGCAATCGAACAACGACGATTCGCATCACGGGAACTTATCTGAAGAGGAAATAAACCAGAAACGGGAGTCTTGTCGACAAAAGAAACAGCCAGTGCAGGTCCTCGTCCAGGCTAAAATAAAGCAGTCCTCTGATCGCTGGCTGACTTAAGTTCGCGGTGCAACTAAAGGAAGGGGGGGGGGGGACAAAAAAATTCCGGAGCCATATAAGCTGGCTGGGTGAAGCGAATCACAGAAATCAAGAACAGATTCACGACGCAGAAGGAAAATGTTTACAGGGATATGACGCTGTGAACTACATTGCATCAGTTATAGCTGAGTCATTTAGGAAAGACGATAGGGTAATCACCCCAAATGAGGGAGCAACACAGCGCAGTACAATAGAATACAGCTTAGAACTGACAAATCTTAAATAGAAAAAGGCGGAAGCAAATATTCCTAATTGCACGTCCGCAAGGATAAACAAAATTCCAATCAAGCTTTTTAATGAACTTGGCCCAAGTGGCAAGGAAACACCGATAGAAGCATTGGAGGCCATCGTAAGAAATAAGCAAATTCCACACAACTGGAAACAGGGTAAACTGAATTTGATTTATAAAGGCAATGGGAATAAGACGAGCATAAAATCTTCCGACTGATTACGCTAACATCAGTTATATACCGGCTGGCGATGCAGGCGGTGAAATTAAAAATGCTGTCATGGGTAGAAAGTAATAGAATACTCGTAGAACTTCAGAACGGCTTCAGAAGTGGTAGGCGCTTAGATGATAGCCTGTTCGTGCTTACTCTGTGCATAGAAATAGCTAAGGTGGAAAACAGACCTCTGTATTTAGCCTTCCTGGACATAAGCGGTGCATACGACAACGTGAACAGGGAACTCCTGTGGAACATATCAAAAGATGAAGGTATCGGTCCTGAGGTGACTGCTTTTCTACATGAAATATATCGACGAAATAAATTTAAGAGCACGACAACTGTCGAGGCACACAAAGGATTAAGGCAAAGATGTCCTCTATCACCGCTGCTGTTCATGCTTTATATAATAAGTATGGAAAGAAGGCTACAAGGAAGCAATCTAGTTTATAATTTGTCGTCGAGATTAGGTGGAAAGGAAGTTGAGCAACGACTACCGGGTTTATTATATGCGGACAATATTGTACTGATAGCAGATGGTTGGGAAGAATTGCAACCTCTGGCTAATGGCTGTGGAGACGAAGGAGACAGTTTAGTTTTCAGTTTTAGCGCACCTGAGTCAGGGTGATGCTTGTCAACGATACAAGTGATCAAGAGCTTACAATACAAGGCCATGAAATACCCCGAGTGGCCAAATACAAATATATCGCGATATAGGTAAATGAAGGACAGATGTGCACGGAAATGCACGAACAGTCTCTCATAGCAAAAGGGCGAAGTGATGCCGGGATGATGAAACATAGGGCATTATAGGGGTACAACAGGTGTGAAGTACTGAGAGGTATTAGAAAGGAATATTGGTGCCGGGGATTACGTTTGGGAATGAGGTTCTGCGCTTAAGGGCAGAAGTTCAGTCGAGATTAGAAGTTAATCAGAGATCTTTTGCAAGATTAGCAGTAGGTTCCCACGGGAAAACCACAAACGAGTCAGTACAGGGCGATATGTTCCGGGCATCGTTCTGAGCATGGGAAGCTCAGAGTAAAATACCAAACGAAGAACGCCTGAGCAAATTAGACGATAACAGGTGGGCATCTAAGGTATTCAAATACTTATACAAAAAGAGCGTTGACTCACACTGGCGGAAAATAAGTAGAAAGCTAACCAGTAAGCATGCCAGACAGGAGGACGGAGAAAGAAATAGCATTAAACGACAGGTTAAAAACGCGGACGGTAAAAATTTGATATATTTAATGCAAAGGAAGCATTGTGTAGAACTATATCGGTACTTGGAAAGGCAGATCAAGAGGGAATTGTTTTATGATAATCAAATCATATCAAATCAAATCTTTATTTTCTCTCTCAAGGAGAAAGAGGAGGTGGCGGGTAAAAGCCGCATGATTGCGGCTTGACGAAGCCCGGCCCCCTCATGTACAATTTGGCAGCAGTTTGAAAAAAAAAACACGTTTACCTCCAAAAAGTTAGTTAGAAACAGATTTCGTTAAACATACTTCCGCTTAAACACAATGTCTATAAAACAACCTTTAAACACCATTCAGAAAGTGAATCTGCAGCAGTACAGAGCACTTCGTGCCAGTCAAAAACACAGGATACAATAAAATAAGCAACAAGTATCAAACATCAAGAACACCAAAAAGTACAAACACAAGCATACAAAATTTATAAGGCGTTAGCTGCAAGAAAATGTGCATAAACTGCTCGTTTGGACATCTTTTCCGGGCAGACATCGATGGCCGCAAGGTTATTTAAAATAACAGCTGTGTGATAAGAAATTGACTGGCGACCATAATCTGTACGACAGAAAGGCACAACCCATGAGTCATTTAGACGAGCATTGTAGAAGGAAATGTGGGGTCGAAGATTTATTATGTCCAGGAAGCTGCGATTACACACCAAAACGGACGAGCGATATATGGACGTGAGACGAAAAAGATAGATGGATTCTATGGGAAGAAGTTTAAAGCGATGAAAGTAATCAGAAGTATGCCCATGGCATGGAATATTAGCAATTACACGCAAGGCACGTTTCTGACAGATTTTAAGTTTCCCTGTGTTTTCCTTAGATGTAGTTGACCAGATTAGTGGCAGTAGTTTAGTGTAGACAGAAATAGTGCGTTATAAATTACGCGTTTAACTGCGGTTGGTAGGAATAGGCGGTGTCTGTTTACTATCCCACAGACCTTGTTAAGTTTATTGCAGAGTATTTCAACACGCTTATTCCACATAAGTGTCTCAGAAAATGTTACGCCAAGGGTCTTAATTTCGTTAACAATACTTACTTCCACACCGTCTAAATGTGTCTTACCTTCGGGGTTAACATTTCTGTTCTTAGTGCGGAAAATAGCCTGTCTTTTTAGCGTTCAACCGTAAATGATTTCTTTTCGACCAATGGCTAACAAATTACAGCGCATGGTTTCAAGAATAAATTAAATCATCAATATTTGCCCCTCTGAAAAACATAGTAGTATCATCCGCGTAGCCAACTCATGATATGGCGTCATTCAGGGAAAAAAATATTTTTAATATAAACAACAAATAGCAAAGGCCCAAGGATACTTCCTTGCGGTACGCCTGAATGGATGCTTTTTATGTTAGAATTATGATTATTGTGATTTGCATATTGGCACCTGTTATGAAGATATGAAGAAAGAAGAAGATTTGCACTGCCGCGCGCTACGTACTCCTTTAGCTTAGACAATAAGGTTTCATGATGGACACAGTCAAACGCTTTTGAAAAATCAATGTACAGACTTAGTACAAGTTCTTAATGTTCAAAGGCGTCAATGATGAGTTCCTTTCCAGCTAATAGTGCTGATTCCGTGGATTTTTTTTCACGAAGTCATACTGATACGGCGAGATCAGAGAGAATTTGTTTAGGAAACTGTAAAGACGCGTGTGCATTATCTTTTCCAAACCTTTTGAAAATATAGGCACTACGGAGATGGGAAAAAAGTTATTTATGTTATTTTTATCACCTCCATGGTATAAGGCCACCACTTTTGCAATCTGCATGTTCCTGGGGAAATACTGAATAGGCAGTGCCCTACTCTTTGAAGCTAGATCAGGATGTCTTAGAACGCGCAGCTACAAAAATGAATTTAGCGAAGAATATTTCACATGTGCTGTGTGTGGCAAATCTGTGGAAACAATAGAACACCTCATACTAAAATGTGGTGGTATCCATCCCGATGTCGATGCAGGCACATTCACTCTTCCTGATGCCTTAGGGTTTAGAGTTAACAATAGTCATGCAAAATAAATCTGCAGTCGCAATTAGCAAAAAGCGATTAGAACATAGGGGCTGAAAATGGGAGAGGTGGAATAAGGTTAAAAATGTAGGGAGAAGTATTTAAAGAAAATGGCAAGTTTTAGTAACAGACTACATAGTTAAACAAAAATAAAGGGGAAAAAATCTGAGTATTGGCAACTGCCATCACCCCGTTTCAAATGGGACGCTCCTACCTACCATCCATCCAGTGGCCAGTACTATCACCAAGAACATCAACATCTGATAATTTTATCAGCCATATAAAGACCATGCTGTCATCGCCGCCGCTCTGTTGTCTCGGTAGCTGTACGTCTGCGCGGGCTACTATTCTGCTACTTTTCACAATATAGGTTAGTAATAAGTTTTCTCTATTTGCTAAGAAAAACAGGAACTACTTTTTAATGCGGCTTCCGGCCTTCAGTGCTTCTGTAGTATTGTTGCCGAGTGTTCAGAAGTTCTGCTGTCCATTCTGAAATAGACACCCTGAAAGCTTTGAACACTAAACTTACCTGCAAGATAGGCAAACTGGAAGCACGAATGGACGATGCAGAAAATCGCCTTCGCTGTAACAACCTCATATTTTACAATATTCTTTACACTAACCCCACTGAAACGCATGCAGACTCGGAAGAAACAGTTATTCATCATTGCTCCACTTAACTACTTTTTGCCATCGAACCCAATCTAATCGAGCGTGCTCACCGCTTTATGCGCGGCTCAACTGACCGCACAAGGCCAATAATCGTGAAATTCACCTCATCGAAAGCTAAAAAGCACCCTTTCCTTAGGTATTAAGCTCGAAGGCATCAACTATGCAATTGGCGTAGACTTGTCAAATCCCGTTCATAACACCAATTACCAATGCCAATGAATTTCCTGACGTGTGCCTTAATTTTAACCTCGTTCAAATTATATTGAAACCAACCCGTGTAAGCGAAGACTGCGCTAAAACTCTAGCCCTAATATGAACGGATGACCCTGAATGCGTTCATTCGACCACGTATCTACCAGGCGTTAGCGACCACCACGGCTTCACAATTAAGCCATCTTTGAGCGCAACAACTAAACAAACTATCCGACAGTCCGACAGTTCGATAAAGAAAACCATACAGCAATAAATAATGATATTCGCGCATTTTTGCCAGGTTTCAATCTAACATTCATCAACGATCCATTCATGATAACTGGTCCTTTTCTAAGAGAAAAATCGAAGATTCGGCCGACAGGTTTATTCCGAACCTAAATATACGGACTGACCCTCAACACCCATAGTTCGCAAATACACTCAAACGTTTTGAAAATAAAAAGAAGCGCCTTTTGCGATTGACCAAGTTGCGTCCTAGTCAGAACGCTTCGAACAAATATTACGCAGCCGAAAAAACGTACTTATCAAGTATTCGAGAACCCAAACGCACCTTTTTCAACTCCGATCTACCTAAAATGTTGTCCACTAACCCCCGTAGGTTCTGGAAAGTCATTAACCTCCAGCACACGCGCACTATTTCCCCCACCGATGGTTCGGGTGCAACTGTCTGTGAAACTGAATGAGCCCACATGTTCAACGTAGCCGTTTCTTCCGTGATTACTAATGAAACAGATCCGACATTTCCTCCAAACGCCCCAGTTATTCAAGATACTATGCCTTCCCTTACATTTTCTTCAGCAGGAATTTTGTCACTAAATGAAAACATTAAACTCTGAACCTCTGCTGGAAGTGGCAATATCAACGCTAAAATACTGGTTAATACCAAATATATATGTTCATCTCGGTTGTGCTTGTTATTCGCTCAGACACTCTTCACAGGTCACCTGCCCATAGACTGAAAAGTGGAAAGGTCGTTCAAGTCTACAAATCAGGTAACAAGAACTCGCCGCTTAATTATCGTCCCATCTCTCTAACTAGTATTCCCGGAACAATCATGAAATACGTTATCTATACCCATATCATGGCATTCCATGATTCGAACAAATTTTTTCAACCTGCTCAGCACGGGTTTCGCCGAGGTTATTCCTGCGAGACCCAACTTGCTACGTTCGTTCATGATCTGCATGCTAACCTTGATTGTAATCTACAGACTGACATCGTATGTTTAGATTTTGCGAAAGCCTTTGATAAAGTACCGCGTAAACGCCTGCTGACAAAACTTTTTCAATTAAATTTGCACCCCCATATTTTGAAGTGGATTGAAGAGTTTTTAACTTATCGTTCGCAGTTTGTCTCCGTTAACAATAAGAACTCTAACTCACTCATAGTAACGTCGGGCATTCCACAGGGATGTGTGCTTGGCTCACTACTGTTTCCCATATACATTAATGATCTGCATTCAAACGTAACATCTAACATACGCATGTTGTCTGACGACTGTGTACTTTATCGTGCTATTATTACCGCTGACCAATCTTTTCTTCATAATGATCTTAATGCTGTTCAGGAGTGGTGTAATAAGAGTCTAATGAAATTTAGCCCATGCAAATGCAATCTTTTGTTCATTAGCCGTCGCCGTAATCCTCTACGGTTCTCTTACGTAATATCTAAGTTCCCGTACATCTAGTTCAGTCATACAAATGTCCAGGTATAACAATTTCTAGCGATCTTTCTTGGAGCTTGCATGTTACAAACATAATATCGTCAGCAAACAAGACGCTAGGTTTCTTCAAGCGCCATCTTCACCATGCTCTCCAACATGTAAAGCTATTAGCTTACAAATCATTCGTCAGGTCCAAACTAAAATTTGCATCGCTAATTTAGAAACCTCATCAAGCCTACCTCATCAATGCCATCGAATCTGTTCAAAATCGCACTGCTCCCTTTTTTCATTCATCGTACTCTTATGACATCAGCGTTTCCTCCTTGAAAACAGCATCCGGATTATCACCCTTATCGCTCCGCCGTCGCATTGCCAGCCTGTCCTTATTTCGCAAGTTCTTCCACAGCGCTATGCACATTGCACCTTATATTCTTCCCCCGCCACGCATCTAACTGGTGTTCCCAATGGTAGATGACCCTTGACGAGACTAAATTGAAAGTAATGCGCTTTTCGCGTCGCGTCAATCCGTGCCTCGCTCCACACACCATTTGTTCCTCACTGCTAACACCGGTAACATCTTGCAAATACCTTGCCGCCATTATAACGTCAAACCTAACTTGAAGACAAATATCACTTCTATCATCGCGTCTGCTATCCGCATGCTCTGATATCTCACACGAATTTTTTCCTAAGCCTAGACACCTGCAAAAACTTCTGTAGAAATCGCATGTCTACTTTAAATTAGAATATGCTAACTCAGTATGGGACTCAAGTATAACTTTTTGTGGGGCTAGTTGGTGCATGTTACTAAGAAAAGAAGCGCCAACAGAGACAATACGTAAGAAGTGAAACGGACAAGCGCTTACTGACAACAGATTTTTTATTCAGGGAAACACGCAATATATAGGCGAACAGTACCGGTGATAATCAGAGGCGGTAAACGTCAAATGGTGTATAGGGCCATAAAAGCGATAAAACACTTGCATGGTGAATATGTAAAAACGATAAAAAAGAGCAATGACACGTGGTGTACAGGCCACATGAAAAGGAAAGTATAAAAGGTTTTTTAAAAACAAACATGAATTTCAGTTTTTTAGGCATGCGCAGATGACAGCTTTTTACACATGTTCCAAATTCAACCGCGGCCTTTTAGGAAAGCCAGTTCACTTTCATAGAGCAATTTTTGACAGGTCACTTACGCATTCCAAGCCCTTTTGTTTGATGAAAAACGCCTCTTTTAACTCGCGAGCTAAGCTGTCTCGACTTCTGTCTAAAACAACAGTATCTTCTAAGCTAGGCATGCACTTACATTTTTTACAATGAATCGGAAGATTAGATCCAGTGCCCTTGTCAAGTGATCGGTCATGTTCCCTCAAACGCTCGTTCAGACACCTTCCTGTTTGGCCAATGTAAACCTTGCCGCATGTGAGCGGGATCTGCTAAACCACCCCTTCCTTGCATCCGACAAACATTCGAGCATGCTTGGTTCCGCAAGTTTGCTTTTTTGGTTTTTGGTTATTAATCCGAGGACACAAGGAAGCCAGCTTACAAGGGACGGAAAAAACTACAGGGACCTTGAACTTATTCGCCACCTTCTTCAAGTTATGTGCCACACGGTGCGAATACGGGACGACTACAGGTTTTACCCTCCTGTAATCCTCCGGAATGTGATGCCTTTTTGTGCCTTTTAGTTTTTGAAGCAAGGACTCAGTTACTGCCGACAAGACGGTCTGCGGGAATCCTGCCCTTTGCAGCCGTTCGATCTGGAGTTGAAAGCTCCTTTGCATACAATGTTCACATGACCTCTTAATCAAGTATTCTAATGCTGATATGGCTATGGCTCGTTTTACTGTTTTTGAGTGGAATGACTTATATGACAACAGGTTTTTTGAGCCCGTGGGTGGTACATCCAGCAAATTCCATCTTGTACCAAGGTGAGTTCCAGGTCCAAAAACTGCAACTTTTTGCCTTCGGGATGTTCACAGGTAAAGTGCAATCCATGGCTTTGTTGTTTAAATACTTCTAGATAATCATTCATGGTTTCAGGGTATGTCGATGGGTCCTGTTTGTTTAAGACGACTAGAAAATCATCGACATACGTAAATACCTTCAGAACTTTCCCTTTGTCCAGAACAGTGTCCAAAACGTCATCAACGGCTGAGAGAAATATGTTACTTAAAATAGGCGCCACACAAGAACCTATGCAAATACCTTTCTTTTGAATGTAGACCTTATATTCAAATTCGACCACCGTGGCACTTAGGTAGAATTCCAACAACGTTAGAAAACTGTCTATTGACATTCCAACTGCATTTTGAAATCACCGCACCTTTTTTCTCGATACAAGACTGAACGGCTCGGAATAATTATTTGTGGGGAATAGAATAAAAAAGATCCTTAACATCGACCGAGAAAACGCTGCCTATAGTTCCCCAAGTCTGAAGAAAGTCTATTGCATCAGTTGACTTCTACGTTGCAAAGGGATCCTCTACAACAAGTGAATTCAGATGTTTTAAGAGGAATTGGCTAATAAGGCGTTGCCAAGACTCGCGCTCGCTCACAATGCAACGGAACGGTACATCTACCTTATGAGTCTTGGCAGTGAAAAACATTTAGAGTCTTTTCCTTGCAATTAATTATAGCATTTGCAATCTTTTCCAAATCCAGGCTCCTACAGAGGGTGACTGCTCGAGATCTCACTTTTCCCGGCTTGAGACTTTTCACAGCGAAATTCTTTTCCACTGCAGCGCACGTCTTTTCTTTGTAGCATCAAGGCGGCACCACCACAAAACCTCCTACTTTGTCTGCTTGTAATAACCGCGGACCTCTGTCCTTGAAAAAAGTGACGACGGTGTTGAACTCCTTTTGGCCCGTCAAAATTGCTCTATGAAAGTGAACTGGCTTTCCTAGAAGGCCGCGGTTGAATTTGGAACATGTGTAAAAAGCTGGCATCTGCGCATGCCTAAAAAACTGAAATTCATGTTTGTTTTTAAAAACCTTTTATTCTTTCCTTTTCATGTGGCCTGTACACCACGCGTCATTGCTCTTTTTATCGTTTTTACATATTCACCATGCAAGTCTTTTATCGCTTTTATGGCCCTATACGCCATGTGACGTTTACCGCATCTGGTTATCACCGGTACTGTTTGCCTATATATTGCGTGTTTCCCTGAATAAAAAATCAGTTGTCAGTAAGCGCTTGTCCGTGTCACTTCTTACGTATTGTCTCTGTTGGCGCTTCTTTTCTTAGTAACATGCACCAACTAGCCCAGCAAAAAGTTCTACTTGAATACCTTTCTTATACAGTGGGCCCTTCGTTACGTGTTTCCTCTCCTACGGCACAACTGTCTGCCCTCGTCGCAAACATCACATGGTCAGCCTGCCGTGCCAGGTACATCGCGTTCTGTCTCAAGAAGGGCCTGGTTCCAGGTGAATTCATCGCTCTTTTCAGCGCCGTTCGGCCTTCCTACGGCCACGTAAAGCGGGTGTGTAGGATCTTACGATCGGAATTGTGGAGGCAAGTGCGGCTCTAATACGACTGTCTACGTGTCGCATGTCACACTAGAAACCCTGAATGGATCGCCGAAAAAAATTTCCGGGCATACAGAAAGCTCGCAGCTCAGGCTGTTGAATTGTGGTGGTGCCATATGCTAAATAACACACCTAAGACACCTGAGAAGAAGGACTGCAGTGCTGAAGTGAAGGTACTGAGGCAGGCGCAAGTCACGGAAGAAGTGAGCTGGTTTCTGGCGAAGGGGCCGAAGTTTAGCCTTGCACCTAGGACTGTGGCTCACGAGCTTCTGTCATTGAACAGGCGTGTGTCTGGGAAGGCTTCGCCGGAGAACCGTGAGAGATGCTTGTTGGACGGAGTAGACGCTCTGTCAAGGACAGCTTCGGAAAAACCCCAGGGGGCCAAAGGAGTTCAACACTGTCGTCACTTTTTTCAAGGACAGAGGTCTGCGGTTATTACAAGCAGACAAAGAAGGAGGTTTTGGGGTGGTGCCACCGCGATGCTACAAAGAAAAGACCTGCGCTGCCGTGGAAAAGAATTTTGCTATGACAAGTCTCAAGCCGGGAAAAGTGAGATCTCGAACAGTCACCCTCTGTAGGAACCTGGACTTGGAAAAGATTGCAAATGCTATAAGTAAGTGCAAGCAAAAGACTCTAAGCATGTTTTTCACTGCGAAGCCTCATAAGGTAGATATACCGTTCCGTTGCATTGTGAGCGAGCGCGAGTCTTGGCAACGCCTTATTATCCAATTCCTCTTAAAACATCTGAATTCACTTGTTGTAGAGGATCCCTTTGAAACGAAGAAGTCAACTGATGCAATAGACTTTCTTCAGACTTGTGCAACTATAGGCAGCGTTTACTCGGTCGATGTTAAGGATCTTTTTTATTCTATTCCCCACAAAGAATTATTCCTAGCCGTTCAGTCTTGTATCGAGAAAAAAGGTGCGGTGTCATTTCAAAATGCAGTGGGAATGTCAATAGGCAGTTTTCTAACGTTGTTGGAATTCTACCTAAGTGCGACGGTGGTCGAATTTGAAAACCAGGTCTACATTCAAAAAGAAAGGTATTTGCATAGGTTCTTGTGTGGCGCCTATTTTAAGTAACATTTTTCTCTCAGCCGTTGATGAAGTTTTGGACACTGTTCTGGAGAAAGGGAATGTTCTGAAGGTATTTAGGTATGTCGATTATTTTCTAGTCGTCTTAAACAAACAGGACCCATCGACATACCCTGACACCATGAATGATATTCTAGAAGTATTTAGACAGCAAAGCCATGGATTGGAATTTACCTGTGAACATCCCGAAGGCAAAAAGTTGCAGTTTTTGGACCTGGAACTCACCTTGGTAAAATATGGAATTTGCTGGATGTACCACCCACGGGCTCAAAAAGACCTGTTGTCATATAAGTCATTCCACTCAAAAACAGTAAAACGAGCCATAGCCATATCAGCATTAGAATACTGGATTAAGAGGTCATGTGAACATTGTATGCAAAGGAGCTTTCAACTCCAGATCGAACGGCTGCAAAGGGCAGGATTCCCGCAGACCGTCTTGTCGGCAGTAACTGAGTCCTTGCTTCAAAAACTAAAAGGCACAAAAAGGCATCACATTCCGGAGGATTACAGGAGGGTAAAACCTGCAGTCGTCCCGTATTCGCACCGTGTGGCACATAACTTGAAGAAGGTGGCGAATGAGTTCAAGGTCCCTGTAGTTTTTTCCGTCCCTTGTAAGCTGGCTTCCTTGTGTAATCGGATTAATAACCAAAAACCAAAAAAGCAAACTTGTGGAACCAAGCATGCTCGAATGTTTGTCGGATGCAAGGAAGGTGTGGTTTACCAGATCCCGCTCACATGCGGCAAGGTTTACATTGGCCAAACAGGAAGGTGTCTGAACGAGCGTTTGAGGGAACATGACCGATCACTTGACAAGGGCACTGGATCTAATCTTCTGATTCATTGTAAAAAATGTAAGTGCGTGCCTCGCTTAGAGGATACTGTTGTTTTAGACAGAAGTCGAGACAGCTTAGCTCGCGAGTTAAAAGAGGCGTTTTTCATCAAACGAAAAGGCTTGGAATGCGTAAGTGACCCGTCAAAATTGCTCTATGAAAGTGAACTGGCTTTCCTAGAAGGCCGCGGTTGAATTTGGAACATGTGTAAAAAGGTGGCATCTGCGCATAACTAAATAACTGAAACTCATGTTTGTTTTTAAAAAAATTTTATACTTTCCTTTTCATGTGGCCTGTACACCTCGTGTCATTGCTCTTTTTTATCGTTTTTACATATTCACCATGCAAGTCTTTTATGGCTTTTATGGCCCTATACACATTGTGACGTTTACCGCCTCTGATTATCACCGGTACTGTTCGCCTATATATTGCGTGTTTCCCTAAATAAAAAATCAATTGTCAGTAAGCGCTTTTCCGTGTCACTTCTTACGTATTGTCTCTGTTGGCGCTTCTTTTCTTAGTAGCAGTATGGGACCCTTACAATCTCTTATCGACACCCTCGAAGCCGTACTGAACAGAGCAGCACGTTTCATTTTCCGTAACTATGATCGTTTGTCCAGCGTCAAAGAAATGAAAAACACATTGGCACTAACCACTTTCTTACTGCGCAAGAAAATATCACGCCTGTGTCTGTTTTTTTTTTAAATTTACCACATTAATTTCACCCTTAAAGATGCATTACTCACGCCGCCAACATGTGTTTCATCCCGCTTTGATCATGCATGCAAAGGTGGTGTTGCACAGTGCCGTATAGCATCCTACATGTACATTCATTCCAAAAACATCGTTGGACTTGAACCACCTACCACGGAATATTGCGCTTTCTAATGACTTTCATGATTGTAAGAAGAAATTATCAACACATTATTGCTTACCATAGCTTTGGTTCCATTTCATTTTTTCTTGTAATCATGCGCATACTTGTATATTTTTCCCCCAGCTTCGCTGTGTCAATATTTGTCCGAATTGTGGCGTCTTCCAATTTGAATCATTTTTTTGTGTGTGATTTAGCGTTTCATGGTATTTGTATCGCACCAGCCATCACTTACAAGTCGCCCGTCCACGCTCAGGCACCGCCACGTTTTCTAATTCCTTCTTTCCTCGCGCAGCCGCAGACTGGAACGGCCTTCCAAACAAAATTGCCATCATCACTTGCTCAAGGTTTTTAACTGAAAATGCAAAAACTTTCCTGTTATTGTGAACTTGTGGTTTTCATTTTTGCTACTCTTTATGTAACATCACAATTTTGGGGCCTTTAAGGTAGCAAAATGAAATGAAATAAAAATGAACACTGGATAAGTTTCCATTAAATCGAACGCCCCTTTTTTGCATCAGCAGAAGTCTTTGAGTGTTTGTTTTAGTTGTCACACCCCAAAGAAGCATGCAATCTCCTAGTATACTTTGAGGAGTGCTAAAATAAACTTGCCGTTGAAGGTTTTCACGAATTAAAGTACAAAATCTATTCAGCCTGCCTATAACTCCTGACTATAGATTTTTTAACACATAAACTGTATGCTTATGCTGCAGACTTGGCAACCTGGTGTGGAAACAACACGCTCAGTATTAATGCCTCTAAATCTAGATTTGTCTTATGTAAATCTCCCAATAACGCTATTTTTGAACCTCTACATATTCCCCTCGACTCACACATACTCACTGCTACTGATTATACGATGTTTCTTGGAGTAGAACTTGACTGCCACTTAAAATTTCACAGGCACATAAACAGTCTAACAAAAGAAAACAGCATATGGCACAAGGGTACTCATAAAGGTACGAAACTACCTTTATTTAGAAACGCTCGTTTCCCTGTACTACGCTTTTACCCATAGCCATACCAACTATTGTATTTCTTCTTACAAAAACACTTACAGATCACACATATCACCGCTACAACACATACAGAATCAAGCCATAGACATTATTACCTTCAATAACTATTTATGCACTGCTGCTCCTTACTGCGGGTAAAAATCCTAGGGGTCTCATCCATGGTTTATTATTCCCTTGGCATTCTCATCTTTAAGTGCACGAAAGGATCACTTCCCATTCCGTAAATTAACAGTATCCAGTTTCCTCGACGAAGTTTTACTAGCTTTTCATGCCAAAACAATATCTTACTAGCTAAGCCTTGAATTAACTACGGTAAATTCGTAGTAAACTTCTCCGCCTCATTTCTGTGGAATTCATTACCATTTAGTATAAAGCAATAATCTAACATTCATACTTTCAAGCGCAGTTTTCGTGCTTTTCTTTTATCGCAATAATCTTTTTTTTTTAATAGAGCATACGTAGCACTCACTTGAATTGTTCTCTATTTATGCATTTGCGTACATTTACCCTGCTCATTTTTAGTTTACAATTGCATCATACTGCAAGTACGCGTGTTTTACTAATCACTTTTGTAATATGTTTCAAACTTATTCACTGCTGTTTGTACATAGTGATCTTTTGTAAGTTTGTAACAGGAGGTCCCCTGTGCCGTCTTTGGCTTTGGGACCTCGTCCTGTATTTAAGAAATTTGTGTTTTACTGTTTGTTCGTTTAAATAAATAGATTTTGATTCTTATTCTGAAGGGGTTTCTTTTCTACCGTAGATGGGTTGTCCAGCGTAAACTTTTATTAAAGGTTACACCAAGATACTTCCGTTCATAACCCTGTCCAGGGATTGGTATTTAAAAGTTATTTGCCCACTGTGATTAACTAACTGGTTTATTGCTTAAAACCAGTACGTTTTGTTCTGGCAGCGACGGCAGCGACGGCAGCTCGAGCAACACGTCCGTAACGCCGCTCTTCTGCACATGCAGGTTGATCGGTTCCAGCCGGAAATTCTTGCGGCTGCCTACCCACCTTCGTGCTTTTGCAAGCCTTTTCTGCCGAAGACTGGACAGTGATTTTGTTTGCCAGCCACCGTTCTCAACGTTCCGGACCATTCCGGACCATTCGGCGGCGCGTCTGCGACCGCTCCTGGCAACCATTTCGCCACCAGCAGAGACATCTGTGTTCCGGACTGCTACAGGGGGGCGTGTTTCGTCACGCATTTTGGCAGCGACGGCAGCTCGAGCAACACGTCCGTAACGCCGCTCTTCTGCACATGCAGGTTGGTGACCGTCACTTATCTTTACCACGCGGTTATCACGCGCTTTTGCTGCCGTTGCTGCCAACTTGCTACAGTGTTCAGTGCTTTAACTGCGAGCCATGCCTCGGTGCTGTACTTGTCGCGTGGCGCTTCGTGATGACGAGCCTTCAATAGTTTGCTGTGACTGCAAATTTCATTTTCATGCTGTTGAGTGTTCTGGTATGACTGAAGAAGTGTTCAACTCTAAAAAAAAAAGCAAAAAGTCCTGGAAATGTGCAATGTGCAGGCCAAGTGGCGCTCGGGACGACGGTCCCGTGGCTTTTGGAAAGGAGGACGCTGAACTAAAGTCCCTCGTATTAGAGATCAACCGGAAATTGTCATCCCTTCTCCCACTAACAGACAAAGTAGATGGCATTGAACAATCGATCCAGATGTTATCGAACCAGTTCGATGCAGTGCAAGAAAAGTTAAAGCAACAGGGAAAGGAAATAAAAGACATTAAGGCACGAATTGACCGAATTGAGAAAGAGGAAGACATTGGGGGCCTGGCGCGACTGCAAATGGATGTTGACGAGCTTGAGTGGCGGAGTAGGCGGTTAAACATTGAAATACATGGTCTAGCGGAATCTCAAGATGAAGACCTCCTTGCTAAAGTCAATGAACTTGCGGACGAGTTGAACATGCATCAACTCGTAAAGGAGGACGTTCTGGCTGTTCATAGGCTGCCCGCGAAGCCCGGGTACACAAAAGCCGTGATCGTGAGGTTTGCGCGCCAGGACCTAAGAGATGCATGGTTGGAAAAAAGAAAAGCTCTGAGGGATTCCGAAGGAAAGAGGTATATCACAGAAAACATGACAAAGCGTTCAAAAGCGCTCCTGGTAGCTGTCAAGGCATGGGCTAAATCGCATGACTATGACTTTGCCTGGCACTCAAACGGAAAGGTCCTGGTGCGCAGAAGGCCTGGGGACTCCGCCGTAGTCATCAAATGTGAAAGTGATCTCTCAAACCTGGTCACCTGAGTCTTGTGTCTGTGCTGTGTTGCCTTTGTTCTGTCTAAATTCCAAGTTCAATGGCGCATTTGGGATACATATCTTTGGATGAGCTAACCAAAGAATATGGAAATAGAGACACTCTCCTGCGTTGTTTCCATTTAAACGTTCAGTCTCTACAAAACAACACTGCTGAACTTGAGTGCTTATATAATAGAATACAGAATTGCTTCAATGTACTTATGTTTACCGAGACCTGGCAAGCTCATGAAACGGATGCGTTTTACCTTCCTACCATGAAAACATTTTATGTTCATAGAACCAAGCGCCGTGGTGGGGGCGTATCTCTTCTTGTAGAAAACTCCTTACAAGCCCGTTCATTGGCACACTTCTCTGCTGTTACAGATAGTTATGAAATTGTGTGTGTGCAGGCAAAAGATATCGTTATTGCAGCATGCTACTGTCCTCCAGATGGCAATGTGTGTGATTTTTTTGAGTTCCTAGACAATATGTTAACATTTGTAAATGAAAATCATTATAATGTCATTATTGGCGGTGACTTTAATATTGACATGTCATGTAATACCTCCAGAAAAGTTGAATTTGAAAATCTGCTTAGTAGCAATGCCTGCTCTAACCTTATAAAGATGGCTACTCGGTTGACACCTACTTCAGAAACTACTACAGATTTGTTCCTGGCTAATTATGATATAGGGTCCATCACTACAGCTATTCTTCCCTGTTCCATTAGTGATAATATGGCAATATGTTGTAAGGTTGACACTAATCCGTTTAATACAACAGAGAGCCCTGCGATGTTTTCTCAGTTGATTTCACAGAAAACACTAGACTCTTTCCGTACAGAGTTAGAAACTACAAGCTGGGACTACATCCGGAACATTGCTGATGCAAATGCTGCATATGAAGCGTTTATGGGTCGTTTCTTATGTATCTATAAAAAGCATTTCATTCGTAAGGAACGTGTAAAAAACAAAAATTATAAAAAACCTTGGATGACCCGTGAACTTCATAAAAAAATCCATAAAAAAGATCGACTTTTCAAAAAAATTATGAATTCCCGTAACGAGGCGGACCTTTTAGCTTTTAAACGTTTCCGTAATGTTTTAAATAAAGAACTGAAAAAGTGCAGGGACGCCTACTACTTTCGTTACTTTTCTATGTGCTCAGGTCGAATGAGTGAATTATGGAGTAAAATGAATGCTCTTATGGGACGTGGGCAGGAAAAAGATTCCATAGTAGAGAATATACATGACGGAAAAACGCTGAGAGGGGACGCAATGGTTAATGCTATTAACGAGTTCTTTGTTAACAGGAATGTGACTGCACGCCCTTCAGGAAACAACACAATGCAAAGTACAGCTAACACCAATACTTTTTTCTTAGAACCAACCGACATTCAAGAAGTTTGCTCTGTGATTGCAAATTTGAAAAATTCGCGTAGCTGCGACGCTGACGATGTGCAAATTAGTCCAGTGAAATATGTCCTTGACGTTATAAGTCCCATACTAACCTACATATATAATCTTTGCCTTTCAACTGCAGTTTATCCAACAAAAATGCAAGTGGCTCGAGTGATTCCGCTATACAAAAAAAGGGTGATAACCGAGATGTTTCGAACTACCGCCCCATATCAATATTGCCTGTGTTTTCTAAAGGTCTGGAAAAATCCTATTCAAACAACTTTCACGTTTCTGCCACAAATATGATATAATCACAAAATCGCAGTATGGCTTCCAAAAACATCGGTCCACAGAACTGGCACTTCTTGGTCAAAAAGAATACATTTTGCAAAACTTCGAGGATAAAAACTACGTTCTGGGGATTTTTGTTGACTTTACGCAGGCTTTTGACAACATTAATCACTCTATTCTTTTTGATAAATTACATCACTACGGTATCAGAGGACATGCACTTAATATGTTAATTAGTTATCTCTCTCACAGAAAACAATTTGTTCAAGTAAGCCATTTAATATCTAATCAGAAAGCAATAGTCGCAGGCGTACCTCAAGGAAGTATTCTTGGTCCCTTACTCTTTAATTTATACATTAATGATATAGTATGTATATCATCTGACCTGAAGTTTGTTATATATGCAGACGACACTAGTATATTTGTGCCTTCATCCTCTTGTGCTGACGCGTTCGTTAAAGGAAACATAGCCTTAAAAAGTTGGAAGCTTGGACAGACAGTAATCAACTGAATATTAATACAAAAAAAAACAAAAGCAGTAATTTTTCACCCTAAGGGTAAGCAGCTATCTACCGATTACGATCTTCTGTTTAGAGGTACAAGGATTGAGGTCGTCGAAATAATAAAGGTATTGGGCGTTTTCTTTTCCAAGACGTTGCAATGGGATGACCACGTAAACCATATTTTGCAGAAATTATGTTCCATAACAGGTATACTCAGTCGAAATCGTTATGTCTTTCCAATGTCTGCAAAACTAGCCATTTATTATTCCTTATTTTCTTCTTACATGAACTATTCTCATTTAGTCTGGGGCACAACGACCGACAAAAACCTTAGTAGTCTTTTAAGGATGCAAAAAAAGGTTTTACGGATCATTAATAATTTGCCTAAGTTTTACTCAAGTAAATTTATCTTCAGAAATCTTAAGGTCATTCCAATAACTAAAATGTATCATTATAAACTCCTACGCGAATATAAACTCAGCATCAAGGAAAATCAAGGGCTGTTTTTGGACATATTGAACTTAGAATTATAGGCAATGCGGCCTACAATACGAGGACAACAGACCGTTCGAAAGTGCCAAAATGCCGTACGAACTATGGGTTTCAGAGTCTTAGGAATAACCTGCCTCGATTACTAAATGAACATATTACAGCGGGAACAGATATTTTAGGACTAAATTTCCGGAACCTGAAGGCGTTGTTTTATTAATTTCCATGTCCCTAATACACACCACACATTTCATAAACAAAACACCTTGTACAGATATTTAGCCACTGTTTCATTATGACTGCATGTCCTTATTTCCCGACCGTTCCATGAGCTTGTCGCCATACCTTTCATAAAAATGCCAAGTTATAATTTTGTTTGTCTCTGTATATTTCTGTATATTTTTTCTGTACATTTGTTTCTGGATTGTGTTGCTTCGTTGCCGTCAATGCCAGGGGGGACCAAGATTTTTTTTTCAAGCCGTAAAGGAAAGGCTTTTCTTCTTGGCCCCTTTCACAATGTGTACGTAATGTTGTGAAGAACAAATAAAAATGAATGAATGAATGAATGAATGAACATTTAATTTCGACCTATTTTTATCAATCCACTCGGGCAGATTCTTAAGCCACAATTTGGTGTTAGGATATAGAAAACAAAGTTCTCTTGATGAAAAGTAATCGCTAGTATCGTCGGCGTAAAGAACAATATCTGGAGTATTTGGTACTGAGACAATGCCATTGATGTATAAAATTAACAAAAAAAAACCTTAGAATAGATTCCTGGGGGACACCAAATATTATACGTTCCGTATATGAGGCCATCTTATTATTGTTTACAAATTGGTAGCGATCAGTCAGATAACTGTGGAACAAACTAAGTAAAACACCCTGAATCTCCAAATTTCATATAGTATCTCGTGATTAACACAATCAAAAGGTTTACTAAAATTTAGAATAGGCCAGTTGTGTACAGCTAGTTTTTCCATATTCGTGACCCTAACATATATTGTCTCTCATAAGCAGTAGTGGCGACTGTGCAAATTTTCTCTTCTCAAATTTTGCTGAAGATGGATGGATGGATGGATGGATACGGCTGAACCCTTTACATCGGGCGGTGGCTCAAGCCACCTAGCCATGTCTTGTGAAATTTTACTCCTGTCTTGCTTTTAGCCACCAATCAGATAACCTTCGCTTGGTTACTTCTAACCTCTTAAAATCCACTTTCCCTTCACTATCCCTAAACCCCAATGACTTGGGTAAGTCAGCCCCGCTGCCTTCCACTGTAGGGTGAAGCCCTTTACAGAAAAGTATCAAGTGTTCAGCTGTTTCCTCCTCCTCCTCTCCGCACGCAGTGCACAAAGTGTCTATCTCCTGGTACCTGACTCTATACGTCTTAGTCCGCAAAACTCCAGTCCTGGCCTCAAACAACAAAGAACTTCCCCTACAATTATCATAGATATTTTCTTTGACAATCTCCTGTTTAAAGGTCCGGTATGTTTCCAGTGCCGATTTTGTCAGCATCCCTGTTTTCCACAAAGCTCTCTCTGTTCCTTTAACCTTTTTCTTAACCGATAATTGCTGATTTGCCCCCTTACTGCTGTCCAGATATTTGCTTGTCAATTTTCTAGTTCGCTTTCTCCATTTCGAGTCAACATTCTTTATATACAGGTATCTGAAAACTATCCTAGCCCACCGCTAGATATGAGATATGAGATTGTGTGCCCGGAGATGACTAACAATACTTGAACTGTCTTCTCTCACATATCGACGGACACCGGTACCGCGGCATAAGGGCAGGAATAAAGGAGGGGTTCAGAGAAGAAAGGAAAGAAGGTGCCGTAGTGGAGATCTCCAGTATAATTTCAACCACCCGGGGATATTTAACGTGCATTGACATCGCACAGCACACGGGTGCCTTAGCGTTTCGCCTCCATCAAAACGTGGCCGCCACGGTCGGGTTCGAACCCACGTACTACAAATCAGTGGCCGAGCGCCCTAACCACTAAGCCACCGCGGCGGGCACAAAGGATTCGATTTCGCGCCTTGATTCTTTTCAGCAAGTCATACGTTATCTACAGTTTCCTTGTCTCTTACTTTATAACTGCCTCAGGAAATTTATTTTATTTATCAGTACCTCATAGGCCCACTAGGGGCATTGCATGAGGGGTGGGCTAACATATCATTTAAGTAGGTCAGTGATGAACGATTTCAAGGATTCCAGGCCAGGACGGATGAAAGCTTCAGCGGGCAGGTTGTTGCAGTCTCTAGCGGTCTGGGCGAAGAATGATTTCAGAGGCGCAGAAGTGGATGCTCGGAAGTATGAACAGCTTTCGGATGACTGATGCGAAGGTATAGGCGGTGTACAGGGGTGATAACGGAATGACTCCAAGGGGAATGATGAAACCTGTGGAAAAGGCAGAGTCTGGTTATTTTCCGACGGGATTCAAGGCTGGGCAGGTTGGCTTTTGTTTTCAATGCTGTTACGCTCGTATGCTGAATATACGAATCTCACTGCGCGGCTGTGGACGGACTCGGGGGTTTTGGCTAGGCTGATTTCTTGGAGTTCCTACAGCACGAGACTTGGTGGTCACTGCAGTTGTCATTGTCATGACCCTAAATACGCGGTTTCGTTCTCGGCCGCGTCGGTCGTATTTCAGCAGAGTCGAAACACTGTTCTCTGCGATATCAGTGCACGTTAAGGAACCACAAGTGGTCGAAAATATCCGGAGCCCTCCACTACGGTGTCCCTCATAGCCGGAGTCTCTTTGGCACGTCAAACCCATAAAAAGAACCATTAACGTCAAAAGAGTTTGTGGAAATTCTCCCTTGATCATTTTTTAATTATAATTGTCTTAAATTTCCACTTCTGAAGTATTGTCTCATTTTGAGGACATGAACAAATAAGCAAGTACATCCTGGTTTTAGAGTCATCTTCCATAGGTTCTGGAATGTTTTGGAAGATTACAAAAACATTCGAGCGTTAAAAGTACATAACGGGAAGTAACAATCTTAGATTTGAGTATTCGTCTGTGCAGCCACAAACGTTTTTTTCTATGCGGAAAGGTGACCGTGCTCCTGAAAAATTTGCAGGTGAAACTCCCGAAACCGTTCCGCATTCGAATGGCAAGAAATATTCCTCACGTAAACGGAATTTTTATGACGTCGCCGCTCTGCGCCCAACCGCAGGAAGGACACCAAGCCAGCGTCACGTGACATGAAGATTACCAACTATCGCGACGGCCGATGCCAGTTCTCCAGGAGGATCGCATTTCGCATTGTAGTGCGTCGGTATTCTCGTGCTTAGTGTTTTTCTGTGTTCTGGTGGGAGTACCTGCGGAATCGCTGATGAATATACGAGAACAGGCTGCTGGTTTTGAAACAAAAGAAGCGAGAAGGACGATTTCGTTGCAACATTTTCCCCCGTCAAGGACCAAGAGCGGCGCACTCTTCTGCAGTGTTTTCTTTCTCGTCACGCGTGACTGGCCGACGGTGTGGCCTCTGTGATACACGAAGTAATTCGCAGTTCCTCTTTGGATGTGCTGTCGCTAGTATTCAGCGAGCGGCAACGAAGAGGGGAAGCATTTATATTTGAACTTGCTTTCGCCTCGAGCCGAAGCAGTTAAGCGTCTATGAGCGCCATTGGTTGTGAACTCAGAAAACAGGAGATGGAACCGTGACCTGGTGCTGAACCTGCACCTCTTACGCGGATACAAGAACTTCCAGACAAGACAAGTAATAATTTTGCAAAAATTACCGAGAGCACTTAATACTGCTTACATGCTGTGAATGCGTAAGCTTGCATGCGGGGTATTGGGCTGCGGCGATGGCGCACTACTGTAATGCAGTGGCCAGCAAACATAATCTATTCGCGCAGCCCGAATGGAAGTTGATGAATATGACAATACCCAAGCCACGCGCGAGAGAATGGCAGTTTAACGCTGCGGTGATGGCTCTAATCAAGTGACCACCGAAGCTGATATGAGCGAGGAACGCGGCTGCGTGCACATACGGGTGCCAGAAATAATAGGTGAATGATGAACCCATGCGAGGAGCGCGCAGTAGCCAGGCAAGTGGTTGCAGAGACCCGCGAACAGAGCTGAATGACGGCTCGAACCGCAACGACCAGCAGCAAGCGGAAAGCCGGGAAACGACTTCAGGAACATTTCAGTGCAAATCGAATTTTCAAAACGATAAAAAGCTATACAAGGTCAAACGTGCTAGCGCGCCTCAGTCGCACTTAGCTTAACCACGATAAGCAGGGGCCAATTTGTTTTCTGCTCCCGCTTGCTAGGAGGCTTCAGAGAACGACGCCAACGTCGAGCTTTTTATTGATATTAGGGCTCTAATGCTAAGGCATTTAAAAAAGTGCAGCCTGTCGGCGCTCCTTCATTTGCGCTACAATAAGTTGCATATTAGTGAAAGCTGCTACATGTATGACTCGGCCACTAGTGCCGTCACGCAGGGTAGGAACTGGTTCCCCCGCACCCATTGCGAACCCAGCACATCCTAGGCACACGTGAGGGGTACTGGTCGGGTACCTAAAGCCTTTGCATGAGTTCTTCTCACTCATATCAAAAGTGTTCTTAACAAATATAACTCGTTATCATCAGCTATCGACACGAGTTCTGCAAAAATAATTCTTCTAAGAGAAACCTGGCTAATCGCGCACGTCCGTGATTCTGATATCTTTCTTAACGCTCATCGTTTTGCATCCTTTCCTTGTGATCGTGGCACACAGAGAGGCAGAGGCATAGCGCTGGCGATTTCAAACATTATCTCTTCATCATGTGTACATGTTCAGACTGGCTTAGAAATGGTATAGGCAGTAATAACGCTTGATCAACAAAAAGCCACATAGGAGTTTGCTATCGCCCATCTTCCTCCCTCATCTTTTGCAAAGAACTTGACGGTGCCATTAATTCCGTTACTACACGTTTAACCGCATAACAGATTTTTCTACTAGGTGATTTTAATTTTCCCAACTTTACTTAGATTTCCAACATTCCCTATTTGTCACCATTCTTGTCTCTAGGTAGTGAATTTTTGCCCACCGAGTGGGCATGGTGGGCCTGGCGAGAGCATGGCGTTACTCAAGCCATTCTTTTACTTCGTGCAGGTTGGTTCGTTTTCTAGTTCTGTTAAAAGTGACTGCCGTTTTTTGCTTGTCTTGCCGTGCCCACTACGGTGTCTGAAGATTGCTTATGAGTGTTGCTATGTTCTCGAGCCCCTTGTATGTGGGGACGTTGAATTAAACCCCGGTCCCATTTCTAACAACGAATTACTGCAAAGGGTACTTGAAGTCACAATTCGCTGCGCGAAGAGATACTTGACCTAAAATTAAAAACAGGTCGCATGATTGCTGACATTCAAGCTCAGTTTACCACTATTGAAGCCCACATTTCCGAACCTAAAGCTAAGACCTTGTAATTAGAAGATTTTGAAAACGCGCCCCGTACAAACTAAGCTTCTGTGAGCAATCAAGCTCGTAAGTTCACAGATCTAGGAGAGAACCAGGCGCTCTAGTCTTATCGTTTATAGCATAACCGAAGAACCTAACGAAACTGAGACCGATCTTAAGCGCAAAGTCATCACAGAATTCTTTTAGTAAAAACTTATCGTAACATGTGTGTCAATTGGTCCATTCATAGGCTGAGGAAGGGGTCGTCAGCAAACATGGTAAATGAATGCAGCGCGAAAAAAACAAGGACGAACAGAAGTAGACAGGACAGGGCGCTGACTACCAACACCTTTATTCAGAAAGATGAGCAGCTTATATAACGCAGTCCAACACCCACGTGACCAAGAAAATAGCAAACGCGTTCAACTATCTAATACAAAAAAAAACTAAGTACACAATATCAAAGTGATACATATCTAGGTAACGCAAAGTCAGCCAAGAACCGATAAAACCGAGAGGACCACGACGAACCGTAAGGTGCACGCATGGAAAATGATCAGTCAGCGACCTTTGCCTCCAATGCAGCACGAGGCAAGACGAAAACGAAAATAACAATATAGTCACCGAACACTAAGTAAAAGTCGAAGCTAAAAGCAGGGTCGGGGCCAAACGCATAAAAAAACAATACAAAACGCAACGCAAAAGCTGAGTCAACCGTTCACAGTCAAACTGAGTCAAAAAAGTTGAAAGTTCTCTAGAACAGTAATTAAAAGCAGACGTGATTAAAAAAAAAAAAGACGTGTTTATAGTGGGCCTAGAAAACTGGACTCCTTGTCTGTAAGTAAAATTGAAGGCGTGCTGACGCACTTGTCTCCAGCTTTGGCTATTATCCTTGCCTCAATGATGACCCTTTCAATTTCTGACCGCGCCTGCTTTTAGCTTCGACTTTTACTTAGTGTTCGCTGACTGCGCGTTTGATGCCCGTCCTGAAGAAGGATGGCACACTTTCTTTGTCCAACTAAAGGCCCATAGCTATATTATGCTCTTCTTGCAAGTTCATAGAGCACATCATGGCTGAACTCATTTCAAAATTTCTTCAAGAAAATAACATTCTGCCGCAACACCAGCATGGCTTTAGGAAAGCGTTTTCTACGATTACTCAGTTATTCACCGTAGTTCACTTTCTTGTTTGCGTCGTGGATAGGGCCGGCTAGGTAGAGTTAATTTTCTTGAATTTCAGCAAGGCTTTCCACCTAGTACCCCATAATAAATTAATTGAGAAAATTGAGCTGATAGGAATGCCAGATTTTATTATTGCTTGGGTATGAATGTATTTAACACAACGCAAACAGTACGTAACTATTAACGGAGATGATTCTTCTGCTCTTCCGGTCACATCCGGTGTCCTTCAGGGCAGTGTGCTTGGGCCGCTGTTGTTTTGGATATATTGCAACGACATTGTAGATGTGGTCGATGAACCTGTACAGATTCGCATGTATGCTGATGACGATTATTTTCAATGAGATCCGGTCAGCTGACGATCACGCAAAACTAAACACGTCCCTTAATAATATCCACACATGGTGTAATCGATGGGGCATGAAACTCAACTTTGAAAAGACTGTCCTACTACGTGTTACAAAAAAACTTAATCCATTTATATGCTCTTTTTCTGGGTTCAGGAGAAATTACTCAAGTAAACGAATATAAATATCTCGATGTTGCATTAACAAACAACTTAAGCTGGAAAACACATTTCTAACACCAGCTCGTCTGCTTTAAGAAAACTTTGTTGCGCCACAAACTAAAAGATGCACCCTTCAGGTTAGGAGACTAGCAAGTTTCTTCGGTTGAAATTCTTATTTTTGTTATTTAACCATAAACTCGGTATAAATTCTTCACCGTATCTTATACCACAGAACACCAGACGAACTCGAAACTCCCACTCCCTTTCTCTGAACCCGCACTTTGCAAAGAGTAACTTATTTCAGCACTCTTTCTTTCCGCAAACCATCAGTGATTTAAACAGCTTACTAGCTTCGTGTGTACGGTATCTTGACCTGAGAAGTGAACTTTGTTAGCTTTTTTGCTTGTTTTGTTAGTTTGTTTTTTGCCTTCCCATGGCATTTCCCGCTGCTCGTGTTCTGTTTGCATTTTGATATTATTGCCAATTTGTGATCTGTTTCGGTAATCCACTCCTGCTTGGGCCTCACGGCCTGCAGTATGCGATAAAAAAAATGTGTGCTCAGTTTTCTCCTTACAGCGAATGTGCCTGAAAGCGGCAAAACTAACAGCTAATGTTGCCAATACACTAGACTTAATTCACTAGTCGACATGCAATAGTTTCACCCATACTTTATCTTCCTGGACTTAGCGATCACGCTCTCCTTAAGTTTTGCATTATGTTAACTTGTACAGAATCTAACAAAAAGGTAACTGTGATCGGGGATTTAAGCGAGTCAATTTTCATGCAATAAACACGGAATTCTCTCCTTTTATTGACATAATTCTTGATGGCTTCAAAAGCCGCACTGTTCAAACTAATTGGAACATGTTTTCAGCCAAAGTAAACCAGCTCACTGAACGGTTAATTCCTCAACGCACCATCATCAACCACACCAATGCTACCTGGTATAGCATTCATATCAAGCGTTTTTCTAATAAAAAAAGCGACTTTATCGCACGGTTAAGCTTTCTCCCACTAGAGAACGTTGGGCTTCGTACTCGACTGCATACTAGGCATACGTGCAGGCAATTATGGACGCAAACACTTTCACCCAGATTCTTTCGTGTATGCTCACAAGAAACATTACAATATTTCGGCGCGTGATTAATCGCACGACTGATGAAAATATCGTGCTAACCGGCCTCTCTAGTGACCCTATTACTTCAGACCTTGTTGCTACAATTCTTAACCTTTCATTTGCTGACAACTGGCGAGCGCCGGTGATAAAAAGGGTACAAGGAATTCGGAGGACGGGTGAGCCGGGGGACATGTGCGTTTTCAATGAAAGGAAAATGCTTTATACGGGCTGAACGTCCCAAAGCCACTCAGGCTCTGAGGAACGCCGTAGTGAAGGGCAGCGGAAATTTCGACCACCTGGGGTTCTTTAACGTGCACTGACGTCGCACAGCACACGGGCCTCTAGAATTTCGCCTCCATAGAAATTCCAACCGCCGAGGCCGGGATCGAACCGGGTCATTCGGATGAGCAGCCGAGGGCCATAACCACTGAGCCGCCACTGCGGCACTCAAGGAAGGAAAATGATCCCACAGTCCACAGTAGAATAATTTCATATGTTCTGGCATATTAAAGCCCTTTGGGATGCATGTCATTTTACTATGTCATACATGATCAAAAATGGAACCAAAACACTACGAATAACTCTATAACTTGACAGATGTCTCTTTCAAGCCGATTCGACCATTATTTGATTAAAACAAAAAGTGGTAGAAATTTCTACGAATAACTTTTAAAAAGTGCTAAAATGTGGTATATGTCGCTACACCAGTTACTTTGACGTATAAAAATCGTCCGCAACATCTGAAAATAGATTCATCAAATATTAGGGGGCAGTTCACAAATGGGAAAAAGTAGAGAAGCTCAAAGATTTACAACTTCTGTTTTCCTCGCCAAACTTTTCCGAGTCCAACTGTATCTAAGCAAGGGAAAATACACGGAGCACCAAGGAACTGCATTAGAGAAAGATGAAAATGCGCTGTGTGCTTTGTTTGAATATTGGGTATAGTATTCAGCGCGCAAAACTGTGGTAGACGGTTGCACCATTTTCAGTTTGCCGGGTCTGACTCCCCCGGTCCTAGAGGAGTGCTGTTATACTAGAAAGAATTAATATTTTGCTCCTTGCGACTATTTTCGCAGTTCGTAAGTTGTTTTTTACATGTGTGCTAAAAATCAACCATTTGTGTGGTTCATTGAAAAACTTACGATTTCGTTTTTCTGGGTACTGTTATAACATTAAAGCATTAAAATATCTCTTTTGAGTATAAATATTAAATAACGCATGATTCCATCAACATGGTGTCAGACACGTTGATATCAATATATCAAAGGGTATAAATATGAGCAGCTTATTCCGAACTGTGTCGTTTACTAGGCTCTGCCTATGCCACCTTCTTCAGGGCTCGGCAGTGTTAGTGAAAAATAGGCTCTTGGTACATGCCCACCACCAGGCCATCCAGCCTCTGTACTGTTTCCACGGCTGTCCAGTAAGAACTTCTTATATGAAATACTTTTTCTTGCTGAACACGCGAAATATAGACAGCTCTTAATAGCGAATACTCACACAGATGTCTTCTACTTGGCACATAGGTCCCCAAACGAGGAAATCCGCCATGATGAGCCTGCACGTGCGCCAACACTGCAAAGCAAAAAGATAGCAGTAAATATGAGTGCAGAAGCACTGTTGCGATGCCTAAACATTGAGTGAAGTATGTTGCAGTTGCAATGTTTGTAAGTTTGTGCAAATCGAAGTAATTTATTAGAAATATCTCAAACAAAAATTACCCCACTGTGATTCGAACCCGCGGCACCGCGAACAGATCAGCTTCACTGGCCATTGCACTAGAGCTCTTGGCAACCGCCGCAGCCTTTTTTCTTCCTTTATTACATGACATTATGCCCGCCCTGACAGGCTTCAAGCCCGACATAACCAGGTCGCAGCAGACTGCAAACACTCTAGTGCTGTGCATTACAGATCGTCGTCTTCATCAACTTTCGACTGCAGCGCAAAGACACAGACAGAGAATTTTATTTTCAGCACCGTCTTTATTTTTCACCCAATTTTACTTCCCAGGATCACGGAATTTAGGCAAAATTCTCTGTCATTTTTGTTGATTTGATTTCAACATAAATATTCGATCTGAGGGCATATCAAATCAAACTTTGCGTTCGGGCAAAATGACATACGTGTTGCAGAATGGCAGGGCGGTTCAAGGCAATCTGTTCTAATTCCGACTAAGGTATTTAATTGCTTTGAACGCGAAAAAACTCTTGGTCTGGAGCCGTTTCGTCTATTCTGGGGCAACCCTGAAACACCCCTAACTGCTTAGAGGAAACACACACCGGAGTTGGCGTGTCGCGCCCCAAAGCCAAAGCATTCTACACAATCAGCAGCGCAGGCACGTTGAACGCGAAGCAAGTTCTCCTTAGAGCTGCTTTTGAAACCGACATACGCTTTCTACAGCAGCCGTGCGTAGGTCATAACCCCCCCCCCCCCCACCTCCTTGCTAACGTTACCGGAGGGGCAGCCCTTCACTAAAGCAGCTACACAAGGGTTACGTTTAGTAACAGCGACAGGTGCCACATTACATACGCCGCTGAGTGCAGCTACAGGGGATAAGAGGCTAGAGTGGCCAGAGTTGAAGCTGAGGGAAACTGCGACAGATAAATATGGTGCTTCCGCCGGTGAGCAGTTTCCCGAGATCGCACCTTTGCGTTCCTCGTCAACGCTTTATGGCATCTGCCCGCATTACACTCCGCTTTAGCCTCAGTTCCGATGATGGCGAAAGATGTTTAAAAAAACGCTATCAATGCGGGATTCAAATTTGCAGTAATTTGCAGAAGTAGAGCAGAGCTCTTCAGAACTCGGCTCCTAATTCCCAGCGGTGCCGTAGATTCACATAAACATAAAGGCATTACTTGTAGCAGGTTAAGTAAAATAAAACGACAGCGCACAGAATCACTAACGACGGCACCTGAGCTTCATCGTTTGCACAACACTTGAGCTTTAACCAAACCACTGCAATGGCGTAACGCTTTACAGACTCGAGTTCTTTGTTGAGTCGGCCTCACCCTTCCAACTAATAGCCGTACTGATTAAGAAGGCTGGATAGCTGGGAGAGTTGGCAATTGTTCTATTTGGGTGGTACAGCGCGAAACAGACGAATAAACAAAAGAAAGAAATACCGCAGACGAGCTCTGACTTGCAACTGAAGTTTTATTTAAAGGAACGCAAATTATATACATCAAATTCATTTGGTATCACAGAGCATAGAGAACTTGTACAAGCACATTCAAGGGGTGAATCTTTAGCTAATCATTTGACACTTGGTGACGTTCTATAAAAAAGAGCCGTCCCCCCTGTTTGGTTTACCTGAAGTCAAGATCATGAATTGTGTAGAAACAGAACCCTTGCGTCAACCAGCAACAAGGAAGACTAGCTTATACATTGTGACTGTTTCTTGCGAATAAAATAGCTGCCATTATTTCTCGTGTTATTTTATCCCGGTGGCGAAATGGAATCTTTGTGTTAGAGACTTTAGGCTGGCATTTTCTTCTTTCTCGCAACCGCGGCAATGGTTTTTTGAATGGAAATATCTAGAATCTGACAGGGAATTGATACGCTATCGCGGACAGATGTTAAAACAATAGCTGGTCGAGCCTATATACAATTTCTTGCATGACAGAAGAACGTCATAAACTACTGCACATGTGCAATCTACTAACCTTAACCTATCTGATACCTGGCATGTAAACGGAATGATGTTAATCGCTTTCTCATGGCGATCCCTAATGGCACGGCAGAGCCCGCTCAACTTATATGACGCCGAAAAACCGATGTCCATCTCAAAACGTCCAGCCACAAAAAGTTGCTGAGAAAACACAATATAGAAAGCTTGCGGTTTTGAGCCTGCAAGCTTTTAGTAACACACTATCATGAATACAATGATGGCAAGAGTTCATTAGGCTCGAGCGAGAGCAATGCACCACCATTCCGTTTTTGATAATCTTCAAGTGCTCAGATGATTAGTTTAGCACCGGTTTCTGGGACCACTGTGAATATGTCCTGCATACGTGGTCGTTTTTGAAAAATAACTTCAGACTCGAAAACTGGACAGCATCATTCGAAAGCACCTCAAACGTGAAGGACAGACAGCACATTCGCGGAACAGCAGAGAATGATTGACATCTTGAAGCTGTTGCGCGAAGTGCAATTAGTCTGTTCTTCATGTTTGAGGTGCCATCGAATGATTCTCTCCAGTTGTTGAGTTAAAAGAACATGCAGACGGGCTAGATGGTTTTCAGACACAGATGACATTTTTAGCGCTAACAAAACACGGGCACCACGCACGCTAGACCCGTGTCCTTCTTTTCTTCGCAATGTCCTTGGCGTGTTCTTTTCTTCGCAAAAAAATGGGTCGCAATGGTCTTTGACAAACTTCAGATAGATAACGTGAAATATGCCTGGGATGATGAAAGGAATGAACGATATAAGGTGCGCGAGCATGCACCGAAACGGAAAAACGAGAGACATGATGAAACACAGTATTGACGCGCACTCAAACATGAGTTCTGATACCAAGGTCGCAGACTTGGAATGTTTTTGTATTGAATAGAAGCCTGACGTAATGGTGGTGACAGATATTTGGATACAGCCTTCAATTTTAGATTCGGAAATTTAACGTCCCGGCTAGTGTTATTAGAAATGACCGTGAAAGCCGGGGTGGTAAGTAGCAATTTTTAATGAGGACAAGATAGAACATTCAGTTATAAAACAACCGCTTGATTTAAAAACCGCATGGTGAAAGGTTTTATAGAGGTAAAAGAATTGATTATAGGCCCAGTGTAAGGCCTCACTGAAGCTAAACCCTTGGCTGCTGATGCACTATGTAACTTTTTTGAGGGTTTGCGGTCAAGCGGGAAGATTGTAATTATAGCGCTGCATTTTAAAGTGCCTGATGTTAACTGGTATAAAACGATTCCCGGAGTGTACAAACGCAAAACCGCTCTTGAATTTATTGATTTATATTTTATGCGTGGACTTACTCAGATAGTCAGACATTCTATGGGTATACAAGGCAATACTAAGTCTGTTTTTACGGCACTGCAAGAGACAAAGGACGAGACAAGTGCACAGGCAAGTGTCTCGTCTTTTGGTCCCTTGCGCTGCTGTAAAAACAATGTCACACCAACTTGCCCAAGCTCCTTCAGTAAATCCTAAGTCTGTCCTTGACCTCATCTTCCTATTGAAGCAGCGACATCCAAACCATATGATGTTGAGGTGCTGACTGGTATCTGATTATTCAACAGCCAACATGACGATCACGTTGATCCCGTTTAACATGGCAAACGACACCGCTATACTGGAGAACCTGGGCTTTTGGTTTGGCCACATTGGAGAGAAATTTAATGATGACAATGTAGGTGTTAATTACTTTTCGCTGCAATGCAAGACCATAGTTCGCAAATGCGTAGCCAACTTTGTACCTAACCAGCCGCGGTGGCGTAGTGGTTAGGGCGCTCGACTACTGAGCCGGAGTTCCCGGGTTCGAACACGGCCGCGGCGCACGCGTTTAGATGGAGGCGACACGCAAATGCGCCCGTGTGCTGTGCGATGTCAGCGCACGTTAAAGAACCCCAGGTGGTCGAAATTATTCCAGACCCCTCCACTACGGCACCTGATTCTCTCTTTCACTGCCACCTTCCTCCCTTCCTTTACGACGCGGTCCAGATATCCGCCGAGATATGAGGAAATTACTGCGCCATTTCCTTTCCTCAAAAACCAGTTTTTAATTTGATCCCGCTGCGTTAGCTCAGTGGTTATGGCGCACGGCTGCCGACCGAGAAGACACGGGTTCTACCTGGCCGCGGCGGCCAAATCTCTATGGAGGCGAAATTCTAGAGGCCCGTGTACTGTGCGATGTCAGTGCAAGTTACAGAACCGCAGGTGGTCGTTTTATTCCGGAACCCTCAAGTACGGCACCCCTTTCTCTCTTTACCTCCCACCTTACTCTCTTCCCTTATGACGCGGTGCGGGTGTCCGCCGAGATGCGAAACAATTACTGCGCCGTTTCGTTTCCTCAAAAACCATTATTTAATATTAACCCCCTGCAATGGCGGTGGTGGTCAAAAACTTTTTCATTGCTTAAAAAAAGACTTTGGGAGTCAGAAGACCACCTGCATGCTCGATATCCTTATTCAGGGGCACTGCACGAGGAGGCCTCGTCTTGCGCCCGCTTTAGGGCCGTTGTACGATCGTTTCGGAGCGCCTTCCGCCTCGTCCGCTTCGCGAGCGGAGCTGGCGGATCCGCCTCGTTCGGCGAACGGATGGAAAGTTGAACTTCAACTTTCTGGCGGACGAGCGCATCCGGCCGGGGACCGGATTGCAGCTATTGGCTGCTTTTCCCGTGACGTCAGTGACGTCCGAGCCCCTCCTGCCTCCGCCTCGGTTCTGCTCTGCCCCGGCAAGATGGCCATCCGTCGACTGAACTGGGGAGTGCGGCCTGGGCAGTGGCAGCGATGTCGCGTAGCGTGTTATATTGGCCACATCTTCATATTACCAGTGTTCAGAGCGACTGCAAACTTCGCCGCGTTCAGCAGTGGCGAGCGATAGTTACACTAGTTGAATTCTGTAATCATCTACGTTGACGGAGTTGACAGAGCGCCTCTTCAAACCGATGCAAACCTGTGCAGTGGCGGTGTCACGAAGTGTTTATTTCGAGCTGTTTTTGGTTTTTGCATGCGTTTTTAATTCCTGCTGCGGCTCTGCAAACCGACGCAAGACCTGTGCAATGGCGGTGTCACGAAGTGTTTATTTCGAGCTGTTTGTGGTTGTGGCAAGCGTTTTGAATTTCTGCTGCGAGTTATTCTCCTGTGCGTGCGCAAGTTTCACAGCATAGCGACAAGTGTCCGCGTAGTGAAAGTGATTATGGTCGGTGCGAGTGCTTTCCCGTCAAGTCAGCGATATGTTCATCTGCGAAAAACTCGCGACGCCCGCCGTTTTCCGAATGTTGAAATGAACTTGGAGCTGTGCAGCTGGTCACTTCCGTTGCGATGGCTGCAGTGATCGTGACCGAGGCGAGCCCACGACGTTGTTTCTGTACATAGCAAACTGCTGCGTGTGCGACTTGACACGATCTTGGCTGCACGGCCGTCGCAGTGTTTTCTGCTGCGACAACAGCAGCGTCGCCAGTCTTGTGCGTCTTGGAAAAAAAACGAAAAAAAGTACCACGTGACCACGAAAAGGGGTTATTATTTGGGGGGGGGGGGGCGCTCGTACGGGAAGTATAGTAGGTAGGAAGTATTATAGGTAGGAAAGGGGGGGGGGGGGTGGAAGCGCAGTGTGCATGGATATCGGGGTTTGGAGAGGGAGGCAGGAAAGGAGGCAAGGGAGAAGGTAGTCGGGCGCATACCGATCTGCCCCTTGGGATGCGGGAGCCCGTTTCGGCGCGTGGAGCGATGCTGGCGGTGCGCTCGCGCCGGCTAGGTTGCCACCAGCCGGAGAAGGCTATTGGACAGACGGATATGCCCGGCGTGCCAATCGGCATGCTGGGACCATCCGCCTCGCTCGCAAGCGCCAAAGTGATCGTACAACACCTTTCCGCCTCACGTCCGCCTGGCGGCCGAAAACTGGCGGACCGCTCCCGAAGAGGACGTGGCGGAAGGCGCTCCGAAACGATCGTACAACGGCCCTTACCGGAGCCCTTTGGGACTCGAGTGTGGAGCAGTTGAAGAGGGCAGTCTCCCATGCCTCTCGGGTAGGGGCAGGGGAAGATGAGGATTCTGACTAGATGCTCACAACATGTTAAAGATATCGCAGATCTCTCTAAACTGTGGGCAACGCCCATATATATTGGGATCAAAGTGACTACGGCAGGACAGAGATGAGTTCCTGTCTGCAGGCGCCGCAGAGTTCGCTGCTCCGCCTTACTTAGCCTCTTGTAAGGGCGCGTCAAAAAACCCCAGGTGGTCGACATTTCTGCCGACCTTCACTACGGCGTCCCTTATAGCCCTAGCCGCTTTCGGACGTTAAACCGCCATAAACCAAACCATTTTTCTACCTCTAAAATCAAAGCGCAAAACGTAAATACAATCCTTAGCTAAAAAGCAAAATCATCCAATTACAGAACAAAGTAAGTAGACGAAATGCTACGTACCTTCGCATCCCTTATCCTGCCCTACGTAACGGCATATCATCATTAAGTGGCCAACACAATTCGTTGATTAAATAATACAATCACAGATGCTGCAGTCACACACTTCAAACGTTTCTGCGTGAATCTCCAATAGAAGTTCGAGAGGCACACAGCCCCATGCAATTCATCGATTAGTCAAATAAATGCAGATCATGGTATTACTACAGACTAGGAAGTAATAGCGAATGCTTCTAATGGCTACTTTTCATCCGTTGTCTTTACGGATTATTGAATCTGGCTTACTTCATCATGCAGGTACCCTTTCATGCCTCCGCTTGCCTTCTGCTGACCGTGTTCTTTGACGCTTCCTGGATCCTCCTGGACACTTCCCGTTCCCCAGCCGAGTTTTCTCGGTGCGCCGTCGAAGACTGCCACCGCTTCATCAGCGCCATCAGAGACTGTGCCCATTTACCGCACGTGAATGATTGGACCCTTGACTTCGACTGGGAAACGCCATCGGCAGCAACATCACTCGGCGAGCCACCTACAAAGGACCGGCAATCAACTCGCAGATACCTCATACTGATTTAATATGTGCTGCTGGTGCTTGGGCCCATGATATTAAACTTATTTTTGGAATATGGCGGAGTGCAAGACGCACTCTGGCACGGGTCTGCCCGGTATTGCACTTCCTCCTGGATCAGCCCGAGGGCTATGGGTATATTAACGCGCGGCGCCTTTTCTACCAATCTTTCCCTCCTGTCCTTTAAGTCTCCTACTTTCAGCACAGCGGTAGCGAGCCTGGCTCGGCTTGAGCCAGTAGGCAGGCCCGTGCTCTTTCATTTTCCTACTTCCTTTCAGCAACATTAGTCAGTCGCACGATCTGTGGGCTCGGCCGCTGTGCCGCAGCACAGTTATCGAATATGGCTTACTTCATCATGCAGATTAGTGAACTAGTCAGTCTATTTGCTAAAAATATCCAGTAATCATTTTCTGATAGAGCTGCCGAACCGGAAGTGTTTGAGCGTTATTTGTGCCAAATGTTGTCATAGTGTACGGTCCTTATTATTCCTTCCTGGTGAAAGTTTATCACCGCTTACCTCCGCGAAATTAGTAACCACAAAGTTTTACACGCTACTTTCACTGTCATACCGGAATCGCGCCAAGCATTCCATAAAACAATTCGCCTTTATGACAGGGGAATTACGAAGAAATTAATAATCATCTGATGGCGTTCTCTCCAAACTTTGATACGGGTTTCGATGATCGATCACTTGAGGAGAACTGGCTTACTTTCAAAACTAAAATAGCCGAACTCATCACGAAGTTCATTCTCACCATCACATTTCATGCCAGTCACAACAAACCATGCTTTTCAAAGCTCTTGAAAACACTCGAAAACAAAAAGAAGAGGCTTTTCCGTGTAGCAAAACGCAACTCGAGCGCATGCGCCTGGAACAAGTATTACGCAACCGAATCTACATACCTGCAATCTATTCGTATGGCCAAACGCGAATTTTTCCTAAACTGACCTGCCCAAGATCCTAACAAAAAACCCGAGGAAGTTCTGGAAAGTACTAAATCCTCAACAGGCTCCGGTCATCACATTAGCTAACCCACTTGGCGAGATGATCAGTTTCATGGAATGTGCAAATATTTTTAACACCACTATCTCATCCATCTGCACACACGAAACTGATATGCCACTTTCTACGGCAACTGCCTACACGAGTTAAAATATGAATTCGATCATGTCTTCTGTGCACGGCATTATATGTATTATTGAAAATATCAAGATGTCATCTTCTGCGGGTGCTGATGAAACCACCCCCAAGTTTCTCAGAAATACTCGCCATGCTTCCGCAGCGTATATATCCAAACTTTTTGCACAATCTCTTTTCACAGGTAGCATACCCAGCGATTGGAAGGTGGAGAAAGTTGTTCCGGTGTTCAAATCAGGTCATTAATGACCGCCCCATATCTTTAACAAGTGTGTCATGTAAAATCATGGACCATGTCATTTATTCCCACATAATGAATTTTCTTGACCATGAATTTTTTTGGTCCTGCTCAACATGGCTTTCGTACGAACCTATCCTGCGATACACAATTGGCTATTTTCATCCATAACTTGCATGTGAACCTTCACTGTAACCTTCAAAATGACGCAATATTCCTGGACTTCGCGAAAGCTTTGACAAAGTACCTCACAAACGCTAGCTACTAAAACTTTCTTGTAACATATTACAGTGCATAAGCGAATTCCTGGCTAACCGCACCCAGTAAGTTTACGTTAATAATCAAGCCTCAAGTTCTCTTTCAGTAACATCAGGTGACCCGCAAGGATCAGTCCTTAGCCCGCTATTATTTTTAATATACATTAATGACCTACCAACGCATGTCTTGTAACGTCCGTATTTTTGCCGATGACTGTGTCGTCTATCGCGCAATCAATAACGCCTCTGATCAGTTCGCCTTCCAGAATGACTTAATCAGCATACAGAACTGGTGTAACCAATGGCTCATGGAGCTATACCCTAATAAATGTAAACTCGTGTTAAACAAATTATTGACGAACTGAGTGAACTGAAACAAACCACACAGTCTGTAAGTCAACAACTAGGCGAAACAAATGACAGGATGGGATCTATCGAAATAAAACTGGACGGACTCACCTCAACTGTCACTGATTATACCCAGAGAGTCGATGAACTGCAAAACACTGTAGAAACTTTGCTCCGGAAAGTTGATGACTTAGAAAACAGGAGTAGGAGAAACAATCTAATTGTGTATGGCGTGAAGGAAAAAAATGAAGAAAAACACCAGGACCTAGAAGCGTTTGTGTAAAAAAAAATTGTGAGTGACATACTGCAGGTGCCTAATGCATCCATCGAGCGAATCCACAGAATTGGAAGGCCAGCTGAAGACAAATGCCGCCCAATATTCTTTAATTTGTTGGACGGAAGGGACAAGGGTAGGATTCTTCAAAACTGCCGCAAACAGAAAAACACGGAATATAGCATCTCTGAAGACTTTTCGCCGAGGCTTCAGTCGATACGCAAGAATCTCTGGGTCAGCGCCCAACAGCAGAAAGCAAACGGTGCAAATTGGGCTGTTTTTCGACAAGATAAAGATAAACGGAAAGCTGTTCAGATGGGACGAAACTCGTGAGGAGAGGCTGGCCGTAAGTGGTGATGACCAGCCTGTCGGGTCTCTCGTAAATATGGCGGACATGCGCAGACTGCGGGATTACCCAGCCAACGACTAGATATCCACCCCACTGCAGGCCCTCTTTCTTCTTCTTTGTTGAATATCAATGCCAGAAGCATATGGAATAAACGCGATGACCTAGACGCTCTCCTTATCACACATGACCCAGACGTCACAATCATAACGGAAACGTGGCTGAACGAAGCAATTCCAGATACAGAAATAGTACCCAACACCCACGAGACAGTACGGCATGATCGCAGCACAAGGGGATGGGGCGTAGCTATAGCGATAGAAAAAAAAATAGATTACACAGGTATTCCTCATAGCACAGGCATTGAAATGGCTTGGATTTTGCTTCGGTTTCGTCATCTGAAAATTATATTGGTTTTGTGTACAGGCCTCCCGATGCTGACATTTCGGTTCTTGAACGACTGCACGATTTTATGGAAGAACATCGTAGACATTATACTCATATAATGATGTGTGGTGACTTTAACTTGCCAAGAATTTATTGGGAGCTTCTGGCGGGAATAACTTCATGTCAGCATGCCAATCTTTTGCTTGACATTTATTGCCTTTGCATTCAATTTAAAGCAGGTCGTGCAGGGGCCGACTCGTATTGCATCAGGTGCAAGCTCGGTCCTTGATCTTGTGTTTATTAGCGATGCCATTGAGAGACTCGGTTTCTCTATTGATATCATACCAGGTATTTCTGACCAGGAAGCAGTGCTCTTCAAAAGTAACATCTTGCGGCCCCCTGCCCTTGAGTTAAGAAAACCGTTTCTTGACTTTAACAATGCCCTAGACGAAAGTATTTTAGATTTATTGGAACAAGACTACGATCAATTCATCGATAAACGTGCGGCTGGTCTCATGAATATCAATGACCTATTGGTGCACTTCAAGACTATTGTACATGAATGTATCGCAAGATACGTGCCGAAGAAATATAGAAAAATGAATCACACTAGTCCATGGATTACGCGTGAAGTGATCCAGCTTAAACGTCGTATCAAGCGCCTAGGATCCACACGATTTAGAACAGGTCACGTGTCTTTGCAGACCCTTCGCTTAGTGCTGCGCATGAAAATAAAACAATCTAAGTATCACTTTTTTAATGTTAAAATGCATAAGTTTCTCACTACAGACCCCGCAAAATTTTGGACACACTTAACACAGAAGAAGGATCCCGTTAGTAAAATTCGTTCAAATCACAGGGAAATTAATAATCCTTATTGCATTGCATCAACTTTCAATGATTATTTTTCTGCAGTGTTTACAACGAATAGTATGCGCACCCCGGAATTGCAGTCTCCGTGCCTTATCTTGCGAGACTTAATATCTGTCGAAGGAGTTGTTGCTGCCCTGCTTAATTTAAACGCAAGAAAGTCGCCCGGACCAGATCCCATCCCGAATACGATTCGTTTCCGCGACGCAGAATGGTGTGCTAAATACCTTGTGGTCATTTATAATGAAAGCCTTTTAAATTCCGAAGTTCCAACTCACTGGAAGGTTGCGAAGGTCATCTCAACTCACAAATCCGGCGATAAACTTTGTGTAATTAACTACAGGCCAGTTTCACTATTATGTACTTCGGGTTTATGGAGCATTTCATTTTCAAGCAGCTGAGTTCTTTTTTAGAAAGTAGCAGTTTCGTTTCTAGTAGCCAACATGAGTTTCGGCGTGGCCTGTCCACTGTAACACAACTAATTCACACAACCAATGAATTTTGGCATGCCTGGATAACGGTGGGCAAATAGACGGAATATGTCTAGATTTCGCGATGGCCTTTGATCGTGTTTCGCACCGTAAGCTAATGGTAAAACTCCGACATCTGCTGCAAAATCACCGTCTTGTTCAGTGGCTTGACTCCTAACTTTCTGAAAGACACCAGTACGTCCAGATCTCTGGTTCTAATTCTCCGCCAGCTGCAGTTCTTTCGGGAGTCCCCCAAGGCTCCGTGTTTGGTCCACTTCTGTTCCTTATTTATTTAAATGACTTAAGTTTCGATTCCAAAGGGCGATGCTGTTTATTCGCAGACGACTAAGTTGTATACCTACCTATTCAAAAAGCTCAGGATCATAGTATAATAAACGACTACCTATCAGAGGTTTTAAGGGGTGTCTGTCCTGGGAAATGTCCTTAAACACCTCAAAGTGTGCAAAAATGACAATTACACGCAAGAAGCAGGTTCATAATTACACATATAAAATTAACGGTGCAGCTATTTCTCATCTAAATGAATACAAGTACTTGGGGGTTGTATTTAGCAGTAACTTAAGCTGGAGCTCGCATATCGGGCATTTGGTTTCAAAGGCGTCCAAAAGGCTTTGGCTGTTAAGAAATCGCCTAAAGCACTGCACAACTAAAACCAAATTAACAGCCTACACTGCATTAGTACGCCCACTGCTGGAATATGCAGACGTTCTTTGGGATCCGCACACCCAAGTAGATATAAATCAAATCGAAGGCGTTCAAAAAAAAGCACTAAGATTTATCTACAACGCATATGGTAGGCACGTGTCTGTCACTAATCTACTAAGGCAATCTGAACTCCAGACGCTTCAATCCCGCCGCAAGTTACACCATTTAAAACTGCTACATGGTATTATTATTAATTTAACAACATTAATTTTGGCTCTTAGATGGAATATAATACTTCCCGCCCAACACGCGGCAAACACAGCTCGACAATAGTATTTCCACGATGCCGAACTAAAGCTTACCAGGTTTTTTTTCTTTCCAAAAACCATATCAGAATGGAACGGGCTTCCGCGTGACGTGGTCAGCTTGACAAACCAAGATTCCTCCTTATCTGCTGTCGTGTCGCTGTTATAGACGCAGTGTGTTCATGCTCTTACTTTTGCATCTTTGTATTCTTAAGAAGCGCAGAGTGTTTGTTATTGCTTCTGTGCTCTTTATTTTGTGTGTGCTTGCTTTGTTGCATCGCATTATATCAACGATGTATGTTTGTTCCACTCCTGCCTTGGCTACTAAATGGCGGCTGGCAGTATTGAATAAAAGAAATAAAAATATTCGATTTCTAATACCCACATCACTGAATACGAAGAACCATTTCTGGACTCTGTCTGCAGTTAAATCCGACGTTGAAATCATTCAGTCAACAGGTAGCCAGACAGCTCTTTTGGTTCAAGGCTTACAGCTTCGTCCAGACGATTCTGAAAACCGCTCCCGCCGGAACAATCTAATTTACTACGGTCTGCCTCATTCATCCCCTCGTGATACATATGCCGAGTCTTAAAAGATTATCGCTGATCATTGCTTAGAACACCTGGAGATAGCCTTGGATCCCAAAGAAATAGAGCGCGCCCACCGGCTTGGCCGTCATACCCCAAACCATCAACGCCCTATCATTGTCAAATTCATATCATCCAAGACCAAAGAAACTATTCTCCTTAAAGGAACAAATTTAAAGGAGCGAACTTCAGTGTCGGCGAAGATTATTCCCGCCGCGTCCAAAGTATTCGAAAGCACTTGGCTGCATTCGCAAAAAAAAAAAACAACTGAGAAATTCTCGATCCGCTATAAGACGCTTCATATCGGGCCCAAGCTCTACTTCTTCGACGAAACGACAAACACAGTGAAGGAAATCGCATAGCAGATACCTTTTAGGTGCCGGTCTCCACAATGCCCTCTAACAGCTTGTCATCCTGGAACCAACTCCTGAACCAACCTTTGCCTTTCCATCATTTTCACAAATATACGCAGCTTCCTTGTATCTAACCTTGTATGGTCGTCCGGAAGCAGCATACTTGTAGTAACACAAACGTGGCTCAACGAAAACATCAGCGATTCTGCAGTTCTGCATGATTTGCCAAATTTTCGCCTTTTTCGCAACGACCGCAAGGGTTTTCGAGGGGGGGTTGGGGGGTTTAGTCGCCGTTAATCGAGAACTACCATTCCCTTTTGTCAGCATCACGTCTCACCATGATATTATGTGGCTCATTTGCCGGACCGCGCCAGTAACAATGCTATTTTGCGTCTGCTATCGACAGCCACATAACGACCCCGACTTCCCCTGTGAGTTTAACAATGTTTTGCTATGATTAACAACTAGGTATCCCAGGGCTGGAATTATTTTCGGTGACTAACTACCAATCTTTAAACTGGCACCAACCTCATGTTACCGCTTCTCAAGAGCCTCGAGAATTTGTCGAGGTATGTCTCAATTTTAATCTTTCACAGGAAATAACTCAGCCAACACGCATCACAAAGACTTCAAAAAGCATTCTTGATCTCATTCAAACTAGTCATTTCGCGACCTTAGCTTCTATTATTTACCTGAGGGAAGTCAGTGACGATAAAGTAAGCCACGCATTATTTAAAAGTACGGAAAGCTGAGCAAGTTGGCTACTGTTATCCATAGTAAAACAGCGCGGAAAAAAACACAAGGACGGAACAAACACGACGACACGAGCGCTTGTGTCGTCGTGTTTGTTCCGTCCTTGTGTTTTTTTCCGCGCTGTTTTACCATGGATAGCATTACTTAACATAACTTCAGTTCAATGGAAAGTGTCCAAAAAAACAATAAAGCCTTACGATAAGGCAGACTACGTAGCAATAATTATTGTATTAATTCTCTCTCATCCACTTTTGAACGTCACTTCCATCAGCTTACAGTCGACGAAAACTGGCCAATCTTCAAACGAAAACTTAGTGATCTAACGAGCACATATATTCAAAAGTGCACTATCAAAACTGATTCCCAAAATCCTTGGTTCAACAAAACACTCAAAAGACAAAAAATGAAAAGCAGCGGCTGTACCATGCAGCGAAACTTAGACCCAGCTCTTCTGCATGGGAAAAACACTGCAGCGCTGAAGATGCGCACTTGGCAGCAGTGAAAAGCGCGAAACGTTTCTTTCTTCACAACGACTTACCCAAAATAACAACAAGCAACCCGAGAAAATTTAGGAACGTGATCAATCCTCAGCAATCGTGCGACACAACCCTTACTAACGATAAAGGTGACTCTGTCAGTGATGCTCAGTGTGCCGATATATTTAAAACTGCATTTTCATCATTATTCACAACAGAACTTGAAAAGCCAGTCGTTTCAAAACACTCCATTACTGAACTGGCAATGACAGCCATCATTTTTCATCCAAATGGCATTTCATGCGCAATCGACAAATTACAAATTTCATCGTCAGCCGGAATCGACGAAATTAACACAGTTTTTCAAAAACACTAAGGACATTGCATCCGAGTTTTTGTGCTCTTTGTTTTCTCAGTCACTCGCCGAAGGTATTATCACAGAAGACTGGAAGATGGGGAAGGTCGTTTCTGTTTTCAAATCAGGTAACAGCGAATCTCCACTGAACTATCGCCCTATTTCCCTGACTAGAATGCCTTGTAAACTCATGGAACACGTAATCTACTCCCAGATAATGCAGCATCTAGAGTCTATACATTTTTTCCTTCCATCCCAACATGCATTTAGAAAGGCTTCGCGTGCGAGACACAGTTTGCCATCTCTCTTCATGATCTTCATTTCAACCTTGATGCTAACTTGCAAACTGACGCCATCTTTTCGGACTTTGCCAAAGCATTCGATAAGGCACCTCATCAACGTCTACTTTTAAAACTTTCCAGACTAAACTTGCATCGAGAAATTATTGTATGGATAAAATAATTACTCACACATCGTTCACAGGCCGTTACTGTTAACAACTGCTCCTGTGACCGTCTACCGGTAACACCGGGCGTTCCACAGGGAACTGTCCTTGGCACCTTCCTATTCCTAATTCATATTATTGATCTACAACAAAATTTATCATGTCATGTCCGTCTGTTCGCCGACGACTGCGTTATTTATGCCCCAGTTACTAATACCGCTGATCAAGAATCCCTCCAGGACTATCTTAACCGCATTCAATCATGGTGAAATCATGTTTATGACACTTGATCCCAATAATTGCAAGCTGGAAAGTTGGAAATGCGTGGCGTTAGAGAATCTACAGATTAAAATAAGGCTTATGGAAGGCGGTGCCAATCTTTCTAGTGGCCTCGGAGAGCGCAACGTCGCACCTGCCAGCTCCATTAACCCTAATAACGTTATTCCGCAGTTCAGTAAAGGTCGTGATGATTTGGGTGCCTATTTGAAGAAGTTTGAACATGTGGCCACTAGGCAGGGTTGGCGAAAGGAAAACGTGCTAGGGCGTTGAGCCTCTGCCTTGGCGGGGAAGCCCTCAGGGTATTCGGTCGGCTGTCGCCTAAGGATTTCGTCGATTATGAGAAAGCTAAGCTCGCTTTGCTTTAAAGAGTTAGGTTTACTGCTGAGGGATATAGAGAAAAGTTTCGCCACAGCAAGCCTCAGGATGGCGAAACGGCCTCACAGTATGCTACGAGGCTGTTCAGCTTCACTGACTGTTGAGTGACGATGAGGGGACCTTTGAGATGGTTCGCGAAACGGTAGTGGCTGAGCATTTCTTGAATACTTGTCATTCCCGTTGAGCTCTGTTCTTGCGTGAGTGGGATTGTAAGACGGTGAGCAAACTGGTGGAGGCCGCTGAGCATTTGCTCGAGGCACAGCGGGAGAATAACCTTTTGGTTTTGAAGGAGAAAGAGGAGAAAACAGTAGGGAAACCTAAGAACGGGGTTCCTAGTCCACTGTCCCACTTTCACTCTTTGCTCTGCGAGAAAGCTGGGCATAATGCCTCGGACTGTCGAATGAAATCAAAGCAATGATATTGTGCATTCTGTCGCAGGTCAGGACATAATACAAAATCATGCAGGCGGAAGAGTTCAGGAGATGGGGACAGTGAGGCGTCTGCATGTTGCATGGCTCCTCGGTCTTCTTATCCTCAATAAAGGCCGAGTTTGGGCGAGTTGGTTTACCATGCTGAACGTAAAAGCGCAAAAAACAAGGACGTAGAATATTATTTGTCTTATTCTGCGTCCTTGTTTTTTGCGCTTTTACGTTCAGCTTCTTATCCTGGTACTCATCTAGAGGTAACGAGCCTAGAAGGACTGCTGAGCGATGAAATCGACCATTCGACCACGGTAGTTGCTTCCATGCCCTTGGTGCAGGTTGAAGTGTTTGGCCAACCGCCTTCAGTTTTACGTGATACTGGCAGCAGCAGTATCGTTGCAAGCCAAGACATGGTCCCTGAAGCTGCGCCTACAGAGAAAAAGGACAGGTTATTCTTGGCTGATGGAACGAATGTCAAAGTTCCGAAAGCGGAGGTGACGATCTCTTCACCGTACTTCTCTGGAAAGGTCATGGGGCGGTGCTTGGCTGCACCGCTGCATGAAGTAATAATTAGTGATGTCCCTGGGGCAAAGGCTCCATTTTTAGCCAGTTCGCCACTTTCTGTGGACCATGCGACTTACACTTCTATGATAGGCTCGGCTAATATCAACCCTACTCTGCCGACGAATGTTTTAGAGCAAAAAGGTATTAGTCTGGGCTAGTCGGTACATTTCGCAGCGTAGCCTCACTCGTAACTCGCTCCACTTGTCACAACCGAATTTCCGTCTGAAGCAGGAGGAGGACCATAATCAGAGGTCTGTCGGAGGAAGCTGGGACAAACCTACCCTGGAAAGGGACAGATCGCCCATATCTTTCATCTAGAGAACGGCGTTTTTTCCCGATCATACCAAATGTGTCCCGGCCAAGTGATCGAGCAAGTAGTAGTACAGAAGTGCTTGCGCACTCGCCGTCCTCACACTCGCGCATGACAGTGCACTGTCCGCCCATCAGGGCATAAGAAAAACTACTTTTAGGGTACACAGTGCTTTTTATTGACCGGGGTCCCGGCTGATATAAAATGATTTGTCAGGTCTTGTGATGCGTGCCAACGCACCGTGCCAAAAGGGAAGCTGGACATCGCTCCACTTGGCCTAACACTGCTCACCTCTACACCACTTGAACGAGTGGCGGCCGACATTATCGGGCGTTCATCCCCATCCTCGTGTAAAGGGAAGCGCTACCGGAAGGAAAACCGCAAGGGAAAGGGAACCACATTTTTCTCTATGGACAAACCTTCAGGATCCAAACCGACCATCAGTCGCTCAAGTATTAGCCCCAGGCCAAACGGTTAAACAGCCTTGTGTTCCGATGGAGCCTCGTGCTCCATATGTATTTGTTCCAAGTTGAGCATAGTAAGGGATCCAAAAGGTTGGCGCAGAATATTTGAGCCAGCTGTGAACTTGTAGATACTAATAATAACAGAAAGTTGGGCTAGTTGGCGTGCATTTATACTCAGCAGCGCAAAAAACGAGTACAGAAGCGAACGAGGAGACACAACACAAGCGCAGAACTTCAACGGAATTCTTGTTTACAGAAGGGAAGCTGTATAGGCGTAAAAAATAGACAAAAAAACAAAGGAAACACAACAACCGATTTCCACGCGTGCAAAGGAAACCAATAAAATTTCATTCCTGCATGATATACGTACACAGCAACAAGAGCAAAGCAAAAGAATTCGCATCAGGCCAACCCCCCGTACTGTCTGCTGGCACTCAAGAAACTGAGCAGAAAAGGAACCTCCTTAACCTGCAGGCTGACCGACGGTGATGCGGCACACGCGTCTGCTTCTATTTTAATCAAGTAGGCTTCTATCAGCTCCTGGCATACCTTATCACGGTGCCTGAACAAAATATTTGTCCTATCAAGGTGAGGAAAGCAACCATTTCAACCCCTGCAGTGCAATGCGAGGTTGGAGGACACAGCAGCTTTCAATGATCTGCGGTGTTCCGCTAGACACTCATTGATAAATCGACCAGTCTGACCGATCTAATTCTTGCCACATGAAAGTGGAACCCGCTACACGACACCTGTGTCACACTTTGTGAGCCTATTTTTGTGGGCTAAGTACAATAATTACTTGCACGGTCACCGCCATACTCAAGCTTTTTGCGCACAGCACTGCACACACCACCGAGCTTATTTTTCGCGGTGCAAACAACGTTCCCCCCATACCTCGCCCCTGCTTTCTTTAGGCGATGGGAAATGCTGTGGACGTAGGGAATTCCTATCATTCGTTTTTCCTTTCACGATGAGCGCGGTCCTATACCTGTCCTGGCCAAGATCCTTTCAATGACTCTAGACAGAGTGTGATCAGGAAAACTTGCTTCCTTATGCCTACACATTTGTCCCAGGAAGGTTGTTTGAACATTGTGGCAACATGATTTTGTGAAGGAGGCTTTTAGGCAAGAAGTAGCAATTCCGGCTTTTACCAATTCTGAATGACCAGAACTGCGAGTGAGGAAGCGCTTTTCCATCCTTGGGTGATACTCCCAGCACACTCCGCTCGCATGGCATTCAATCGTAATGTCTAGGAACTGGATGCAGCCTGACAATGATAATTCAAGTGGGAACTTCAGACCGTCGCCCCTTCCTTGAATATCTTGACGTCCGGGACAACCCTGGGGCAGCTATCTTTATCCAGGGTGATAAGGTGATAAGAAAGCACCAGAATCGGCTAACTCGGGAAATCATCGAAGCCGAAAAAATCACCAGGTAAGCAGACACATCCATTAGCAGACCCTCGTTGGCAATTTCATCTAAAGAATTACACTCTTTAGCCACACTCAAGTGGCATAGCGATGGCTACATCGGTGTCATTAATGAATGTGAGTGTTGGTCTTCTTTTTTTGTTGTTTGGTGGCAACCATTTATTTCCACGCTTCAAGCAATAAAATTTCATATGCAAGTCAGCGCCGGTCAGTGTGTCTTCCTTCTGTCCGTGTCAAAGCTCGCGCTGTTCTTCAGGAAAATTATTGAAACATACAACTTGTTAACACCACAACCATTTGGTTTTCGTAAAAACGAATCTGTTGCGTTAGCATTGCTAGAGCAGAAATGATACATTGTCACGAAGTGGTGACAGCAATCCGAGGAGCATTACAACAGCGAAGACGGCGAATAAACAGTACTTTATTTGGGGCTGACTTGCGCCCACAATGAACTGAATCACTCGGCGGCGGTGTAGCAGCATACGTGCTCGGCAATCATCGAACAGAATGCTCGCCGCTGTCGGCCGCGCTCAATTTAAAGCTGATAGCGAATTTTCTTGATAAAGCGTGCAAAGTTACTTGAACATTCTAGAACAACGTAGAGTTCGCTCGGTCTGGCTGCGATGAATCGAAATAAATCTAGTCGCGTCTTGCGTCGCAAACAATAAGATAAAGCGGCGTGGCGGCAGATTTGAAGAATCAACACTGCAAAGATTCGCTGCATTACTCCCCTCTCAAAGAAGCATCGACCCGATGCATTAAAACAAATAATGCGACTAGCAACAAATAACACAGATCTTGCGAAAATAGAGTGTGCAAATGCAGCGTCCTTTAGCGCGCATAATAGGGCTTCAGACGGACGACATGGGCAACCTCTGGCCGTAAGCGGCGTCGCTGGGATGCAGTCATTGCGTCAGGGATGACTTCATAACCCAGTTCACCTTGCCGACGAGGAACCTTGTACGGGCCGAAATAGCGGCGCAAAAGCTTTCCACTCAATCCACGGCGGCGAATGGGCGTCAAAACCCAGACTTGGTCTCCTGGCTTGTATTCTACGTTGCGTCTTCGTAGGTTTTAGCGTCTTGCGTTGGTTCGCTGCTGATCTTTGATCCGTAATGAGGCAAACCTTCAAGCTTCTGCGCGTTGAAGGTAGGCTCCGACGTCGACGTTCTCTTCTTCTGTAACATTAAGCAGCATGGCGCCTAGCGTGGTCGTGGCCTCCCTGCCATGGACGAGCCTAAAAGGCATCATCTGGGTGGTCTCCTGCAATGCGGTGTTGAAGGCGAAGACGACGTAAGGCAGGATGACATCCCACGATTTGTGTTCGGTATGGACATACATGGCGAGCATATCGGCGATGGTTTTGTTCAGGTGCTCGGTCAGTCCGTTGGTCTGCGGATGGTATGCAGTTGTCCACCTGAGGTTGGTTTAGCTGTAACGCAGGATGACTGGCGTTAGCTCCGCCTTGAATGCTGTTCCTCCGTCCGTGATGAGCACATCGGGGACGCCGTGTCGCAGAAGAATGCACTCCACGAGAAATTTGGCGACTTCTGCAGCTGTTCCGTTCGGTAGGGCTTTCTCCTCGGCGTATCGGGTCAGGTAGTCGGTCGCTATGATGATACACTTATTTCTAGACGTTGACTATAGAAAAAGGCCAACCAAGTCCATGCCGATCTGCTGAAACGGCCTTGATCGAAGTTAAATGGGGTTCAGAAATCGGTCGTGTGGGAAGGGTCTCTTGTCGCTGCCAATCTCGGCAGGATTTCACATGTGCGACATCGGCAGACAGTCGGGGCCAGTAATACTTGCCTTGAATACGGCGAAGGGTGGGAGTAAATCTGAGATGTCCAGCTGTCGGCTAGTCGTGTGAAGCGTATAGAACGTCTTCGTGAAGACATGCCGGTACAACAAGGAGGTAGGCTGTTTTGGTCATCGCGAAATTCTTCTTCACAAGGACCTTATTCTGCACACAGAATGAAGACAGTCCTCGCTTGAATAAAGCGGGGGATGAAGAAACCTTGCCTTCCAGGTACTCGATGAGGCGTTTTAGGTCTGGGGTCCGAGCGTTGCTGTTGTGCAAAAGAGCTGGGGCTGATGGGTCCCAGGAAGGCGTCCTCATCGTCGTCCGGCGGCGCTGTATCTACAGGGGTTCGTGAGAGGAAATCGGCGTCAGAGTGCTTGCGCCAGGACTTGTAAACGACGGTGACGTCAAACTCGTGGAGACGCAGACTCCATCGAGCGAGGCGGCCAGAAGAGTCCGTTAAAGTGGCAAGCCAGCACAATGCGTGGTGATCGCTGACTACCTTGAACGGTCGTCCGTACAGATAGGGGCGCAATTGCGACGTAGCCCAGATGATGCAAGGCACTCCTTCTCAGTTGTCGAATAGTTAGCCTTGGCCTTGTAAAGGGAACGGCTAGCGTATGCGATGACTTTCTCCCGCCTGTCGCTTTTTCAACAACGACGGCGCATAGGCCCACGTTGCTTGCGTCGGTATGAATTTGAGTATCGGTGTTTTCATCAAAATGCGCGAGGATCGGTGGGGACTTTAAACGACGATGAAGTTCTTTGAAGGCTTCTGCTTGCGGCGTTTCCCATTTAAATGGCACGTCTGCCTTCGTCAGTTAGGTCAGGGGCTCGGCGATGCGCGAAAAGTTTTTCACAAATCGTTGGTAATATGCGCACAGTCCGAGGAATCTGCGCACTGCTTTCTTATCGGCCGGCGGTGGAAACTGTTCAATACCAGCTGTATTCTGCTGGTCTGGGCGTACTCCCTCCTTGCTAATGATGTGGCCTAGAAACAGCAGATCTTCGTAGGCAAAGTGGCACTTCTCTGCTTTCAAGGTAGGCCAGACGACTTAATGGCGTCTAGTACTGTTCGAAGTCTTTTGAAGTGCTCTTCAAAGGTCGAGGCGAACATGCCTACCAGCACTGTGTCCATTACTCGTTGAAACGTCGCTGGTGTGGAACAGAGGCCAAATGACATCACCTTGAACACAAACAGCCCATCCGGAGTGATGAATGCGATCTACTCGCGATCTCTTTCGTCTACCTCAATTCGCCAGTAGCCGCTCTTGAGGTCCATCGATGAGAAATGCTTGGCATTGCAGAGCTGGTCCTGTCTGTCGTGGATGCGGGGGAGGGGGAGACGTCCTTTTTTGTTATGTTGTTCAAGCGGCGGTAATCAACGCAGGATCGAAGTGCGCTGTCTTTCTCACTAGAACAATAGGTACCGCCCATGAGCTGTTTGAAGGCTGGATGACGTCGTCGCGAAGCGTTTCTTCGAGTTGGTCCCGGATGGCTTGTCGTTCTCGCGGCGACACACGGTAGGGGCTTCGACGGAGAGGTCGAGCGTGTTGATCTGTTACAAAGCGATGCTTGGCAATTGGCGTTTGTAGGACCTTCGGTGATGATGAAAGGCACTCGCTGTAGCTTCGAAGCAGATCGCGGATCTCGACTTGTCTGTTCCGGGGCAGGGCTGTGTTGATGTCGAACGTGGGCAAGTTCTTTTAGCCAAGCGAATATTCTGTGGATGGGTCGTATATTTAGTCGAAGAAGAAAATCATCGTTCCGCTGTTAATATGCTGGTATTCTTCGCCTAAGTTTGTTAGTAGTACTTCGACCTGGCCATTGTGGAAATGTGCGATGCATCTTGCGATGCTGACTCTTCGGTCTAGAAGCAGCTGCATGTTCCCCTCGATGATGGCTTCAGCTTTAATGGCTTTCGTGGCGCCTACGGTCACAATAACGCTTGAACGGGGTGGGGCACTCACTTCTTCCAGGACACTCAGGGCAACGTGATTTTCCAGTTTTTATCGAAGGAATGGCCTCGTCCGTCGAAAGCATGATCAGCTTGGATCGCAGGTCGATTATCGCCTGATGCTCATTAAGGAAATTCACGCCCTAGATCACTTCGCGGGAGAATTGCGGTAGCACAACAAAGGTCGCACGATAGGTGTGTCTTTTGACAGCCACTCGCGCTGTGCATCGTCCTGATGTCCTATTTAGGTGGCCCCCTGCGGTGCGAATTTGTGGGCCGTCCCAAGCCGATGTGACTTTTCTCAGCTGCGATGTGAATGTTCCATTCATCACCTAGTACTCGGCTCCTGTGTCGACTAGAGCAGTCTCTTTCCGGCCGTCGATAGTCATTTCTAAGTCGGATGTCCTGGCTCTTGCATTTCATGTCGCCCTCGGCGTCGGGTCACGGCTTCGTCGCGTATGAAAGTCGCGGGTGGGGCGTGTGGTCGAAGCTTTTCTGGGTGGCGGCATCGTTTTGAAGGAAGTTTGCGTCGTGGTCTGGGTTGTCATGTTGTGCGGCGTCGGTGGAGCGACTGTAGGTTCTTCATGCTTCGTAGCGGGTGCAGCTTCTTTATGGGGCGTGGTCGGTGGAGGATCTTCGGCGTTTCGCTCCTGAGCAACCTCACCTCCAGAGGTTGCTGTCTTTAGTTTCCCCTACGGGTACTGGGAGACCTTCCTCGTACCACGGCTGCGTAGCTGCGGCGTGGCGACGCTAAGTGCGAGGTTGCCGATGATGGTGAGCGCGAAAGGCTGTTCGGCGTGTACTCCTCTCGACGCAGGTACTCGTCGATTTCCTGCGGACGGTGGCGGAAGCGTGTTCGTGGGGCGTCAACGGCAAATCCTCGAAGGCCGATACGTCGGTACGGGCAGTTACGAAGAATATGCCCGGCCTCACAGCAATGAAAGCACGACAGTCGGTGGTCGGAAGTCCTCCAGGCGTCACATTTCCTGAGGCGTTTCATAACCTGTATATAAGGAATGTTGATACGAGATGGAAAAAGCGGACTAGAAAATTTACAGGCAAATATCTGGACAGCAGTAGGGGGCAAATCAGCAGTTATCAGTTAAGAAAGAGGTTAAACAAACAGAGAGAGCTTTGTGGAAAAAAGAGATGCTAACCAAATCAGCACTGGGAACATACAGGATTTTTAAGCAGGAAATTGCCAAAGAAAATATCTATGATAATTGTAAGGGAAGCTCGTTCTTGTTTGAGGCCAGGACGGGAGTTTTGCGGACTAAGACGTATAGAGTCAGGTACCACGAGATAGACACGCTGTGCATTGCGTGCGGAAAGGAGGAGGAAACGGCTGAACACTTGATACTTTTCTGTAAAGGGCTTCACGTACCCTACAGTGGAAAGCAGCGAGGCTGATTTACCCAAGGCATTGGGGCTTAAGGATAGTGAAAGGAAAGTAGATTTTAAGCGGGCAGAAGTAACCAAGCGAAGGTTATATGATTGGTGGCTAAAAGCAAGACAGGAGTAAAATTTCACAAGTCATGGCTAGGTGGCTTTAGCCACCGCCCGATTTAAAGGGTTCAGCCGCATCCATCCATCCATCCATCCATCCATCCATCCATCCATCCATCCATCCATCCATCCATCCATCCATCCATCCATCCATCCATCCATCCATCCATCCATCCATCCATCCATCCATCCATCCATCCATCCATCCATCCATCCATCCATCCATCCATCCATCCATCCATCCATCCATCCATCCATCCATCCATCCATCCATCCATCCATCCATCCATCCATCCATCCATCCATCCATCCATCCATCCATCCATCCATCCATCCATCCATCCATCCATCCATCCATCCATCCATCCATCCATCCATCCATCCATCCATCCATCCATCCATCCATCCATCCATCCATCCATCCATCCATCCATCCATCCATCCATCCATCCATCCATCCATCCATCCATCCATCCATCCATCCATCCATCCATCCATCCATCCATCCATCCATCCATCCATCCATCCATCCATCCATCCATCCATCCATCCATCCATCCATCCATCCATCCATCCATCCATCCATCCATCCATCCATCCATCCATCCATCCATCCATCCATCCATCCATCCATCCATCCATCCATCCATCCATCCATCCATCCATCCATCCATCCATCCATCCATCCATCCATCCATCCATCCATCCATCCATCCATCCATCCATCCATCCATCCATCCATCCATCCATCCATCCATCCATCCATCCATCCATCCATCCATCCATCCATCCATCCATCCATCCATCCATCCATCCATCCATCCATCCATCCATCCATCCATCCATCCATCGAGCGTCGGTCATAGGCTAGGCGGGTGAGGGCTGGGAGGCGGCGTTGTGGAACAAGTGGCTCATCGCGGGGAAGACGGGGGGGGTTGTCGTTAGGGCTGAGGAGTCCTTACTGCAGCGGCGTAGGTCATGGCCTGGGGTGTTGTGGCCGTCGGGGTGCCAAGTGCCTGTTGTACTTCTTCCCGTACAACATCCATAAGAGTCGCTGCTTGCGGCTTTGAGGAGGATGGCAGTAATCGGCGTAGCTCATCTGGGATGATTTCGCGGATAACTTCCCGCAAGTTGTCGGTGGTGGTGGCCGTCCTGTCCGAACGGATTGCGCAGGCAGTGGAAGGGCGATTGTACTACCGAGCTCGGACGTCGACGGTCTTCTCAATCGTGCAGTCTTCTTGCATGAATTCCTCGAGTGTTTTTGGCTGCTGGCGAACGAGGCTGCCAAAGGGTTATTTTACGCCGCGCATTAAAAACTGAACTTTCTTTTCCTCGGTCACCTCGGGGTCGGCGCGGTGAAATAGAAGCTTCATCTCTTCGACGTAGCCACGGAAGGGCTAATTCGGAAGCTCTATCCTGGACTCCAAGAGTCGTTCGGCTCCTTCTTTCCTCACGACACTGATGAATACCTTCAATAGTTTCCTCCTAAATAGCTCCCATGTCGTTAGGAACGACTCGAGGTTTCCGTACCACGTGCGTGCGGAGCCATCCGATGAGAAAAATACGTCTAAGTTTTGCCGCATCATCCCACTTGCTCAATGAAGCCACGCGCTCAAATTTATCCAACCATTCTTCGGGGTTTTAGCCTAAGGATTCATTGAAAGTGGGCGGCACCCGCGGCTGCTGCAGTATGATCGGTGTCGACATCTTCGGCGAGGTTGCGGTGCTCGTGGCAGCGTCTTGTCGCTGTCTGGTGCGGTCTGGCAGGGTCCCGAACTCACGCTCCTCTCCCTGGAGACGTCGGCTGGCTCGGTGAGCTGCTGGCTCGTCATCGGGTGCGAAGCGCAAAGGGCAGGCGTCGCGACTAGACGGGGTCGTCCGGAACATGGAAGGCTACCCAGCACCTCCACATGAAGTCACGAAATGGTGACTGCAATCCGAGGAGCACAACGACAGCAAATATGGCGTTTAAGCAACACTTTATTTGGGACTTACTTGCATCCACAATGGACTGAATCACTCGGCGGCGGCGTAGCAACACACGTGATCGGCGGTCGTCGAACAGAGTGCCCGCCGCTGTCGGCCGTGCTCAATTTAAAGCTGATCGCACACTTTCTAGATAAAGCGTGCAGAGTTACTAAGAACATTCTGGAACAACGTAGAATCAGCTCTGAATGGCTGCGATCAATCGAGATAAATCTAGTCGCGTCTTGCGTCGCGAACAAAGCGATAAAGCGGCGTGGCGGCAGATTAGAAGAATGAACATACACTACAAATATTCGCGGCAATATACTAACGGAGCTTGAAAACAAAGCTATAATTTTTGGCCATTTCGTAACTTCTCAAAGGCCTTCGATTTAGATCACTTCAACAATTTGCTAGAGAAATAGAAATAGTTATGGTATACGAGGACGAGCATTATCTCTTATCAAATCCTGTCTATCCTACAGAGCACAAGTAGTAAAAATAACTACCTTTTCTTATAAGCCTAGAAATCTCTGTTGTGGAGTTCCTCAGGAAAATATCTTAAGCACATCGTTAATATTGTCACGTGGTGGTGACGTTGAAGAACACAGTAGCAATACTGTGAAAGACAAAACTAACTTTTATTGGGCGAACCTGTGCCCACAAAAGAGGCTACACTTACAGCACAACGGTATAAAGAGAATTTATTGGTACGCCAGACCACATTTACAAAAGAACACTGGCAGTCACGAACAATACATAATGTAATTTCAAAAAGAAGCAAAATATGCGCAAACGAGTCACCAATATGCACAGATACAAAAAGAAACGGAACAGGCCAACAATCTATATACAATGAATACCATGGCGCGGCGTGTTTCCAAATTAAACATACACCTCAGTACGCGATGGTTTAAAAGAGGGGAAGGTTGGGGGGGGGGGGGGTAAAGGGAGGGGGAAAGTTACCATGCGCGTACAACACTTGTTCCCAGGTGTGTACATAACTGGGTAAGGGGATGATACCCGTTACCACGACGAGTATTGACTAGTATTGCATGATTGGGAGCACCACTTTGTTAGAATGTACAGAAATAAATTGGGTCGACCAGCACCCCAAGAACAACGCTTCGCCGCCCACTGTTAGTTCTTCCTCTATAAATTGCCACAGAATGAGGCGCACCCTCCTCAAGAGCGGAAACATGGCGCGTTGCCGTCTTCCGCGCACTTCGGCCAAGCCTCGCTGCTTCCAAAGCGCGTAAAAAACCACTGCTATCATAAGGCGCGCAAAGGATGAGCGCCTTCGCGAGTTGCGCTGACGCGGGCGCAACCTAAACATCCTGTAGATCAGGAGCCACAAAGTACGCGCTACGACGCAGTCTTCCAGGGCGTGCCGCTGTGTCTCAACAGCGCCGCAGTTGGTGCAGCGCGCGTTTGGCACGATGCCCCATCTTTCGAGACGCTCTCTCGTCGGTAGTGCTTGCCAACGGCGACGCCATTCGAAGTCTTGTATTTCTTTTGGCAACAGGCTCGATGCAAAGGCCTGCCATTTTGTAGGAAAAGTTTTTTTTGCCTGATCAATACTGAAATCCAAAACAGCAACCGCCGCACTAACGCGTGCCACTGGTGTTTCGCGTATATCCGTGTCAGGGAACTGGCTTAGCCAGAACCGGAAAAAGTCAGTTGCCACTTTGTAAATGGGCATAGGTTGCTCTGCTTGAGGCCCCGTGTGTTGCTGCGTTAGGAACAGTTGACTCCCAATACCCAACCAATACAGGACTAGTGATCGACCTCTGTACATTTGGGCCGCTAGTAGGTCGAGAACTGCTTTGGTGGCGAAAGCTCGCGCTGTTGCCTGCCAGGAGGGCAGGTTCAAACCTCCTCTATCGCGTTCCGCGGCCAACATTTGACGGGACACTGGGGCCGGCTTTCTGTTCCACAGGACTTGTCCTGCGAGCGAGTTCAGCTTCCTTGCCACGCGACGCGGCAGTGGAGCAACACGCGCAACGAAGCAAGCGCACGCAGCTGTGCACGTACGGAAGAATAGTGCCTTGGCGTTCAAAGTTAGTTCTAGGTGTGCAATCGAATCTATGGCCCGTCGCGCTCGAGTGATAGCGTCGTCCCACGTTCTCGGTGACACACCTGCTGGCGTGAACACGATTCCTAAAACTCGCACACCATCGACGAACTGGATTCCACCGGGCAAGGGGTCCTGAAACGTGCCAAAGCTCAGGGCTTGGGTCTTTGTGGTGTTCAATTGCGCCCCTGAGAGAGCTGCATACTCGTTGAAAACTTGCCAGAAAGCAAGGAAACTGTCCGCATCTCGCAAGAAAAGCGAGATGTCGTCCGCATAAGCAGATACAGAAACTCTTTCCTGCCCCGGAAGGGGAAAACCTCGGATAGCTGGGTGGTCCTCAACTGCACGGAGCAGAGGGCCCAGCGAGAGCACGAAGAGAGCGGGAGAGAGAGGACAACCTTGTCGAACTCCTCGCGTCACACAAATTTCCCTCTCAACGCCCCATTTAAAACCAGCTGACTAGACAGCCCCGAATATAGAGCACCTACTAAGTTAGTAAATTTGTCCGGAAGGCCCAGACATGACAAGACTGTCAACAAGTAGTCATGCTCGACTCTATCGAAGGCTTTGCTTTGATCGAGGGAGATGAAACAACCGTTCAGTTTTTTTTGCCTGAGCGTACGCAAAAAGGTCACGTGTGAGAGCCAATGAAGTGAAGATCGATCTACCCAAGACTGACGAGCTCTGGAGAGGGCTGACCACATCGCCTAAGCACGGCTTCAAGCGGTCTGTTAAACCCGTAGCGACAACATTGTAGTCTGTGTTGATGAGCGTTATTGGTCTCCGCGAACTTGGGTCTGAGAGGGGCTTATCTGGCTTGGGGATGAGAACCACGTGCCCCAATGAAAAGGACGACGGCTTCACACCCTCCAGAAGCACTGAATTCACTATGGCTGTCAAGTGCTCGCCGAGAATCTCGAAGAATGTCGAGTAGAACCCGGCAAGAATTCCGTCTGGGCCGGGAGCTGCGGACGCCCTCATACGAGCTAGCGCCGCTCGCACTTATTCCATACTGGCTGCGCCGCAGAGCACTGCTTCTTTTATTTCCGGGCCCGTGTATCGCCCACACAAGTCCCGAACCCTGCTCCTTAAACCCGCATTTCTGCTGGCGTGCTCAGAGGAGAACAACGAGGCGTAGTGGGCCGTGAACACTTGATCAATATCTGAATGGGCACTGGAGTGCCGGCCGTCTGGCAAGATCACGCCTTCAATTCGTGAAAGTCATTTGTTGTCGTGTTCCCCCTCTCGGGCGCGACGGAGTTCTGCCGCTGCTCGAGGGGACGTTGTTGGGTCGGGCGAATTACTCGAGCTCCGAGCTAGGAGCCTGTAATATCGCACGCGCTGCGATTAAAGGTACTCGCTCATGAAGAGCGTCAGAGTGCCTCCGGCCTCAACGATGCGAATGCGCCGCATCGAGTCGTTAAGTTCGGCAGTTATTTTAACGCGCCTGGCTTTGCGTTCCCTTACTAGAATCTCACGCCAACTGGTTTTTAGTTCGTCCCACTCGTCCGGAGTCAGGTCTTCGACCTTTGGGAGGGTCTCTGCTAGTGCTTGACGAATGGAGGCCAAACTAACTTCATCGTGCAGAAGCGCGGGGTCCATTCTCCACCTACTCTGGTCGGCAGACCTTCCGGGCGATGCGTTCACGCGTACTGACACAAATGCGTGGTCGCTGATGCCCTGGACGCCTGGCGGCGGGCTTACAGTCTCGCATGCGCGGAGAAGTGGTACGAGGGCAGGAGGGAGATAAACTCGATCAAGACGGCTAGCAGAGCGGCCTCGCTTCCACGTGGCCACAAAGTCATCGTCATTAAGGGCAACCCACGCATCTGTTAGCTTAAAGCGTCTCACTAAACCCTCGAGTTCCCTGGCATTGTAGTTTGAGGAACCTTGGCCTGGCCGCGTAGGTCTCGACAAGAGTCTAATACACAATTAAAGTCGCCGATGAGCACACACTGCACGTTCTGGTCGATATAGGCACCAATTGTTTTAAAAAAATCATTCGTCAGCCTGCGTCTGGCCGGCGCGTATACGTTAATGAAACGAGTTTTCTGATTGTCCATGAATATATCAGTAATTATGGAGCGACCATCAAGACCGAAAGTGCAATGTGCGCTCGTCCTGTAGGTGTTTGTAATAAAAACCACACCGACCCCACATGGTTGAGAGGTGGTCAACGAAAAAAAAGCGTCGACATGGAATCGCCTACGAAATGCTGACACATCTGCTCGGGTACGAAAATTGCATTCTTGCAAGAAAAGTAAATCTGCGCCTACTGAGCGAGCGAGGCGCATAACTTCTAGCTGCTTGGCTAGAGCTCGAAGACCTCTGACATTGAAGGTAATGAAATGAATCTCAGCCATATTTTGCCAAAGGAACAAAACCATTAACACTTGGGAAATAGTACAGCCAACAAAAGAGCAGCGTTTACCGACTCAAGTCGTGTGGTGCGGCGGTGGTCGCAGAACGGGCGATGGACCTGGGTGGCTCGAGGATGCTGCCATAGTAGGTAAGTCCCTGTAGACGCTATAGCACAGGCTACGTGGTTGTGGTCCGCGAAGTGTCTTTCCCTGACTCTCCCGTAAAAGGCGTCCGTGGCACGCATGGTTCGTGTGGAGCGCAGGGCGCTCTGGTTCACGGTGAACACAAAAGACATACCACTCACACCTGGGCTTGCCGCCACCAACAGTGCTTGCACCAACCGATGAACTTGTGGCGAAAACACATGCAGCAGGGACACATCGACACAGTCGTCTACGGCTCGCCGCGTGACACAGCACCGGCACCTTATCACGTCCATCGTCGAAGGCGCGTGGAATTTCTGCTGGTGTCGACAGGAGCAGGTCGCTATCGGCGCTGGCCGGGTGCGCGGCGCTAATTCGGCCGCCGCGATAAGGGGGGGGGGGGTCGAGGAAGGTAGGGCGGCCGAGGCGGCCGGGGAAATTATTCGGTGAAGCCATGGCCGCTAATCGTCGAAATCGGAGAAATCCATCTCCGCTCCATCCTCTGCCATCTTTTTTACTTTTTTCTTTGTGGCAGCGGTAACTGTCGCAGAGGGACCACTGTCCGACGAGGAGCGCTGACGCTTCGGTTCATCGGGCTCTTGCCCCTTATGAGACAGGCAGACGCTAGTCTTTCGGGGGCTCGGGCGTTGCGTCTTTGGGACACTGGTGCTTATCTGAGCCAGGGCTTTGGGGATAGCGCTCTGGGGCTCATTGGTTACCCTCGGTATGTCCGCTACCTCAGGAGCCTCCAACTCGGACTCCGTAGCGCTCTGCTGTCTCTCAGATGGAGTTGGCTGCGCGTGCAACAAGGCAGCTTCCAGTTTTTCAGGTCAGACAGGCCATCTGACGACGTAGAGTCCTTCGAACCCTCTTCGGTAGAAGTTTGGTCTATCTCGTCAGTCAATGGAGTGCCAGGCGACCTGGGCTCTCCCGAGTCCTCAGCGAGGGTGGTTGTGGACCTGGTGTCGTCCACTTCGTCCCGGCGTGAAGCCGGGGTTGCCCCGAGCGGGACTTGCGGCGTACTCCTCGGAGCTGCGAGGGCGGCCGCGTAGGAACGCGGCGTGATGCAGTCTGACGTGACGTGATTCCCGCCACACCGCTTGCAGGCTGCTTGGCGCGAGTCCGCCTCGTGACCGTACGCAGCACAGCGGCCGCAGCGCGGGGCGGTGCAGGCGGCACCGAGGTGACCTTCCACGCCGCAACGGGAGCACACCTTCCTCATTCCACGGTATTCCAACGTAGCGCGGTGACCCGCGACGGTGATGAAATTCGGTGGCGCCCGCTGCATGTTGAGCTTCACCAGACGAGCGCCGCTGCGAACGTGGCTCCTTGACCTGAAAACGTGTTCCGTGACTGCCCTGACCTTGCCAAAGGGGCTCAGGGCGGCTGCGAGCGCGTCGTCGCTCACGCTTGGTGGAAGTCGTCGGACCGTTACGAACACCACTGGCGCAGCAAGCTGAACCAGCGGCACTTGATGACCGGCCACGAGCAGAGAGCCCGCGGCCAACATTTTCGTGGCTTGCGCCATCGAACTGACAGCTGCCAGGAACTTAGTTCCGCCGAGGTGCTGCAAATACTGCAGCCCCCCGACACCGACGACCTCCTCGATGGCATCGATCAGGTCGTCCGCCGGCACGGGTACTGGTACGTTAAAGTTGAACCATTGCGCTTTTGTGCGGCGCGTCGCAGGCGGCGGAAGGTCCAACTTCACCAAGCCCTGGACACCGCGGCAGCAGGCCGGGCGCCGGGGCACGGGCAGCAGGGCCTCAGAAGGCGATGGGCAGCGTAACGGGCGGCCACACAGGATTGTCGGCGATCGTCGGCGAACACGGTCGGCGATCGTCGAAAATCTGATCTGCGGGTCAAGCGAATCGGCTGTTATATAGCAGTCGTAGAATGTTCAAGACTAATCGTTGGGACCCGCGTGCCTTCCATAAAGTTCTACACCGTTCGCGTCAGGCGATTAAATCAGATAACATAAGGTTCGTCTACAACAGACAGCGAACAGAAGCATCGATGACTTGCCAGAAACTTCGGATAGATGCAGGCGCGTCCCGCGCTGTGCGATAACACTTGTTAGGCGGCGAAACGTGGTCGCCCGATAAAGATAAATGACATGTGGCATTACCCCCCCTCTTGAAAAGCATCGACCGCATGCTGCAAACAAACGAAAAAAAGAAAAGCACTCCTAGCAAAGAAAACAACAAAAATAAGGAAGTTCGTCAGCGTCCGTAAAAGGGTTTAAGGCGCACCACGTGGACCACTTCAGATCGTGCGCGGCGCCGCTGTGAATGCGAAATGCCGTCTGGCACGACCTCATAGTCCAGTGAGCCAATACGTCGAATGACCTTGTAAGGTCCGAAATAGCGTCGCAATAGTTTCTCACTGAGTTCTCGTCGGCGTATCGGGGTCCATACCCAAACGCGGTCGCCGGGCTGGTACTCGACGAAGCGTCGTCGCAGGTTGTAGTGTCGGCTGTCGGTACGCTGCTGGTTCTGGATCCGTAGGCGGGCGAGCTGTCGAGCTTCTTCGGCGCGCTGGAGATAGACAGCGACGTCAAGATTTTCCTCGTCAGTGACGTGCGGCAGCATGGCGTCGAGCGTCGTCGTCGGGTTCCTGCCGTAAACCAACTTAAATGGCGTGATCTGTGTTGTTTCTTGCACCGCCGTGTTGTAAGCGAATGTTACGTACGGCAGGACCCCATCCCATGTCTTGTGCTCGACGTCGACGTACATTGCTAGCATGTCGGCGAGGGTCTTGTTCAGGCGCTACGTGAGACCATTCGTCTGCGGATGGTAGGCAGTTGTCCTCCTGTGACTTGTCTGGCTGTATTGCAGAATGGCTTGCGTGAGCTCTGCTGTAAAAGCCGTTCCTCTGTCGGTGATGAGGACTTCTGGAGCACCATGTCGCAGCAGGATGTTCTCGACGAAAAATTTCGCCACTTCGGCTGCGCTGCCTTTCGGCAGAGCTTTAGTTTCAGCGAAGCGGGTGAGATAGTCCGTCGCCACGACGATCCACTTTTTTCCGGAAGTTGATGTCGGAAACGGTCTCAACAAGTCCATCCCGATCTGCTGAAAAGGTCGGTAAGGAGGCTTGATCTGCTGTAGTAATCCCGCTGGCCTTGTCGGTAGTGTCTTGCGTCGCTGACAGTCTCGGCATGTCATGACGTAACGGGCAAGATCGGCGGTTAGGTGCGGCCAGTAATATCTCTCTTGTATCCTTGATAGCGTCCGGGAGAAACCGAGGTGCTCAGCGGTCGGATCGTCATGTAGGGCGAGCAGTACTACTGGACGCAGCGCCGACGGAACAACAAGAAGATAGTTGGCGCGGACTGGTGAGAAGTTCTTCTTCACGAGTAGGTTGTTGTTAAGCGTGAACGAAGACAATCCACGCTTGAATGCCCTAGGGACAACGTCGGTGTGCCCTTCCAAATAATCGACTAGGGCTTTTAGCTCCGGGTCTCCTCGTTGCTGTTCGGCGAAATCTTCCGCGCTTATTATTCCAAGGTAGGCGTCGTCATCCTCCTCATCTTGCGGCGGCGGGTCAATGGGGGCGCGTGATAGGCAATCGGCATCTGAGTGTTTTCGTCCGGACTTGTAGGTTACAGTGATGTCGTATTCTTGTAGTCTGAGGCTCCACCGTGCCAGCCGTCCTGAAGGGTCCTTTAAGTTAGCTAGCCAACACAATGCGTGATGGTCGCTGACCACTTTGAATGGCCTGCCATATAGGTAAGGGCGAAATTCCGCTGTGGCCCAAACGATGGCGAGGCATTCCTTTTCGGTTGTAGAAAAATTGCCTTCCGCTTTCGATAACGACCGGCTAGCGTAAGCTATCACGTGTTCATGCCCATCTTTTCTCTGAAATAGGACGGCACCGAGGCCTAGGCTACTGGCGCCAGTGTGGATTTCGGTATCGGCGTGCTTGTCGAAGTGCGCAAGTACGGGCGGTTACTGCATGCATCGTTTGAGTTCTTGAAATGCGTCGGCCTGCGGCGTTTCCCACTTGAACTCGGCGTCACATTTAGTGAGCTGTGTCAGCGGCTCAGAGATGCGTGAAAAGTCCTAGACAAATCGCCTGTAGTAGGCACACATGCCAAGAAATCTACGCACTGCCTTCTTGTCGATGGGCTGCGGGAACTGTGCGATGGCAGCTGTCTTCTGCAGGGTCAGGGTGGACTCCAGACTTGCTGATGATGTGGCCTAGGAACAGAAGCTCATCGTAAGCGAAGCGGCACTTTTCTGGCTTCAGAGTGAGCCCTGATGACTTGATGGCTTCTAGTACTGTGGCAAGTTGCCTAAGGTGATCGTCGAAATTTGCGGCGAAGACAACGACGTCATCTAAGTAAACGAGACAGGTCTGCCACTTCAATCCTGCTAAAACCGTGTCCATCACGCGCTGGAACGTTGCAGGCGCCGAGCACAGTCCAAATGGCATAACCTTGAACTCGTAGAGGCCGTCTGGGGTGATGAAGGCGGTCTTTTCGCGATCTTTTTCGTGGACTTCTATTTGCCAATAGCCAGACTTGAGGTCCATCGACGAGAAGTATTTTGCGTTGCAGAGCCGATCCAATGCGTCGTCTATCCGTGGGAGGGGATATACGTCCTTCTTCGTGATCTTGTTCAGACGACGATAATCGACGCAGAAACGGAGGGTTCCGTCCTTTTTCTTCACCAGGACAACAGGGGATGCCCACGGGCTTTTCGACGGCTGGATGATGTCGTCGCGCAGCATTTCGTCGACTTGCTCTCTTATCGCTTCACGTTCTCGCGGTGAAATTCGGTAAGGGCTCCGCCGGAGTGGTCGAGCGCACTCCTCGGTGATTATGCGATCCTTGGCGACTGGTGTTTGTCGAATCCTCGGTGACGTCGAAAATCAGCCTTTGTATCGTCGGAGCAGACTTCTGAGCTGCTGTTGCTTAATCACGGGGAGACTTGTATTAATGTTGTAGTCTGGTTCGGGAACCATGGTCGTCGTGGTAGATGCGGCGGAATCCGAGAGGTCAAACGCATTACTGGTTTCCAGAATTTTCTCGATGTATGCGATCGTCGTGCCCTTGTTGATGTGCTTGAACTCCTGGCTGAAGTTTGTCAGCAACACTTCAGTTTTTCCTCCATGCAGTCGAGACATCCCTCTTGCGACGCAAATTTGACGGTCTAGCAGTAGACGTTGGTCGCCTTCGATGACACCTTCTACGTCAGCGGGTATTTCGGTGCCGACCGAAATAACAATGCTGGAGCGAGGCGGGATGCTCACTTGATCTTCGAGCACACGAAAGGCGTGGTGACTACGAGGGATCTGCGGCGGTATTGCTTTATCTTCCGACAGCGTTATTGACTTCGACTTCAGGTCGATGATTGCGCCGTGTTGGTTCAGGAAGTCCATACCGAGAATGACGTCTCGTGAACACTGTTGGAGGATAACGAAGGTGGCAGGGTAAGTGCGGTCATGAATGGTTATTCTTGCCGTACAGATTCCAGTCGGCGTGATGAGGTGTCCTCCAGCGGTCCGAATTCGAGGGCCTTCCCATGCGGTTTTAACTTTCTTCAACTGGGCGGCGATGTGTCCACTCATTACGGAGTAATCAGCCCCTGTGTCCACTAAGGCGGTAAGTGCGTGGCCGTCGAGAAGCACGTCGAGGTCGGTGGTTCTTTGGCGTTGCAGTTAGGTCTTGGCGCCGTATCACGGCTGCGTCGTGTTGAACTGAAGTTGGAACGTCGCGTCGTCAAATCGTTTTTCGTCGGTGTATTCGTGGCTTCCTGACTTCGTCGGGGCGGCGGCGTGTCGTTATTATGTCGTCGAGGTGGTCTCTGCGCCGTCTTCGTCGGCGGCGGAGGATCTTCGTCAGTTCGACGAACAGCAACCGCACCTCCATCGGTTGCTGCTTTTAGTTTTCCGGATATGGGCTCGCAGAGCGGCCCCGTGCTGGGCCAGTGTATGGACGGCGCTGCGGCGACAGGTAGCGGGCTGGTGACGGCGACCGGGATGGCCGTCGAGGGCTCCACTGAGTAGCGGCGAGGTAGTCGGCGATGTCACGAGGGCGTTCGCCGGCCTCCCCGAGGGCGCGGCGCGTCGACGGCGAACCCTCGCAATCCCAGGGCGCGGTACGGGCATCGGCGGTACACATGGCCGGCTTCACCGCAGTGGTAGCAGAGCGGGCGGTGGTCAGGAGCGCGCCAAATGTCGGTCTTTCTCGGGTAGCTGCGCTGGGTGACGGGTGGGCGTGTTGGCGGCGGCGGCGGTGGTCGACGGAATTGCGGCGTTACAGGGTCCTGGCGCGGTCGTGGAGGGGGACCTTGACGGCGGGCGACGGCGGCGTAGGTCATCGCTTGTGGCTGAGGCTGCGATGATTGTGGTTGTACATCGCGATCTCCCAGCGATCGCTGGACTTCTTCTTTGACAATTTCGGCGACTGAGGCCACTTGAGGTTGCGATGAAGGGAAGATCCTTTGAAGCTCCTCTCGTACGACTGCCCTGATGGTCTCGCGCAGGTCGTCGGTGGCCAGTGACTGAACTCCGGCGTAGTTTGTCGAGTTGGTGCGGCGGTTGTATTGTCGGTTCCGCATTTCGAGTGTCTTCTCAATGCTGGTGGCCTCGCGAAGGAACTCTTCTACGGTCGTCGGTGGGCTTCGTGTCATTGCGCCGAAAAGTTCCTCCTTTACACCACGCATCAGTAGGCGGACTTTCTTCTCTTCGGACATTTCCGGGTCGGCGTGCCGGAACAGACGGCTCATTTCCTCAGTGAAGATTGCGATCGTCTCATTCGGCAGCTGCGCTCTGGTCTCAAGTAGACTTGGGCTCGCTCTTTACGCAGGACGCTTGTAAATGTTTGCAGGAAGCTGCTTCGGAACAGGTCCCACGTCGTCAAGGTGGCTTCTCGATTCTCTAACCACGTCCTGGCGGCGTCCTCCAATGCGAAATAGACATGTCGCAGCTTGTCGTCGCTTGCCCAGCTGTTAAACATAGCGACCCTCTCATACGTTTCCAGCCAGCTTTCCGGGTCCTCAAATGTGGAACCGCGGAACGTCGGTGGTTCCCTGGGCTGCTGCAGCACGATGGGGGACGCTGGGGCTGCCATTGGGGTTGCCTCAGCCACAATCTTCTTTGTCTTCTTAGGTAGAAGTCCGTGCTCCAGGGGCAGCTGTTGAAGACGGCGGCTTGCTCGATTGTCCGGGACTACGTTGGTGTTGTCTTTGCGGTCCGGGCTTGGATCACGGCTTGTCGGGGGCGTCCGGTACATGAACGAAACAAAAAAAGAAGCTCCTCCACCAGATGTCACGTGGTGGTGACGTTGAAGAACACAGTAACAATACTGTGAAAGACAAAACTAACTTTTATTTGGCGAACCTGTGCCCACAAAAGAGGCTACACTTACAGCACAACGGTATAAAGAGAATTTATTGGTACACCAGACCACATTTACATAAGAACACTGGCAGTCACGAACAGTACATAATGTAATTTTAAAAAGAAGCAAAATATGCGCAAACGAGTCTCCAATATGCACAGATACAAACAGAAACGGAACAGGCCAACAATAAATGTACAATGAATACCATGGCGCGGCATGTTTCCAAATTAAAACATACATCTCAGTATGCGATGGTTTAAAAGAGGGGAAGGTTGGGGTGGGGGCGGGGTAAAGGGAGGGGAAGTTACCATGCGCGTACAACACTTGTTCCCAGATGTGTACATAAC